>NC_048595.1:326237534-326550589 GCF_003668045.3 Cricetulus griseus
ATAGAGTTCCAGGCCAGCCAGCATTACATAGTGAGACCCTGTTTAAACATGAAATCCAACAGAACAGCAACAAAGAAAGGCATACTCAGGTCAATGAAGGAGGTTCTGTGCCTCTCCCAATCAGATTTGTTCAGAGACTCACCCACCTGCCCACCCACTGTGTGCAGCACGTGCTGCAAGCAACCAAATCCTCATAATACTCCACCTCTTCCAGCAGAGGAAGAGCTTTGCTAAGTAGCAGCAGCACACAAGCCTGGCCCACCCCATCCTGGATTGCCTGTGGAAGGGATGGAGAAGATAAATGCACAACTGAATCTTGGAGTTCATACCTTATGGGAACATTTCATTGAAGTGTGCGAGTAAGACTGTTACCATTCTGCTATCAAGGGGCATGGCCTGTCTGGTGGTGGTTGGCACAATGGCAGTCCCCTTCTGTTGTGAGTTTGATATATAGGCCTCCGGGTGCCCACAATTACTGGGAGCCATGTTTGACAGATTGGGTGCTATTTTCTGTGGGCCTTTGCTGTGCATCAATATTGCCTGAGACAAGCCCTCAGCATCACCTTGACCAAGCATCACCCAGAGAGTGATGATCAACTAGGTCTGAGGAGGACACTACCCTGAGCTTGCCCCGAGACCCAGCCCTCAAACCCTACCTACCTGCCTCTCCTGCTGCTGCACTTTCATTGAGGAAGGCTTTAGAGGGACCAGGGACTGAGTCCTACTAACACTGTGGCACTAATAGATTAGCCTGCCCAGGCCCAAAAAACACTGATTCTAATGGGGCCTTCCTAGCTGTCACTCCTGTGGCGCCCCCCCCCCCAGATGTTCAGCCAAGCATGTTTTCTTCTCTCCATGGAGTTTACTACACCAACCTAATGGGTCATTGCTCCACACACACTGGCCCCCAGAGGTTGGATGACTCTCTAGGGGTTAGTAGATACCTGAAAGTATCTCCACAGTGACTCACTGGGAGCTCAGGATGACAAGAAACAGCTCTTATACCAGCCTTTGCTTTCTGCCTAGGACTGGGTCAATAACTTGCCTGGTATGGCTTCTTTTGCAGGATGGACCTGACTTCTCCCCAGTAATATGTTCCAACCCCTCTGCAGTAATGCCCTTCTCTTGCTGCTCAGGCCACATGAGCTGCATCGAGGTGCTCTCCTACCACATGACATATATGCTAACATAACATACTCATTCATATAAAATAAAATAAATCTAAAAATATTTAGAAGAAAAATAATGAGCCTACTAATTGTTCCACAGCCTTTTGGTTCCCCTTTACTGTTTTCATTTGGTGTATCTGAACATAATTCAGCACTCCCTTTTAAAAAATCTGCCATTATTTTGACACTTTATGTATTACATATATAGAGAATGGAGATATCTGTATAATTTCCTCATTATTTCAGTTTGGCTCCTCTTGATTGTCCTTTCCCATGGAAGTTGTAATTCCCATGATTCTTCATATGCAGAATAAATAATTTTGAATTGCTTCCTAAATATTTTGATCAATTACTGGGCTCATGGTCCTTCTTTATGAGGAATGTTGATATTTTTGTTTCAGTAGTAACCTGTCAGATTAGATATGGGCTGTGGTTCCTACCTCTCTCTGTAAGCTATGGTTTCAAAACCTTTTAGGTCTTCCCAGGCGCGTGCATCACTGGTCAGGCAGTGACCTAAGTGGCACTTGGTTGAATCTTGAAAAGTCTTTTGCCGGGTATTCAGGATTGGATCCATGCATGCTCCACTCTAGGATGAGCCCTGGAGTTTGTAAACTGTTTTGGGGGTGTCCTTCTTGATCTCCATCTTTGCTATGATTGCCCAATTTTCTGGAGCTCCCATCTTGGTTCTTCAGCCAGCAAATTTGACCTCTGGTTACTGTCATAGCACACATTTCATGTTTGGACCCAAGGCAGAGTTCAGAAGAATAAAGACAGATTAAAGAAGATAATCAAGGCACTAGTGAGACAAAGAAAAGAATACATTTCCTTTAAACTGATGCATTTTAGTTTGCTTTTCTACAGTCTTAGAGAAACGAGAATCTTTTCAATTGTGCAATTCAAAAGTTTATCCACTGGGTGTCCTCAGTCAAATTTATCAGAATTTAACTTTCCTTGAAAGTTTATCCATAGATACTTTTTTAAGGACTTTAACTCATTAAATGAAATTTAAAGTAATGTTTCAGCAAAATATTTGCATGTAATGGTTTGCATGTGATATTTGTATGGTAACTTGTTTTAGAGGCTTACAATTTACAAATCTGAACACCTTTAAATATGGTAAGAAGACTTGCAATATTTGTGGTACTCTATGTAATCTTAGGGAAATAAGGAATTTGCTTATGTTAAAGTTTTCTTATTGTTAAGTTTTCTCTTTTTAATTTTTGAAGGGTCCTGGCACTGGAGTTAAACAAAGACAGAGATGTTGAAAGAATCCATGGCAGTGGAGTTAACACTCTTGACATTGAGCCTGTTGAAGGAAGATAGTAAGTTGTATCTTCACTTTTCATCTAAATGAGATGCAGTAAAATCTTATGTTTAAAAAATTTGTAAATTGTAGCATTTGTTAAACTGGCATTTATTTACTTGAAATAAGAACGAAAAATCAAATATGCAAAATGTTGCTAGATTGATCAATACTCCAAACTACTGTACATAAATATATTCATGTTAAATCAATAAACCAGGGATTTATGTTGATACAGGAAGCTTCTAAGTGCTGGGATGTGTCTTAGGAGCTCTTTTAAATATAGTTGTTATTTTCAGGAAGTTTAATGGAAACTAAAATACTAAAAGCAGAAATGTGTTTGGCAAATTAAGTTTGAAGCAACAATTTTACTGAGTTTCTTCCTTACCAGCTCTGTGACCTTGTGCAATTTACCTAACCTTTCAAATTTTAGTTGCCATAGCTATTCAATGGGAATGGTTGTGCTAAGCTTCTTTGTCATAAGAATTTGAGAAAATCTGTATTGAAAGCAACTTCACATACGTGTTTAATTGTTTCAGCTCTGCCCACACTGTAGCTGAACATGTTGCCCTAGTTGCAACTTACTGTCACACCACACTACTCATGTGGGAAGGTTTGGGGGAGGGTGCAGCTCTTGCAGAATGTATGCACAAGGATCTGGGTTCAGTACAGAGCAGAAGGGGAAAGGAAAAAGGGGTAAAGAAGATGGGCTCAGACCCCCTTAATTGAGCTGAGGCTGTAGTTCAGTAAGATGTATGTACATATTACTTAGTATGTACAAGGTTCTGAACGCAAGCCCTGGCACTACAAGGAAATAAAACAAATCCATCTTTATGTGGTCTATAATTAGACATGTGTTTCAAAAAACCTAAGGAAACTAGTTTCTTGTGCTGTAATCTATTCAGCAGTCACACTTTTGTTCCATAGTAAAGTGTTGTCATTCACTTTAACATAAGCCAGGATAGGTTTGGCAGACTTCCACTTTCTACTCTCATCTTTGCCATAAGAACAGTGTGAAAGAAATATATGGTGACCACCCTGGCTAACGCCTTTAATCCCAGCACTCGGGAGGCAGAGGCAGGTGGATCTCTGTGAGTTTGAGTCTAGCCTGGTCTACAGAGGGAGTTCCAGGACAGCCTCCAAAACAATACAGAGAAACCCTGTCTCAAAAAAACAAACAAAGAAAAAAAAAAAAACAAAAACAAATGTGTGGTGAACAGAGTTCTCCATTTAGCACATGGTTAAATTTAAAAGAGTGCACAATAATTATTTTCTTTTCCCTAGATTTTCAAGGCAAAACATAATGTTTCCTGTTCAAGGACAGTTGTGGGACACTCATTTATAAAGTAGATGCAGATCCAAGGAACAAAGGACAGCTAATTTCTTTTGGTCATTGGTGCCAGTGGGGAAAAATACAGTAGCATCCCAGGCAACTGTCTGACATAGTGATTATAAAATCTATGAGGTACAACAGCAGAGTCAGTCCGAACTGGTGGATTACAGTGTACGTACGTACGTACGTACGTATGTATGTATGTATATATGTATGTATGAAATATGTTTGAGGAATAGAGGCTGAAAAGTGTTTTCATGGAGCATCTAAAGTCCAAGCTATTCAGCACTCTAGTTTGTCCTTTAATACCTGTTAAAAGCTCCAACTGTTTATTTCTTCCTTTGCTAAGACATAATATGTTTAATCCCATTGAGTAGCAAGAAGAAATAAAATAAAGTATATGTCAATTTGAAAACTGTTTTCTTCTCCTTAAGCAAATTCAGTATATGTATAAGTTGTTCAAAATTATATTAATATGTATCATCCACTATGAACACAGTAGCAAAAGCACTAAAAACCCCAGTCAAAACCAGAATGCACAGATCTGGTAGACCAGAGTGCAGTTCCGTGATTAGATGTTATTTTAAGAAGACTATCCATAGACTGCATTTTTAACAGGTTCAACCAGAGAGAATAATTTGCATATATAGATCTTATAAAATCCTTTAATCTACTCATCTTTTGTAAGTTTCCTTTCCTCTTTGATATGGTCATGATAAGCAGAAAGCTAACCTCCAAATTAAATAACATTAGTGTCAGATGTCAAATAGACATTAACAGTCATTTAATTTTTCATGTAATTAATAATTAATTAATAATTATAATTAAATAATAATTAATTAATAATTAATAAATAAATTAATAATGATTAAGTTTTTCATGTAATGAATAAACTCAAAGGAAAACTTTTGAGAATTATTTTAATAAAAATATTTCACATTATTGTAAATACCAATTAAATTCAATTTTAGAAAACAACTCTAGAAATAATCATTTGTTTTACAATGATATGCATTTACAGTACCTGGTAAAGAAACAAAAACATGGTGGGTCTGTTATGCTAAATCTTTCCGCCAAAAGCCGCCTCAGCCCCACTGCCACGTGTGAGCTTTATGCCAGCTGTCCACCCAAGTTAGGCCCAAATGAATACACAGAAACTTGTATTAGATTCAAAGCTGCTTGGCCAATGACTAGGACTTCTCATCTACTAGCTCAGTCTTAATTGTCATAAATCTATATATGTTATAAGACTTATCTTATCAGACGCCTTATTGGCGGCCCTCCTTGCCGGTGGCTCACATCCTGCCACTGGAAGAAGCGAACGGATAAAAGAGGGACCCTTCCTGTTTCTCCTTCGCTTAAATATGAGTCTCCTTGCTATGTCATTTCCTGTCTGGATCATCACTTCTCTACTACATTTCCCAGAATCCTCTTTGACTCCTAGTCCTGCCTAACTTGCTGTTTCATTGGCCAAACAGTATTTCATTTAACAGTCAATAAGATAAACATACACAGTACATTCCCCATCATGGGTCTGAGGATGTAGTTCAGTTGGTACAGTGCATGCCTAGCATGCACATAGTCCTGGGTTTGGTGACATAGTGCTGGTATGGTGACAAACACCTGTAATTTCAGCTCTCAGGAGATGAAGGCAAGACAATCAAAGCTTCCAGGTCACCAGATCATGACACATCCACACAAATGGCTAACTGTGAGTCAAGTGGAAACAAACCCTGTTAATTCCAAGATCTGTGTGCTGTCAGCATAAAGGGAGCTATCAGAAAATGATGGGATGTCTGATCTAGCTGATAACCCCAAAATACCAGTGGGGTATCTGAAAGCTTGGCAGCCTGGTCTGATTACAGCAGTGACTCCAGAGTGCATGGTATACTCCAGTTACAGGTGAGTTGAAGGCCCCCCTGAGACTGGAAGGAGCTCATTGTGGCCCCTATAATCACTCCTAGGAGCTAATAGGTCAAAGCTTCCTGTCCTGCCCTACACTGAAGAATAGAATCCAGCTTGAGCAGTGTGGCACAGTAGACACAAGGACAGCCCAGATAAATGTTTAGGACATGAACAGAACCAGGAAATCTCTAGTTTAAAACTTTTATGTTTTTAAGTGTCTTCCAAAAGAAAAGAAAACATATTTTAGGAGGAGGATCCTAAATTTTACAATCTAAATTCTAAATTCTAGCTCCATTCTAAAAGATTAGGGAAATTATACAAAAATAAGATCTGAGATGTAAAAGCTAAGAGAATAAGGAGAATTGACTGCCACTACAGACAGTGATATCCTGCCAGACAGGTTATGCTATGAAATGTGAGAATGTTAATCTTTCAAAACTAAAAAAAGTCAGTTTGTTTATCGTGTGTGTGTGTGTGTGTGTGTGTGTGTGTGTGTGTGTGTGTGTGTGTGTGTGTTGGTGTGTGTGTGTGTGTGTGTGTGTGTGTGTGTGTGTGTGTGTGTGTGTATGTATACATGCTTGTGTGTGGCTCCTGGGGCGTCTGAATTTAGGTCATCATGTCTGTGTGGCAGACACTTTAGCCAACTGATCTATCTCTCTAGCCTAACTAAAACCAAAAATTTTAAAAGGTGGAATACATGAAAGAATAATGTAAATTCAAATTAGAAAAATCTCAGAAATGAGGTTATCAAACCCAATATTAGAAAGAAAAGAAAAATATTTCAGAATTGAAGCAAAGCATAAAGAACTAAAGCAAATCAATACAAGGTGTAGTTTCTTAGAAATAGAAGCCAAAAAAGCAGCAAGAACTTAAGATCAGAAAGAAAGGGAAGAAGAACTGGGCTGTAACTCAATGGTGGAGTACTTGACTTGTGTGTCTGTCTGTCTGTCTGTCTGTCTGTCTGTCTGTCTGTCTTTCTGTCTGTAGATTCAATCCCAGCACTAACCCCTCCAAAAAGAAAAAGAACAACAGAGTGAAGGTAGTCAGACAAACAGAATAAAGGCCAAGAGGACCCAGGTTGCATATGACAGGAATCATAGAGAAGACCAACCCAAGCAAGCAGAATAAATATGAAAATATAATAAATTAAAACTTTTTACTTGGAGTAAAATCTACAACTAGAGCCAGGTGTGGTCTCACATGCCTTTAGTCCCAGCACTTGGGAGGCAGAGGCAGGTAGATCTCTGTGAGTTTCAAGCCACCCTGGTCTACAGAGCAAGTTCTAGCACAGCCAGGACTATATAGAAAAAACAAAAGAAAAGAAAGACTCCTCCCTCATTTCTCTCCCTTTTCCCTTCCCTTCCGTACCTTAGCAATATATTTCTTCCTCATTCACTAGACTAAGTATAAATTGTTACTTTCACACGCCTTGCTGTCTATTTTCTCTTCCGCCTTCAGTTTAAATACTAACTATATTACCAAGGATAATGTCTTTGAAGCCTCAAGCTAAAGTAAAAGGAACTTGTTGCCACAGTGGTCCCAATTACAATTTACAGTTTATGAGATAGGTACAAGATCTTTTCTGCTAGACTAACCTTCCAGGTGGTCAGGGAGCGTGATGTGCTTGTGTTATTCACAGTACATTAGCAGAGTGTCTTATGCATTGTAAGTACTTGGGACAAATGAATTGATTAAATAAATTTATAAAAGAAAGGAAGCCGGGCGTTGGTGGTGCACACCTTTAATCCCAGCACTCAGGAGGCAGAGGCTGACGGATCTCTGTGAGTTTGAGGCCAGCCTGGTCTACAAAGCTATACAGGGAAACCCTGTCTCAAAAAAATCCAAAAAGAAAAAAAGAAAAGAAAGGAAGGAAGGAAGGAAGGAAGGAAGGAAGGAAGGAAGGAAGGAAGGAAGGAAGGAAGCTCACATTTACTGTCACGTAGGCTTGTCATTTAGGTGAAAATGCCCCTTCCCCACTTCGATATTGCTATTCTTACAAATATTGAAAGGTTGAGTAGGTGATGTAACTTACCCAGGAACAGGCAACTACTGTCAGTAATAGGTTAATTCTGTTTTCATTTAGTACAGATTTAAGAAGACATGTAAAATGATACTGTAATATTTTACTTTCTTAAGTAAATATCTTTGTCATCTTATTTCTACCATCTTTTCTTTTTTGCAATCGTTGAGATCAAAGGTTGATTTTTTTCTCTACTTGGGCTCTTGTAAATATTAAAAAATTCCAGTTTATTGAAGTCTGTTAGAATGAACTTTGCTTATTATCTAAGACTTGAGGTATATATAGGTCAGTGTTTGCAGATATGAAATCACCATCAATAGGTGGACTTCTTACAGTGATTAATGTGACTTTTTTGTTGTCAGCATGTTATCGGGTGGTTCAGATGGTGTGATTGTACTCTATGACCTTGAGAACTCCAGCAGACAACCCTATTACACATGTAAAGCAGTGTGTTCCGTTGGCAGGTGTGTATCTGAAAGTATAACTCATGAATTTGTAAATAGTTCAATATTGTTTGCATCAAATGTAAAACATGAAAATAACAGCCATGTGCATGGTGGAAACACATTTTTCAATTGACAGTGATAGCCCTTGATGCTTTCTTGAAAACAATTAAAATTCAATAGATTCTTTTGTCATGTGATTTCCTCTACTTTTTGTATCAGCTTTCAAATGAAATTTTAAAAAGATTTTTGTGTCTTTTTTGTTCTGTACCTACAGAGCATACCTCAGTAGCTATTGTTTTTAATACCACTTAGTATAATAAGGTTCATTTATGAATCTTTCAGCTAATTATAAATGCAAACTAAGTTTTCAACTCATGTTAATGGGGAATACATTAAAAACAGGATGTAATAAATGTACAGTCAGTCCTCTTGACATATGTGCACACATGCGTGCACACACACACACAAACACACACATGCACCCCTCTTTCTTATCTGTTTACTCACTCAAAACTGCTCAACTTGAACCAGGCAGTGGTTATGCACACCTTTAATCCCAGCACTCAGGAGGCAGAGGCAGAGGCAGAGGCAGACAGATCTCTGAGTTCGTGTCCAGCCTGGTCTACAGAGCTAGTTCCAGGACAGCCAGGGCTGCACAGTGAAACCCTGTCTGGAAAAAAAAAAAAAAAAAAAAAAACCAAATCATGCTCAACTTAAAAATAAACCTGTTTGTCCTGAATTCCCTGGCTATTTGGTAGGGTTTTTTGTGCCGGTCATTTAAAGCTCTTTTGCCATCTCTCTTAAGTCAACTTTGCCTTAGAGACTAGCTGCCAAGGGGTACTCTCACAGGGAAAAGCTCAAAGAGCTCAGAAGTCACCCTGCTGTAGGTGTTCCCAAAGCATCGGGAACGCCCCTAGGTCAGAGTGTCACTAAGATTTATAATTGTATTTACAGTGCTGATTCATTTTTTGAATGGAATATTTGAAAATCTCTCTGAGACTCAGCTTGTTTTGTTTTGGAGGTAATTTTACTTGCTACATCATTATTACCTGGTTTCTGTGATAAATATTTTTAAAGCATATTGAAAGCTGTAAAAACTGCTGTGTAAATGGAAAGGAATACAGCTAAAGAAAAAGTTCAGGGTCAGCTAGGTGGCTCAGTGGGGAAAGGCACTTGTCACTACACCTTAGTGCTGTCCCTGACACCCACATAGTAGGAGTGAACTGGCAGTTGACTCCAGGTCCTTTTAACAAACAACCAGTAGTAGGTAAGTTGCTGCAGATGCTATGAACTCCCTAGCATGGGCTTTTGACCAAGTTTACAGTACCAACAGAAACTCCTTTCTGTGGAGCAGATCTCAAATCCAGTCTTGACATTGTTCACCAGCTTGCCTGGCAAGTTGGTATTGTACCATGCAGGGTCCATTTCTGGGTAGTACCACTGATGAGGCTTCTCTCCTAGTGACCTGCAAACTACCTCCCTGCACTGTGAAACCTAGCCAGCTGGGAGGAGGGTTGCAGGTCAGTTCCGGCTTGATTTCTCCATGTCGTACAATCAAGGTATAGTGTGTCTTCAGCAATAATGTCTTACCATCTAGTTAATGATAGACAACCAAGATTAATAACAATAGCCTAGAGCCTCCCTGAGTGGTAGCACAATATGAGCTCGGCTTTTTAAGATGCTTGAGCCATTTACATACTTTCCCTCAACCTTAATCAAAAGAAAAAAATAAATTCTAAAGTGCTGGCCTCAAATTCAGAGAACTGCTTCTGCCTCCTGAGTGCTGGAATTAAAGCCACACCTGGCTTTAAAGACTAAGGTTATCTGAGATTTAAATTTGACACATTAAGTTTATTAAATAGTGAAACAGATATTTTATGTATATAATATTACTCTGAAGAACTGTGATTTGGTGGGTTTTTTGATGTGTAATATAAATTTGTTTAGTGTGTCTTTATTATGACTCTTATTCCTTAATTCAAACTCTAAAAGTATGACTTTGCATTTCAAAATGGGTATTTTATAGTATCATTTAAAAAATAATTTCAGAAAATTATAGTATTGTTTTTTATTATAGTTATTTATTATAATATTGTGACTCAGACCACTTTATAAAATCATTGGTATACTTAATTTGTTTGTTCTTGAGCATTAAAAAGATTCTACTACCAAAATTCTTGCTAATGAGAATGACATCCTATGTAAGAGAATGATACATGTGTCCCTGTTTTAAGATTTAAATTTAAAATGTAAATGAGCTTTTGTTTGTATTTCTGCAGTAAGGACTGGTTTTATTTAAGACTCATCAGAAAGTCTGTATTGAAATCAAGGTTCTTAGAGCATATTAAGGTAATTCTGCTTATTTTAAGTAGAAACTCATTGGAATGGTGATTGTGTCTCCTGAAATTGTGGAGAAAATGAGAGACTCAGATTTACCAAATGAAAGAAAGGCTAAATCAGAGAACACACAAGGTCACACTACAGAAGTAATTCTTTTGAACTTTGGTCATGTGACCAATGTAGGCCACCTCTACAGCCCTGAATGCTGATTCTCCTCAGGATTCCATTCGGACCTGGAGATTCAGAGTTCCAAACAGATCAATAAAGCTCAGCACACAGCTTTAGTACCAAGGAAGAGGAAATGACAATGCCTAGAGTCCCTCGATTTCTATAGCAGAAAGTAGGTACTTGATCTCAACAAATCACATGTTCCTGTAACTCGGAGGAGTTTGAATCCTTAGAAGAAAAAAAAGGCACCTGAGTACTGCCATTTACATTTGGCTGTCCAACATCTGTATATGCCTCCTTTGTAGCCTTTAAAAACACAGTTCTGACATAACCTAATGATGTGTCTACAATATCAGAATTATGCAAACTGTGGGCTCAAGTATATAGTTAACCCATATAAAATGCTGGAGAAAGCAGGAAAGTTAGTTAATATACATACACATTTGCACATACACAAACATGGGTAGTCACTTCAGATTATATGTCTCAATGCCAGTGCAGGCCTTTAAGACCTTGCCTCTATTTGATGCTCAGGGCCCTTTGTCTAGTATTGAGACTTAGACCTTCACTCTTAGAAGTTGGAGCCCATAATGGTCCTGTTTGCACAGGGTTACATAATGTTCCTTAAACTTGTTTGTTTTATTATTGGATATTTCTCCCATGTACAAACATAGAAAGCAGTATTTACTCATCAGCCGACCTTCACAACTGTCAGTCTTAAGCACTTTGCTTCCTACCCACCACATACTCAGGACTTGGTTGGGGTGGGGGTGGTGGTGTTTGAGACAGGGTTTCTCTGTGTAGCCCTAGCTGTCTGGAACCAGGATCATTCTTAAGTAAATTCCAGATAACATTATTGCTTCCATAATTACTTGTTTGTGTCACTAAAATGAAGACTTTTTTTATAAATATAATCCTAGTACTACTATTTCACATCCTGATCTAGAAGACCTAATTCCAGGACAGGCTCCAAAGCTACACAGAGAAACCCTGTTCTCAGGAAAAACAACAATAACAACAACAAAAAGCCAAAGTACTATCTCACATATACATTAATCACTGGAATCAAACATCTAGTGTTCAGATTTCCTTCATTTTCTCAAAAGTGTCACAATTCCAGTTTGTAAAGTAAGATGGCATACATACTGTGTTGATGACTGGTCCAGAGAATACACTGTGTCTTTTAAGCAGGATAGCCCTTCACAAGATGATGTATGTATGTAATTGCATGATGGGTTACATGAAACTAACAGAACTCATTGACACCCACCAATTGCATTCTTTTGTCCCAGAGTAAGTTTCTTGGTAAACAGTATTGTGTGGATTCCCACATTGATGTGTGAAGCATCCCACAGTTCTAATAATGATAGTTGAGAAAAGAATAGCCAAAAGATGTATTTCTTCCAGTAAGGAAAATCACTGCCACCTGCAAGGTGAGAGGAGTCAGCTATAATTGATCAACAACCCATCTGCAACTGAATACAATACAGGAGTGAGTAATACATGATATCCCACATCATGAGCCTTAGAAGAAGGCAGACCTCCAACATCTCACTATGGGAACTTAATCTGGAGGTGCCTAGACATTCTCTCTCCCCTTCTGAACAGCTAGGACAGGGATGTGTGATGTAAGTGTAATGTGCCTATGCCTGCTACTTTTTCATAGTAATACATTTGAAACTCACCCAAGTGAGCAGTCTCTAAATTTCGATTGCTGTTTTGTAGAAGCCATCCAGATGTCCACAAATACAGCGTGGAGACTGTTCAGTGGTACCCTCATGACACAGGCATGTTCACATCCAGCTCATTCGATAAAACTCTGAAAGTGTGGGATACAAATACATTGCAGGTAAGTACATTACAACCTTTCCAAATTGCTATGTTGGATAATGGAAAATTGAACCCTCAACCATATTGTTGTAGTTTCTTGTTAAGATGTTCTTTGTGTCAAATATGAAAGTAGTACAGTTAAGGAAAACTAGGTGGTTGGACTTATATCCTGGTTAACTGACTTCTGATGGTTAACACTGTAATAGTGGGCAAATGCCAAAGCACCCTGCATCTCCATTCCCTCATCTGTAAATGAGAGCCACGATAGCACCTTCTAGAATGGTTTTGAGAGTTAAATGAGCCAACATACATAAAATACCTAGCACAACTCCTAACATACAATTAGCATTCAAAACCTTAGCAAATATCCTAATTATTTGAAAACTTCGAGCTAAGGAATTGAATTAGACTTTTCCTCTCTTGATCTAAAAACTTGGAGGAAAAGAAAGTTTTTATAATATAGCTTAGTAAAAATAGTAGATGTGAGAATTACATAATTACTGAAATTTAATTTATAGTGCTCTTCCTCCTCAGTTTTATATCTAACTTCCTGTAAAACCTCTTTATAGAAATGTGACATCTCCTTAGAGTTGGCATTTCCTGGTCTAAATAGTAAGTTCTGTGCTAGCCAGAGATATATAGAAAGATCCTGTCTCAAAAAAAACTACAATGAAATGCAACATGTGTGGCAAAGATTAAACACATGTCATGAACTTTTCATTTTGACCACAATGAGTAATTGGAGAATTCTTTTCTGACCTCAGTTCTTGAATAATCACTTAGAGACTTAAATATTAATTATAAATGTTTGGCTGATGACTAAGGCTTACTACTAACTAGCCCTTGCATTTAAATCAACCGATTCCTATTAATCTGTGTATCAACACATGACCAGTGGCTTACTGATGGTGTTCTGGCACTTTGCTCCTTGGGCAGCTGCTAGCATCTCCTAGACTCCACCTCTTCTTTTCCTGTATCTCTGCTTGAATTTTTGCCTGGCTCTATCCTGCCTTGCCATAGGCCAAAGCAGCTTTATTTATCAACCAATGAGAGCAACACATATTCACAACATACTGAAAGATATCCCATTGACAAAACCAGCAAAGTTTTGTTTAAAGGTGAAAATCTGCTAAGGAATCTAGACCTTGAAAGGCTGGTTCTCAGAGAAAAGAAAGGTTTGTAAAAATAAATTCAATTTTACAAATACTTCACTCTTACGTTTTTATGTACAACAGGAGACTGAGAAGGCAGGCATTGGAGAGCTTTTAAGAGACAGGGCCGCAGCTGATCATGTGGTATAAGCCTATAATTCTAGCATATGGGGGGCTAAGGCAGGAAAGGCATGAGTTTGAAGCCAGTGTGGACTTATGATAGCAAGATCTAGTCTCAGAGCAGCAACAACAAAAACACACAAGACTGGGTCCCAGGTTCTGGAGTGGGATTTGGGTTATTTATTATGTTTGAGGGGTTTACAGGAAATCCATCTGGAGATAATCAGGAACTGATCTCTTTCTTTGTATCTGATGTGGGAGTGAGATCTACACTGAAAATGGAGATTGTGAATCAATAACACTTGGTTGAAGAGAAAAGGCTTGCATAAAACAAATTCCGAGGGTGACCAGGGTTAATAGGACAGAAGAAGTGGCAACAAATGCTGCAAAAATAGTGAAAAGGAATAGCCAGATCCATACATCTCAACACAGGAAGCCAGTAAATGTCTGTGGTAAGGAAGCTGACACACCAAATAGAATAACTAGGCTATCAGTGATAGTGAAAAAGTAGTGTGAACAAGAAAAGTGAAACAAAACTAATACTGCAGTGAGTTAAGAAATATTATATTAAATATGGCCTGGAGAGATGACTCAGTGGTTAGGAGCACTGTCTGCTCTTCGAGGGACCTGGGTTCAATTCCCACCACCCCACTGTCTGTAACTTCAGTTCCAGGGGATTTGACACTCTTACACAGACATGAATGCAATCAAGACATCAATGCACATAAGATAAAATTAAATAAATTATTTTTAAAAAAGAAATGGTAAGTGATTAAAGATTGCTAATGTTGATTAGCAATCAAGAGGAAAGAAAATTGAGGGGTGGTAAAGTGAAAACTTTGTTTATTTTGTTCTGGGGACTATTAAGATGAAGGTGGCTTTACTTTTAGTGTTGCTGGGAATGACACAGTAGAGATAATCACAGCTAACTTGTAGATTGAGATTGCCAGTGCTGAGGGGGTCGGAGAGATTAGCTTGTGAAATAGGAGTAGGACTGTTTTTTCACAATGGAAATGAAGAAGGGAAAGCTTAAGCATAAGTGGCTGGCTGCATGAGAGACTGGGCGATTTCTGATTCAGTGACTTTTATTTTCTCTGAACTAAAAGATCTGATCACCTGTTGTGATTGAGTAGGGATGTTTGTGGACAGTGGAGAAAGTTGGGAATGCTGCAGGCAGGATATTGCAGACAACTAGTTTAGTGAAACGGTGCATTGTAGGCTGGCAGTCCTTACTGAAGCCTGGTTGCAGTGAATTCAACTAGGAAAAAGTGGGCAGAAAAGAATGCTAGGGACTCTGGGACTTGCTCAAAAGTTCTAGAGTAGCTGGTGAAGAAAGTCAAAAGGATAGATGCTGTGATTACAGATTTTATCCTTTCAAAGGAGTGTGACTAGCATCCTGGAAACTGAGAGACAGATTACTAGCTAGCTAGATTGTCAGTGGAGATACTAGCCTGATGGAGAGAGGTGGTGAGTCCATGGAGATGCTAGCCTGTTAGAGAGGGATGGTGAGCCAGAGGCTGTCTTTCCTTGATTTCCGGGATTTGTTATGTCTTAGTTGATAAATTGGTAACAGTCAATTAAAAATGTTTTATGTGGGAAAGAAAATTTGTTGCTTTGGTTTTACACATTTTTAACATCTCTTGGTTAACAGGCTGCTGATGTGTTTAATTTTGAAGAAACAGTTTATAGTCATCACATGTCTCCAGCAGCCACCAAGCACTGTCTGATAGCAGGTGCGTACACCATCCTTTTGCCTTTTAGCATATGGAAAACTCCCATTTTAGGGTTAGTTATGTTTGACAGAAAAACTTTAACCCAGGGGAAGATTATTTTAAACACTATGAGTTACATCCAGCACATGCGATTATCTAGGATTCACACTGAGAGTATTGATCCTCTCTCTCCCTTTCTTTTTTCCTTTGCTTTGTTTCCTTCAGAGAGTTTGTATCTGTCCCTTAAGGAGTTCTTTTAAATCACTGAACTTTAAGGTATTTTATGTGAACAAAATAGGGCACTTGGAATGATGAGGTAGCTCAGTGGACAGGGCTATCCACTGCCACGCCTAATACCTAGAATTTGATCCCTGGAACACACATGGTAGGACAGAGCTGACCACAGCAGGTTGTGCTCTAACCTTGACACACCCTGACCTATCACACACATACAAAGTAAATGTAATTTTTTTAATTTATAACTTTTCCAGTTCAACACGATAAAAGGGCAACTTTCCCTTTAACGTTGTGATTGAAAGCAAATAGGCATTTATATGAATCTTGTAACAACAAAAAGTTAATGTATAAAGAAGGAAAGAAATGTTACCCTACTACCAGGTATCCGTTCCCCAGGACTCTGTTATTCCTAGGTAGTGCATAAGTCTCCTTACAGCTGGACATCAATCAGCTGCTTCATCTATAAGAGCTACACACTTACTGATCTTCCAGATCTGCTTGTCTCAGTCAGAGTTGCTGTGAGCCTTTTCCAACAACCAAAGGGATAGCAATAGCATTAGCATGCAAAACTGAGCAGTTGAAATTGAATGGCTTCATGTGATAAAGCACTATACACACACTTAAGGTACTTATAGAGATTTCCTCATAGTATTTTGCTGTGAAGTAGCCCTACAGCCTGTGTGGATCTGTAGCTGTTGTGATGAGAATAGGCTGTGGAACATGCAATTCTGCATGATTAAAGCGCAAACAAGAACATTTCTGTAGTCATAAACATTCAAGGTGATTTAGATATTTGTAAATCTATTGTGACATACATTTTATATTTCTGTGTAGATACAGTAAAAATATAATTCTTAATGCCAATTTGCTGGGATCTTTTCTTGTCATTTATAATAAATACTGTATAAAAGCTTTTCATATTTTTCTTTAACAGTTGGTACTAGAGGACCCAAGGTACAACTTTGTGATTTGAAGTCTGGATCCTGTTCTCACATTCTCCAGGGTATTTATTTTTAATTTTGGAACAACTACTACTTTGAGTAAACTATTCAGTTTAAAAAAAAAAAAAAAACATTGCTAACAATGTGTTCTTTGTAAATGACATGACTGATGCATTTTGTGCTAGTTGTTAAGTCAACAGAAAGATAAAAAGTCCTTCTGTGCATTATTCTTGCCAAACTGGACTATTGAGACATTTATACGAACAGTGACTGGTGAAGTAAGGGAAACTCAGAGGAGATGGGAAATAGAAAACCCAGCTCAGAATCTTCAGCTGTTCTACATTTAAAACAATAAATGAGTAATGAAACTTATATCATTAGATGTGTCTTGTGTCTACTGTTTGATAATGTGACTAATGAGGAAGCTTCGTTCATAATGTTTAATACTCTCTTCTCAGTACAAATATTTTAGAAAAAGTCTTGAAGCAATACTTTGAGGAAAACTATATTAATATACTTTTATTAATTTTTAGTCATATTAGATCACCTAATTCTAAACAATGAAATGTTGGAATGTAATTCAGAAATACACATTTTTTTATCAATCACTGAGAAGCATAATAATACCATAAAAACTTGATGGAATGGGTAGCCTTTTTAATGCTTTTTTTAATATTTTATGTGTATGAGTGTTTTCCCTGCATGTATGTATGTATACCACATGTGTGCCTGGTGCTCTCGGAGGTCAGGAGAGCTGGAACTAAGTTACAGTTTTGAGCTGCCTTGTGGTTGCTTAGGTCAAACCCCAGCCATCTGCAAAAGCAGCAAGGCTCTTAACCACTGAGTCAATTCTCCAGCCCAATGGGTAGCAATGGCATTATTATTAACAATCACTGTGATTAAAAAGCTAGGCAGATGAAAATGTCTCATTTGAATAGTTCCATTAGGTAAAACTATTCTATGAATTTATCATCTCTGTTTTCTAGAAACAAAACTGTTAAAATGCTCTTTTCATTCAAGTGTTTTTTTTCTTTTATAACTTTATAAGAAATTATGAAATATTTTATTCTTTAAAATGGTTAAGTTTAATTGCCATGCACTTCTACTATAGAGATAGATTCCTGAGTTATGTGGACTGATTGATACAAATTAGTAATTGTATTTTTCCCAAAGCAGAAGCCAATTCTTTTATATTAAAAGGTCCTGGGTTAAGAACTTCCCACCAATTTCTCATTAGTATTTAAACACAGACATTGCAAGTGTAAGACGTGATCTTGTCCCTTCACTGCTGTTTGTGCTTGCTGTATTCTGAGTCAGGCAAAATTATTGGTACCTTATAAGACTTTTTATACTCTTGTATTTGCAGGTCACAGACAAGAAATACTGGCAGTTTCGTGGTCACCACGCCATGACTATATCTTGGCAACAGCCAGGTAAAGTGCAGTATATTTGTTTTTACTATTAATATTAATAATTAGAGGCATTTCAAAAGATTACATTTTCATAAGATACATATTTTGTTGTATGTAGTTGTTAGTACCTGAAAATGAAATATTGAGTAGCAAATCTCAGTTTATATCAGCAAAGAAAATTTCCTTTGCATCTTTTGTGTGCATTATGTGTGTAGGTGCACATGTATATGTGTGTAAACCAGGAGTTAACACTGGGTATCTCATTCACCTTCCTCTCTTATTTATCTTCCATAGCCCTCCACTGAGCCTTGGGGTCATCAGGTCAGGTGGGTTGGCTAGCTTGTTTCCATATCCCAGCTTTGGGATTACAGTAGCACACAACTGAACTTGGCTTTTCAGGGACCTGCACTCATTAGTTCCAGCTCTCCTGACCTCCGAGAGCACCAGGCACACATGTGGTATACATACATACATGCAGGGAAAACACCCTCGAAGGGGTGCTGCAGGCTTTATTTGTTGACCATCTTCCCAGTGCCCTCCTTTGTATGATCATCCATCTTGAAAGCTTTCACCTTTTAGAACAAAGAGAAAGTGGGAAAACCTCTGTAGTTGTATAAATCGTCTAGCACTGCTAGTAAAACGTGTGATTTTCCTACATGGAAGCATAACACTACTCACTTAAGAGTGGCATTTTTGAGTTTCTTTAGATCAGACTTTTCCCCTGATATAAAGTACCCATCTATGATTTAGTTTGTTATTATGTAATGGCTACCACCTGTTCCAAATATTGTACTATATACAGGTTAACCATGATGTCAGAAAGACCCATGCCTACAGAACATGCTGGAATGACTTAGGAACTAGTACTGAAAGATGTCCAGCAGAGTTGAGGGTGGAGACTGTTCATTGGAGGGAGAAATAATAGTGACAAGTAGGCCTTCAGTAACTCATACAGGAAGAGAGTAGGAGTGCATGCCCTCTGTGAGGTTGAACGGTATGAGGGTGGGGGTTGTTTATTGAAGGGTGAGATAGTAAAGATACTGGAATGACAGGCTGTGGGAGAGGGACTGGCTACAAGTACATAGGACTACTGGACAGCTGTGCTCAGTTCAAGAAATAGACTACAGCTATACCAAGGTACAGAAGTCTAAACATCACATGGCACGTACAGTGATTTTGGGGGGGTATTTAAAGGAAAGTACCTCAACATATGGAAGTTGTGGGACCTCTGCTAAAACAAAGAAAATCACACACACACACACACACACACACACACACACTGTAAGAGGTAGGAGGGAGTCAGTGACCTGAGGAGGTAAAATATGTGATTTTTGAGCTGAGGTACAGTGACATCTAGACTGTAACTATCAAAAGACATCTAGGACTGGCAAGATGGCTTAATAGTGAAGACACTTGCTGCCAAGTCTGCCATCCTGAGTTCGTTCTCCAGTACTTGTATGGTGGGAGGAGAGAACCAGCTCATGCAAGTTGGCTTGTGCTCATGTGTGCATGCATGCATGCACACACACACAAACACATGTAAATAAGTAAGATAGAGTTTTAAAAGAATATACTGTTAAGGTGTTTATGAAGGCATGATAGATGAATGGATCTGATTGGGAGCACATGTTATTACTGGGTATTTCTTAAAGGGGAAATTAATACATAATCTGTCTTTGCCTTTGTTGGTTCACTTGAAAGAAAATGAAGTGTCTTACTTTCTAAAAGATAGTAAATATAGTTTTTTAGGAAACACTTATTTGAGCACAAAAGCAAATGAAAATAAATTGTTCTTATTATGTATCTTATTTTCAAACTTTTAATATAAAAAGCGAGATACCCAAAATTGATGCTAAATAAATGCTTAAACAATGAGATCCCATAACTGCTTAGCTGTCTAGGTAGCATTTGAGAAATAGCAGAAAATAGTCATAATTAGTGTGATAGGAGAAAAGCAGAATTTTGTCCTTGTGATCGTATCTGATAAGGAAAATTACTTTTCTTTGATCTTTTTTTTCACCATTTTATGGGACTGTTGAGTTTTGAATGTTGAATATTTGTTGAAAATAAGAATATGGTGCAATTGTAGGAATAGCTTGGTGCTATAGAGAAAAACCTCTGTGTTCAAGCTGGCAAAGTAAAGAGTGAAGTCATTACCCTAGCTCCATATGTCAGTGTAAGTGTTGTTTTGTTTTCCTCAGTGCTGACAGTAGAGTGAATTTATGGGATGTGAGAAGAGCATCAGGATGTTTGCTCACTCTTGATCAGCATAATGGGAAGAAGTCACAGGCTGTGGAATCAGGTAACAAAGACCACATCCACAGAGAAATGCAGTATTGACTTTTTATGAAATCAAATAAGTACATATTGACAAACTAAGAATTAATTTTTTGTAAATGGCATTCACTATGAATCAGTTTCTAAATCAAGCCAGTTAGGTAAATTCCATTTTACACAGAAAGGTACAGTAGATTAAAGAAATAGTAATGTTTTGTGCTTTTGTGTCACCATAAAAAACTACAAGTTGTGGTAAGTGCAAGTCAAGTGTGCAATCCCTGTGACATGGTGGCTCTATATTTATGGTTCTTTCAATGTAGCTTATCTTATTACACAATCTAGAGGTTGGTTAATTTTAAGTATGATCAACTTATATTTTAATTAATTCATAGTTATTGTTTAATGTATTTAAAATAATGCTTAACACAGAAAAAGATAAACTGAGTATGTTTTCATTGCAGCAAATACTGCTCACAATGGGAAAGTTAATGGCCTATGTTTTACAAGTGATGGACTTCACCTGCTCACTGTTGGCACAGACAACCGAATGAGGCTCTGGAATAGCTCCAATGGGGAGAACACACTGGTGAGAGACTTTGAAGGGCCTTTTCAGTAAATAGATCTGTGGTGTACATCTTATTTACATTTATATACATGTACATTTATATAAATTGTATTACATTTTCCAAAGGGATGACTTCATTTCTTGTCTTTAGTCACAGTTGTTAATATATTTTGAAAAGATACTTTAGGTATGACCAGCTAATTCTCAAGTTAAGGCATGCTGCCCCACCTGGCACCCTTGGCACATTCCCCTTCTTACTGTTGTAGCAGGAGTGAACTCTGATGCTTCTAATTAAAAGATTGAGAACTGCTACATATGTTACCAACGTCAAATTTTACATTTAAAATTAGTCGTATCCTTTTCTTTACATATCCTTTCTAGCTAATAATTCTCTTTAAAGTAGTTGAGGGGTCGCTTTGACTATTATTATTAGTACTAGTATTCTTTTATTTTTTTTTTAGAAACAAGCTTCTTTTACATGTCTATCCCAGTTCCCTCTCCCTTCCCTCCTCTTCTTCCCCCTCCACCCCCAAACTGAATGTCTTCATCTGTTGTATAAGCCATGCATTCTAGTTCTCCAGCTTTTCATTCTTCTCCTTTCCCCCATTCTGTTTCACTTTAGAATACCCTCCTGCTGCTACTTCTCAGTTTTCAAGGTTCATCTCAGGCTCAGCCTGTCTCTGATTCTTCTACTCTATCTCAGAAGCTCCCACAATACTCTGGGCTTATTTGTCTTGCAGTGTACTATGATAATTACTTAATGCAATGAAAAAAATACCATGTAACAAAATATTTCAATGGTTTGGTTAGCATAGTTTAGATGCAGTATTTGAGTCTGACATGTACTACCCAAGTTACATTGATCAAATTACTTAGCCTTTTCATATGTTCAGTTCTTTCTGTCCTTTCTTCTGTGATGTTTCCTCAGTCTTACAGGGGTTGATACAAGTGTCCCATTTGTGTGACTAAGCACACAACAGTCACTTACTCTTAGCAGTTTGGATCAATTATGAGTTTTTGTACTAGCTGCTGCCCACTGCAAAAAGAAGCTCCTCTGAGCAAGGTTGAAAGCATCATTGATCTGTTGGTGTAAACATAAATATCAGGAGGCTGTGTGATACCATATCCATTTAGCAACAGTAGTAGATCCCCTCTGTGAGGTACCATTTCCACAGCCATAGGATTTTGATTGGATTGGCAGTAACAGTGCTCTCAAATCTGCTCAGAAAATGGTTGATTCCCCAAAGGTGTTTCCTGTCAGTATTACACCAGTGAACACATTGGCCCTGGCAGGTTGGTGTTGTTGCATTCAGGGTTCATCACTAGATAATACCATTAATAATTCTTCTCCCCATGAAGTCCACACATCATTGTCCAACACTATGAAAGCTCCGCTAGCATGGATGAAGTTTTTGGGTCAGTTCTAACTTGGTTTCTCTATGTACTGCATCCACAGTGAATGGCATCTTCAACAATAGGATCATACCTTGGTGGGCAACCAAGAGCAATGGCTGTGTCCTTTGCTACTTTAAGGACCTCTAGGATCTCGCTGACCAGTAACTTGTAGGAAAGTGTCCAATGTCTGGCACTGAGATTTTCACTTAACTATGTCTTTTGTGGGATGCATTATCTACCCATGCATGGTACCTATGTTCAAACTCCTTTAATAGTAGCTCTCTATAAGGATATTTCAAACAGCCTTAGTTTTCATTAATCCAACTCCCTCCTCCTCCTATTCCTTCCCCATTCCCATGTTAACCTCCAGTGATCTTTCATATCATGTGTGTTCTGCTCTCCCCTCACCTCTAAGCTCCTGCCCCTCCCCAATTTATCCCCATTCTAACTTCCAGAGTCACCCCTCCCAAGTCAAATGGAACATACTGCCTCATCAGGTGGAAATGAAAGAATGTTCTTCCTAACATGTAGGAATCAATAAGTCTGAACGTAACTGGCTGGCTACCTTCATTTCCCAGGTGCTGTCCTGTGCATGATGTCATTTGTGTTTTTACAGTGGCGTTATGGTAAATGATGTTGTTTCCATTTAGCGGGTTAGAGGAATGGAACTTAGAAGTGAAATCTGAGTGATCCCTCTAACAAACAGATTTCAAAACTCGAAGTTCAGTGTTTCATGTACTTCACCCCTGCTACCATGGGGTGACTAGAGGCACAAGCTTTTCTCCATTTTCAGTTGTTTTGCCATTGTGCTGAATTGAGTCCTCTGGGCATATTACTCTCTGCTGCCTAATTGTTTCCTTAAGATAAATTCCCAGGAGCAATTACTAGATCAAGAAGTAAGAATATCGTTATTGTTCAGTGAGTTAGTTTTGATAGAAGTGAAGATTGTTAATACCATTCACTGGCACACTTAAAATGGTTGTTATAGTCAGGTGTACTATATTGTGTTGGTTTTATTACAACACATTCATATGAAAAGTTCAGCTCACCCAAAAGAGGCATCTTGCTAATTTTTTGTACTAAACCATTTGTCCTGTTTGAAGGAATACCCAAATTATGACACCAATAACATGTTCTCCTTACTTTTTACCAATATGAAGGTTTCTTAAAATTTTAGCCAAGCCAGAACCTGGGGATGTAGTAAGGTTAGAGATCTCACCTAATATCCATGAGGCCCTGAGTTTTGTCTTTAGATACCAAAAAGGGAATAGGATGGGATTTTTGAAAGTTTGATGGTCAGAAATAATTTTTCAAGTTTGGCTTAGTTGTATCATCTTTCCCTTGTGGGTTTGTTCACAATTTCTAGTTCCTCAAATATAAAATGTACATTTGTACCTTTGGCCCTTATTTTTCTTAAGATATAGTTTCTTTAAATTTAAAGGCCCTTTTATATAACATTATAATAAGGGAAGGGAGGTTTTTTTTTCAGTCTTTGTTGCTTTTTTAACTCAGGCTTAAAAAATGAGTAACATTATGATTTTAAATCTGCAGGTGAACTATGGGAAAGTTTGTAATGACAGTAGGAAAGGACTGAAATTCACGGTCTCCTGTGGCTGCAGCTCAGAATTTGTTTTTGTTCCATATGGTAGCACCATTGCTGTTTATGCAGTTCACTCAGGAGAACAACTAACTATGCTTAAGGGACATTATAAAAGTGTCGACTGCTGTGTGTTTCAGTCTAATTTCCAGGTAAGAATGATACTTCAGGGGATTTAAAACGATTAGATGGCTGGCTTGCCAGACTTAGTAGTGTATAAAACAGGAAGTTGTGGTTCTATTTTCATGTGTTAATATGCTTTTAATCATTCTGAAGTACGATACCAACAATCTACCTTTGAGATAGTATTTCTTTAATAGAGATTAATACAGCCTAATTTGCAGATGGCATAGGAAGTGTATATGAATCAATATAATACTGTGCAGTGATTAGGATATGTTGTCTTTCCTTTTGAATATGAGCTCCATTTAACCATTTGAAATGTAGTCAAATATTTTTTCATGAATAATTTTTAGGGTGTGTGTGTGTGTGTGTGTGTTTGTTTAGTTCCAAAATATTGTATACCTTCGTTTTTCTATATGTAACTATGTTGAAGTCTGAAATTAATTATTTCATTTCTTTATTTTTTTGGCAGAGGCTGATACAATTAAGCCTTTGCAGTGGCTAGATACTGAAATGACTAGTAAAATATACCTTTGATTTAATGCAACTCATATAATTTCTCACATTTACTTATTTGTGTATGGAGGTCAGAGGATAACTTTTAAGAGTTGATTCTCCCCCTCCATCCTGTGGGTCCTGAAATCAAACTCAGGTCGTAGGACTTAGCAGCAAGCGCCTTTGCTCACTGAGCCACCTCAACAGCCCCACAAAATTTCTTAAATACTTATCTGTTAGTTTTCTTCTTAATGTGACCAAAATACATACCCAGAAGCAACTTCATGAGGGAATGGTTGATTTGAGCTTACAATTAGAACATGCACAGTTTTGATTTTAAGGAAGTCAGGCAGCAGGGACACAATGCAGCTGCCCTCTGCATCAGCTGGCAGGAAGCCCAGCAAGGTGAATGTTGACACTTGGCTTGCTTTCTCCTTTTCTCCAGTCTAGGACCCCAGCCTCCTGGATGATACCAACCACATCCTTGGTGTTTCAGTGTGATTCCAAAGCCAGTCAAGTTTGCAGTGATTGTCTTAGTACCCATGAATTTTGCTTAACGTCCTTACTTTTCTCTAGTCAAAGCAATTTTCATTTCTGTTGCATCAAAGTCAACAGTCCCTCTGATACACAACCAAAATTTTAAACAAGATATTCTGACTACAAAGTATGACATTCTTCTAGGCAGGAACTTATTAGCAGAGAGGCCTAGGAAGGTTAAGACTGTACCAAGAAGGGTCTGGAGAGATGACTCAGCAGTTAAAAATGTTTGCTACCCTTACAGAGGATCTGGGTTCAGTTCTAGCACCTACGAGGCAGCTGATAACTGTCTGTAACTCTGGTTTCAGGGAATCTGATACCCTCTTCTGGCCTCCTTAGGTACCAGGCACATATAGTACATATACATGCATATAGACAAAACATTATTTATATATGTATTACCAAGTAAGCTGGGTATGGTGACACAGACACCTGTACTCACAACATTCTGGATTATTGTCAAGATTTCAAAGTTGGGCTAGGCTATATAGCAAGCTTCAAACTAAAAGCAAAAAAAAATTCTGTTACAGAGATTGCTCTCATTTCCTGACCAGCCGGACACCTGGAATAGCTGTCTTCTGTGAAATACTCTGCCTGTGTTATGTTGTTTTGTTCCACTTTGTTTTTTTAAACAAGATCTCATATAAGTCAGGCTGGCCCCAAACTTGCTATAAAGCCAAGAATAATCTCAAACTCATGATCCTTCTGCCTCTAGTTCCCAAGTGCTGGGATTACAGTCATGTGCTGCCACTTGAAGCCAAATACCATGTCTTTGTCTGCTTCAAACTCGAAAGATTTAGTCGATGAACACATCAGAAAACACTGCATATTTATTTTACTGGATGATCAGAACATTTTCCATTTACTGGGGAAGGAAGTGAACTATTTGTTCCCATTGTTCAGTGGGAGCAAACGGCATGTCCATAAAGATAATGATATGCACTGTGCATCAGCCCATGAGTCCTTCCACATAGTAAATGTCTCAGCAGACAGGGTAGAGTCTTGAAGCTTTTGAAGAACAACCAGGTAGACAGCTGTAAACTAAAGGGATCTTTGGCCCGTTTTCATAGAAAACTTGTGTTTTCTTCATTGAAGTCATTATTGTAGATGCCTCAGTTTTTGGCAAAGAAAAGCTATAATACATTTTACTTTCTCTAACACTTAAAAATTTGCTTCTGGGTATTGACAAAACTAGTAAGACATTGGATTTTTATAAGATTTTCTCACTGTTTGTAAGCTCTGACATATCCTGACACTATTTTAAAATATAAAATAAAGCTTTATATTTTATTGGCTATTCCTAAAAAGATTCCAATAGGACAGTGGAGTGGATACTCTCATCTATAGAAGCTACAAATTGGAATGATCTTTTTGGAGAATGAAATCTCAGGATACAGCCAAAAGCTTTGTACATTTCTAACAAGTTGTGCCAATGTCGTGCACAGAATTTAAAGACATCACATTTAAAAATACTGACGAGCATCATCATATTTTATTTAATGAATAGAAATTAAGTTAATGGAATTAATCTAACCTAACTCAACCTACTTAGTCTGATCATTTCAAAAATTAATGCAACCCTTTCCTGTGATAATCAGCTTTAAATTGATCAGTAGGCAATCTTTGCTTTCTGTATTACAGGAACTTTACAGTGGTAGCAGGGACTGTAATATTCTTGCTTGGGTACCATCTTTGTATGAACCAATTCCAGATGATGATGATGAAGTAAGTGGTATTATTACCTACTATGCAATGAGTTTTGATTATAAAGATTAGTGTTTTACTTACGTGGGAGAGACTGTTAAAGCATTTCTTGCTGCTTTCTGGTTGTACAAATAATTTGTTACCACACATCTATACAAATTCAGAAAAAATAGGCAAAGAAAAACATAATTCCTCAATTATGATTAATATAGACTTTTTATTTACTGTTTTTCCCTGGTATTGTTTTTAAGACAATAGTTAATTCATAATCATATAACTTGGAGTCTTCTCTCATTGACATAATACAGTAACCCCCATTCATGTCACTAATAACTATTTGTGGGTGGGGAGTGGAGGACTGAGACAGAGTTCCTCTATGTAGCCTTGGCTGTCCTGAGACTTGCTCTATAGAACAGGCTGGCCTCAAACTCACAGAGATCCACCCACCTCTACCCCCCAAGTGCCACCACTGCTCAGCTACTATTTAGAAACATTTTTAATGATATGGTATTCTGTCATTTATATGTCATAGTTTAAATATTTAATTGTTTCTGCTAATTGTTTTAAACAGTATCAATATAAATATATTTTCAAAAGTTGTCCATATTTCTAATTAGTTTTAGGATAGATTCCTAGAAGTAGAGTTATCTCTTTTTGTTGTTTGTTTGCTCCTTGTGTGGCTTCAAGTAACCAGGACACAAGTGACCAATACAGTTAATCTTGTCTTTGGCTATTCTGAAGAATTTGGGCTTCACAGGGAGGCCTGCTTAGGGAGCTTTCCTTCCCTTGAACTCCATATCACACTGATGATGATGTATTTACCCTTGTCTCTTCACTACCAAGATCCACAGTTTACCATGGTTGGTTGCTGGGCATAAGCTCTGTTTCCTCTTTAAGTGGTATGGCTAAATACCAACTTTACCAGTAATATTGCCACATACCAACTTTACCATAGTCACTTGATGGCATTTGTCTAAGTTGATCCTGTGGTGTCACATGCATCCAGCATTACCTTGGCTTTCTGGTGCTTGTGGTGCCAATCTATTGGCTCTGGCTCTGGCTCATATAGCCACAGAGTTTCTGGATCTTCCTGAGTCAAGATGGCATGGCAGCTGTGGAAAGGAAAGAGCTGGAGTTAACTTGAGTTACTATGTATGACATTTTAAAATCTGTCTGTTCACAGTGTCAAATCTTGCCAGTTCACACTTTGCAGTGACCTCCCAGTGCCTATCTAAGGATAATATGACAGTGCCAATAAAAAAACCTTTAGGTAAATGTGTTAAACAAATGAAGGAGGCAAGAGCCCTCTCCTGAAGAAGTAGCCTCTCTTACTTTAAATTTACAAAAAGTGGTAGTATTTTAAATTGAGTGTTGGTATGATAATATCTTAGGGACCTTCTCCTGATGGGCAATGGAAAAATTTACCTGTACATCAACTAACAGGCTTTGGGTGACAGAAACAGGCTTAAGTTTGCTCTTTAAACATGAATTCTACTAGCTGGGCATTGGTGGTGCATGCCTTTGATCCCAGCACTCCGGAGGCAGAGGCAGGTGGATCTCTGTGAGTTCGAGGCCAGCCTGGTCTCCAGAGCGAGTGCCAGGATAGGCTCCAAAGCTACACAGAGAAACCCTGTCTTGAAAAAAACAAAAAATAACAACAACAAAAAAAAAAAAAACCATGAATTCTACCGTATAATTAAACATTTCTAAGGTGTCATTTCTTTCAGGGACTATTTTGGAAAGCAGTGTTAAACATTCCAATTTATCCTAACTTCAAGCTTCAAGGATATAAAAATGTGTATGGAAGAATTTTTTTTTTTTTTTTGAGGACTCCCCTTATGGTAATTTAAAGCAATTCAAACAGAGATGGAAGAAAATCACTAATAAAGCAAGTTTGAAAATCTGAAAACACTTTTCATATTTTTAGTTCCTTTATAAAAAGAGGGCCTGTCAGAAGACACCACAAGTGAAACTTTATATGGGTAGTGACTTGGTAGTGTCTAGCAGCTATTGGCCACATATATTTTATAGCTGAATTTGCTATCATTATAGTTATTATGAAGCCTAGGACTTATTTTCTTTGGGCCCTAAACCAAATAAAAGAGAAAAGGCACATTCATAAATATTTAGGCAACTGGCCAAAACCAAATGAATATCTCCAGAGTTTATCACATGTCTAATTTAGTTTGTTACGGCTTGATTAGTTTTAGCATACAGCCTCTTTAAGTGACTAGATTTTGAATAGTTTGATTTTGACATCTATTTTGCATTTTTATTTAATTATTCTGTCCTGCTTTTTGGGAATATATATATGTTATACATACTATACATATATATGTATAATACATATATATATATATAATTTTGGGGATATATATATATTATAACTTTGTGGGTCATGTTGGGAAGTATAACAATCATTTACCAAATGAAAATAATAAAAATAAATGAAAAAATAGAGCTACTATTATTTACACAGAGGAAAGAATATTAGAAAATTAAGTTGCTGGGATGGAGAGATGGC
This sequence comes from Cricetulus griseus, assembly GCF_003668045.3. Taxonomy (NCBI): domain Eukaryota; kingdom Metazoa; phylum Chordata; class Mammalia; order Rodentia; family Cricetidae; genus Cricetulus; species Cricetulus griseus. The sequence continues at coordinate 326,266,839 of NC_048595.1, forward strand.
TCAGAGGTTAAGAACACTGGCTGCTCTTCTGGAGGTCCTGAGTGCAATTCCCAGCAACCACACGGTGGCTCACAACCATCTGTAATGAGATCTGGTGTCCTCTTCAAGCCTTCAGGCATGCATGGAGGCATAGTGTTGTATACATAATAAATAAAATCTTTTAAAAAATTAAAAAAAAGAAAATTAAGTTGCTTGTTATAATTTTTGACCAATAGTTATATGTTTCCTTGTTAGGTAGCAGTGGTGATAGTGAAGACACACCACCTAAAACAACTTTTTATATATGGGATATTAAAACAAGTAGAGATGCATGTGTGGGACACAGGATTGTAATCCCGTTACTTCAAAGGCTGAGGCAGGAGAACTGTGAGAAGGAGGCTGACCTGGTCTGTACAGTAAAGCCCTATATCACAAAAATGATAAGAGCTGAGCTGCACATTCAAGGGTTAGGGCTATACAACCTTATTTTTTCAGATACACTACTGCAGGCTAGAGAGATAATTGTAATTTTTAATAAAAATAATAAAATAAGCCAGGCATGCTGGTATACTCCTTTAGTACCAGCACTCAGGAGACAGAGGAAGGAGGATCTTTGAGTTAAGGCCACCCTGGCCTACAGAGCAAGTTCCAGAACAGCTAGAACTAGACAGAGAAACCCTGTTTTGAAAAACAAAAATAAGTAAAGAAAATAAAATACACTGTTCCTATTTTCAGCTTTAAAATGTGAATAGCTCATTAATGTAAAGTGCTTTATGATAAGGTTATTTAATTACATAAAATGTTATCTTAAAAGGTTCATAATAATGTAGGTAGAATGTGACCATGGTATATACTCCAGCAGAGAAGTCTGGGAACTGTTTAAATATGAGAATTGGTTGCATATGTGAATGTTTACAGTTTAACTCATGTTTTTCCCTGAGCTGCTAAACTGGTAACTTGCCATTTCCAGGGGAGGTCGTGTTAGTGGCTCAGCATAATACAAAGAACATATGTATGCACATACCTCTGCTAGGTCAAACTCCAATTTACTCTTGTCAACAAGCTCTCCTAGCTATTACCCTGGGACTACTTGTGGCATTTTCAAATGCACATATCAGATTGTTAAACCAAAGTTGTTCTTAGGTTTCCTTTTGAACCTAAGCAGAGGGGTGTTATTTTTTCTTTTTTCTTCTTCTTTTTGGTTTTTCGAGACAGGGTTTCCCCTGTGTAGCTTTGGAGGTTGTCCTTGAACTCACTCTGTAGACCAGGCTGGCCTGGAGCTCACGGAGATCCCCCTGCCTCTACCTCCCAAGTGCTAGGATTAAAGGTTTGCACCACCAACGCCCAGCCATGTTTCTCAGATTTTAAAGGAGCAATTTAATTCTACCTGTAGAAATTGAAAGACCTTAGATGACAGGTATAAATATTATGGTCTTTAAATTTGTTGTTTAATTGGCAGGCTGTTGTATTATATCTGAGGAATCTGTTTGCTTTTACCCAGACTTTCTAGTTGGCATGGTCAACTCAAGCCAATCTAACTCCTAGCTACCATTAGCTGCCAGAGATGTATAGGGAAGGTACACTACAGTTTTAATCTTACTTCTTATCAGGAATCCTAGTTCTAGCTGAGTGTTGTGACTCATTCTCTTAGCACTAAGGGGACTAAGACAGCTTGAGCTACAAAGCAAGATTCAGTCTCAAAACAAAACAGAATGTTTGACATTGGCACAGGAAATGGTGTTTCTACCCTGCACTTGTGCAGATGTATCACTTGCTGACCTGGAAAACTCTGAGACTTTCCAGTAATACTTGAAACTTTTCCAGACGTATCCTTATGATGCTTTGTTTTAATCCTCCTCAGTATTGGGTTCTGGGCTGGATCTCTTCTAGACTCAAGCTTCATCATCCCATGCACAGTATCTGCCAGTAGAACTAGAAACCTGGTAGAGGGAGGGGTGTGCATGCATAGACTGGATGTCCACTAGGAGGAGATGTTGTAGAGACAACCAAAGTAGAGTAGTAATGGGTACTAAATCTACCTGCAGCATTGTCACTGCAGCTCTTGACCACACATGTTTTAACACTAAAGTATACTAGTAATAGTATAATGCATTCCAAATGTCTGTTGACTACTGCAAGTATTAAATATATGTGCAAATATGTCAAAACCTTGATTTTGTTTTTATCTTTACAAAAGCAAAATAATTCCTAAAAAAAAAATGTAACATGATTAATAAAAACCTAAAGAAATGTATTGGGGTTCAAGCTGAAAGATCAGAGAAGCAAAGCAGCCAGGCCACTAGCTCTTACCTCTACCTCAGATCGAAAGGGCTGATCCTGTCTCCACAAACCCTCCAAATATATTGCTCTCCACTGTAGATGGTGTTTCTGTCCAGCCTGGTCCCTCCGCCTTTCAGCCCCAAATAAACACACAAATACTTATATTAATTAGAAACTGTTTGGCTGATGGATCAGGCTTCTTATTGGCTAGCTTTCTCTTAATTATTAACCTTTTCTATAAACTATGTATTGCCACAAGGCTGTGGCTTACCTGTAATGCTCCAGCATGTTCTTAGGCCGCTACATGGCATTTCTCTCTGGTGGCCTCTTTCTGCCTCCTCTCTCCAGAATTCTCCTCATCTGGTAGCCCTGCCTATACTTCCTGCTTGGCTACTGGCCAACATCAACCAATAAGAAAAACATATATACAGAAGGACAACTCCCATCACTCCACCAAACCTCATACTACAATCCTATGCCTTCCCTGTCTGGAAACTAAATCTCACATGAGACTCTTTGCCTCTTCTTTTCATACCTCTCAAATCCTGGGATTAAAGGCATGAGCTCTGATTCACTCTCATGTAGCCCAGGATGATTTTGGACTCACAGAGATTCTCCTGCTTCTGCCTCTGCCTCCCAAGTGCTGAGATCATCATTGTGTGGCTGTTTCTCTTTTAGACTGGATCAATTTTGTGTAGTTCAGTGTGGCCTTGAACTTACAGAGATCTGTCTACCTCTGTCTCCTGAGTCCTGGGATTAGAGGTGTGTACCCCTACCACCTGGCTTCTATAGCTAACTAGTGTGGCTGGTGGAATTAAAGGTGTGTATCACCATTGCCTGGTTCTATGGCCAAGGCTAGCTTTGCATTTTGATCTCCAGTGGCATTATTAAATCAGAAATAATATATCACCATAGAAATATAAATTTGTTCTACTATTGAATCTCAAATAAAATTACAATGATTAGTAGATTACACATTGGGCTTCCATAGTGGAATTAGAAGACGTGAGCTTTGTGTAGCTTCTGTTCCCTGAGGATACTTCTGGTAGCTATCTAAGGCAGAGTTAAAAGTCTAAAGACAGGAGAGAAGTGTCACCTTTGAGATTAAACCCTTTTGAGCAGCCTAGTTTAGTAGCTAAATCCTCAAGCTCCCGATGGAAAGATTACAGACATACTCCAACACACTCAGCTTCATACAGCATCCTTGGTAGACATCAGATTTCAACAGTAAGGAATTTATCTCAGGCATTAATCTCAAGCATCATGAGATTCAGCAAACATTTGGGTCAAAGAATGAAGAAACAGACTTCAAACTTTCATTACTGTTGCTGGAAATGAGTGGTTAGCTGGAGTTTGGTCATAGTTTTGATTTGGACATTTGGAGGCAAATGTAAGGAAATTTTTCTTGTAAGCGTAATGGTGATAGCCACTAAGTTTATCGATGTTCTCTGGCCTGTTTAACAACTGTGCAGCATGCCTACATCACTATATGGTTTTCTAGATAGTCTAGCTGGTGAGGGGGAAACCTCTGGGAATACTGGCTTTTCCATTTGAATTAAAAGATTCTGTCATGTTGATCGTAAAGGAAATGACATTCTTAGACATAACTTAGGGGTTGCCTTCCCAGAAAATGTTCCCCTACAAAAGGTATATATCTAAGATAATTAACAGTTAGCTATTGAAATCTGGGTCTTATTAAGTAGCCAGATGCAAAAGCTGCAGCATAAGAAACAAACCTGATTCCTAATTCATGAAAAAACTGAGAGCATCTTTTAAGCCTTTGAAGTGGTTTCCTAGAGATGAGAAAGAAGTCATTTGGTTTCCCATACAAGTAAACTGACTTGATAATTCATTTAATTAGTCTCTCTAGTTGCTAAACTTTTTTCACATATGGCTCTAAGGTAGAAGAATATTGTGATACTTTCTTGCAATTTTGAGTAAACAATCCAAATAGCTTTCAGAAAAAAATCTCCCAGGGAAACCTCCATGCCAATAATTGCCCATGCTTCCATTTCTCCTGTAGTTGATCTATGCTTTAGCATTGTTGGCTGTAAAAAATAAGAGACATATCTGTGTAATAACCCGTGGAAAATTCTTATTACAAATTATGCTATTCAGCTGTGCTTACTGTCACATGCTTATCATCCTAGCCCTCAGGAGGATAAAGCAGGGGGTTTCCCACAAACTCAAAGCCAGCTGAGCTACAGAATTGTGTCTGGCTGGAGAGATGCTCAGTGGTTAAGAGCACTGGCTGCTCTTCCAAAGGATGTGGGTTAGATTCAAGGCACCCACATAAGGGTTCACAACCATCTATAGCCCCTGAGCTCTGATGAGATTTGAGCCAGCCTAGACTACAGCTCTCCAGAATTACCTCAAGGGAGGGGATGTTATGACCAGTCTGCTGCGGGCATGCAGTGTTATGCCTTCTCCACAGAGTTGAAGGAACACTGTAAAAAGTGGTGTAGAGGAGATCTATGCATGCGTTTGTGAGCTGATTACTTTGAGGAAAGCAAGTTATTTTGGAAGAGTCAATTTTGTTAGTTTTAAATGAATTTACATTATTTTTACATTACTTTTGTTTTTAAACTAGCAGTAATACAGTTTCCAAATAATCTATTAAAATAGCATATTTTGAGTCTATTATGAACCTAAAAAATTACGAAATACAAAAATAGATTCTTCTCTCTTTTTTTTAGGCTACAACTAAATCCCAGTTGAATCCAGCATTTGAGGATGCCTGGAGCAGTAGTGATGAGGAAGGGTGACTGCCAGCCCGCCTTTGCTCCTTGTCTATTGGACTAATACATCAGCAGTGATGTTGTTTTTGAGACAAAGTCTCACTGTGTAGCTCTGCCTAGCCTGGAGCCAGCCTGGAGCTCTCCGTCTAGACCATTCTAGGCTCAAACTTGCAGCTGTTCTCCTGCCTCTGCTTCCCAAAGTATTGGGATTACAGGTGTGCCTCTCGTGTGTGGCTGTGTATATGTGTTTGTTTGATTTTGTGTTTTAACTCAAGTAAGTTTCTGGTCCATTAATCCTGAATTTGAATGTTTTCCCCTGTTTTAAAAATGATGTTAATGTGTATAAAACCCTAAGATAAACTTCTCTGTGGTTAAATTAATCAAAACCTCCTTGAGCCTATTTACCATGGTGGCAGGTTAGCTGCTATGGACACAGTACAAGAACAGAAGTCATTGTTCTCAGCCTGGCCTATGTAGGTCTGATAAGTGGAATGTGTCTCAGCTCTGGCTCCCCTGGGTATGCTACCAGCCTGCCCCTTTCCATCTTTGTGGGGGGCAGGTGGAAGGGGTGGGGTTAACAAGGATAATTAGGAGGAAAACAAAACAATTATTGCAAAGGTAGCATCCCAACTCTGTACTCTTTTTATACATATTGAAGGCTTCGTGTAATTGACTATTTTCTAGCTTTATGTTGAACAGTTTACAGCTAAAATCTCCTACAGTCTGAACAGTGTATCACATGGGCAATCCCCTGACCACTTGTTACTTTCAAAGGGCAGCTTGCAGTCCTCCTTTTCTTCCTGTGAAACTCAGCAAGATCCATTCTGGGGTCTAGATTAAACATGAAATGTTGTAATAAAATTTCTGTTGTTCTCTCCTTTTCTTGTGTCAACTCACGAGTTATTATGAATTCCCCCCCCTCTCTCTCTCTCTCTCTCTGTGTGTGTGTGTGTGTGTGTGTGTGTGTGTGTGTGTGTGTGTGTGTTCTAGTGTCAGTTCTGTTGCTGTGATAAAATTCCCTGAACAAAGACAGTTTAGGAGAGAACACGTTTATTTTCAGTTAACAACTCAGTTATAGTCTACCACTATGGGAAAGTCAGGACAGGAACTTCAAACAGCTAGCCACATCACCTCACAGTCAAGAGAAATGAATGCATGCAACCTTCACTGCACATCTGATGATGAAATGGCCTTCATTGAAATGTCTTCTCTAACTGAAATGGACATGCAGTCTTTGTAAGGTGACTGACTAGGAAAGTAGAAACGAGGAGGAGTATAAGTTCCAGGCAAACTTGGGAAACTAAATACATTACTTTTTTTTCATCTTGGATCAAATGCCTGACAAACAAATGAAGTGTTGACTTTAGTGGACCGTTTGAGTGTTCAGGATGTCATGGTGGGAAGGAGCAGATTGTAGCTGCAGCAGCAGAACCAGGAGGCAGACAAGATGGCAGAGACAGGACCAGAAGCAGGACCAGGTATAAATGTCAAGATTCCTCCCTGAAGGTGAGATTTACTTTATCTAGACTCCACCTTCTCTGAAAAAATAGCACCACCAGCTAGGGAGTAAATATTTGAACATAGGATCCCCTAGGGTGCATTCCACATTGACTCTTTCACACTCCATTACTGGTCTCTAAGTTCATGGTCATCTCATAATGCAAAGTGCTTTTATTTCAAGTTCAGAAGTCCCCATGCTCCTCCACATCAACACTTCCTTCCTATAGTAAACAAGTAAGTACTCCTACTTTAAAGCAATGAGGGCACTCTTCCCTTTGGACCCTCAACATCTCTGTGGGTGGTTTGCTTTTCTGAGCCCCTAAAATGGCTTAGTAAGTCCACATATTTAGGACTTTTTAAAAACCGCAACTCTAAACGTGTATATCTCCTGCAAATTATTCCGAAGTTTGCAAAACACGTGATTAAGTTTATCTCAGCAACAACCTTATCACGAACCCTACCCTCAGTGCCAGGTTTGGTTTTTTGTTTTTTAAGAATTGATTTTATTATTTTTAATTATGTGGTATGTGCAGGTGCATTCGGATGCCTGTGGAGCCTAGCAGTGTCTGATGGCCCTGGAACTGGGCTAACAGGTAGTTGTGGGCCACCTAATATGGGTTCTGAGAACCAAAGTTGGGTTCTCTAGAAAAACAGTTCATACTCTTAACCATGGAGACATCTCTCCGGCCCTACCTTTTCTAGTGTTACTTTTCTCATCACAGTGACCAAATACCTGACAAGAAAAGGGATGGGGGATGGTTAGGGAGAGAGATTGATTTAGCTCATTAAAGCAGTGTGCTTAGACCAGTCAAAACTTCCTCCGGGTTTGTGTTTGTTTGTTTGTTTGTTTGTTTGTTTGAGACACAGTCTATCTAAGTATGCAGGCTGACCTTGAGCTTGCTGTGTGTGGTAGCTCAGTGTCTTAGGGTTTCTATTGCCATGAAGAGACACCATGACCACAGCAACTCTATACAATAAGCATTTAACTGGGGCTTACTTACAGTTTTAGAGGTTTAGTCCATTTTCATCATGGCAGGGAATGTGATGGCATGCAAGCAGCCTTGGTTCTGGAGAAGGAGCTGAGAGTTCTACATCTGGATCTGCAGGCAGCAGGAAGAAAGCCTCTAAGCTTGGAATAGGCTTTTTGAAACCCCAGAGGCCACCCCCCACCCTAGTGACACACTTTCTCTACCAAGGCCACACCTCCCAATCCTTTCAAATAGTGCCACTCTCTGGTAACCAAATATTCAAATTTATGAGGCTATGGTAGCCATTCTCATTCAATCTACCGCACTCAGGCTTCCTGCTTGGATCCTGTTGCCTTAGCTTCCCAAGAGCTGGGGTTACAAACATGTGCCACCATGCTCAGTTCCTTTTTTGCAAAGAACATGTGGAGTTCTTCCTTTGCTACCTTGAGTTAAATCTCCTTGGTTTCTAGAATCATTACAAGTCATGTTAACAAACATTTTTTTGAGATACAGTCTCATGTAACCCAGGCTGCCCTCCAAGTTGTTATATGGTTCCAGATGACCTTGAACTCCTGATGGTGCCAGGTACTGAAATTGCAGGCATGTGCACCACATTCAGTGTGTGTTGTGCTGAGGTCAAACCCAGGGCTTCTTGCAAGACATGCACTCTCCCAACTGACTTATAATCCAATCAATAATTGTGTTAGCACTAGTCTCAGATACAGGGTGCATGGTTCCCACCCCACTCCAAGCAGCTATTTGTTTCTGACAACTCAAAACAGGGAAAAATAAGGCAAACTGTTGTGAACTCTACCAGTGTGTTAGAATCAGCAAGTAAATGCCCTGTACTCTCCTGATGCTGATGAAAGCTCCAGTAGCTTTTGCCCCAGTTTATAGAGACAGCTCTCCTGCTTCATGTTCCTGAAGCATCCTCATGAAGAGGGTGCCACAACCTTAATCAGATCTGTTATACAGTCATTATGTCAGTTACATCCATGTGTGAGACCAGGTTCCTCAAGCTTATGTTTGGATGCCTTGTGTTTGTCAGTGTTTATTATGTAAACTTTGCACAACTGGCAAGTGGCCTTAGGCCTGGCTAGTAGTTTTGTTTCCCTGTGCCACTGGTATTCAGTGCTGGCTCAAGGGATTTACACAAGCCACTTCTCTTTGGTTTGTATAATCCTTTGTGGCACAGGTTAGCAACAGCCCTAACCTAGAGCAAACACCAGCAGGAGCAGAGAGCTAGGCCTGTAGGTCAGGCTCTAGTTCCCCAGGTTCCCTCCCTGTCATGTGATGCTCCATCAACACTGCTATGTGCATCTATAGTTCCTAAATAAATACTGTTCAAAGCTGTGGTTAAGAATTTCTAAAAAAAAAATCTGGGAAATGGGTTAACCATTTTTATCAATATTATAGTGTTATAATGTTTTTCTATAGTATATATGCAATTTTTATTAGGGTTTTGGTAAGTACTATTGAAAAGTTATTAAAAGTAACTGATGGGGCTCAGTAGTTAAGAGCATTTGCTACTCTTTGAGAGGGCCTGAGTTCAGTTCCCAGCACCCTCATCACATCAGGTGGCTCACAACCCCATAACACCAGCTCCTGGGATCCAGAGCTCTTTTCTTGGACACGCGCGCAAATAAAAATACTTAAAAATAGTAGTGATCGGGCTAGAGAGATGGTTCAGAGGTTTAAGAGCACCAGCTGTTCTTCCAGAGATCCTGAGTTCAATTCCCAGCAACCACATGGTGGCTCACTACCATCCATAATGAGATCTAGTGCCCTCTTCTGGTGTGCAGATATACATGGAAGCAGAATGTTGTATACATAATAAATAAATTAAATCTTTAAAAAAATAGTAGTGATCATTATAGAAATTGGAAAATATTAAGATTATTTTAAAGTTATAATAGATTCATCAAGAAAGAACAGGTGACTAGACTAGATGTGGTGGTGCACACTTGTAACCCCAGTCCTAGCTGGGGTAGAAAGATTGAGATTCGAAGCCAACCTGAGTATTCAGTGAGGCTGTAAGGGTGGGGCTAGACTGGAGATGAAGTGCAGAAGGATTAAACAAGGAAGTGAAATAAGGAGGCCTGAGAAATTAGATCAGAAAACTAGAATAAAAAGTTATTAAAGCTCATTATTTTTCTAAAATCACTCATTGTGAGATTTTAAAAACATTTAAAATGGCATTCAGTGTGAATGCATAGAGATTTATATTCATGGATAATTAAAGTTCATTGAAGGTAAGGGTGAAGGAATTACCTTATACTGAATGAACACTAAGACTGAAATTCTAAAGCAGTCAACTAGCTCTCTCTCTGTCTCTTGGTCTGTCTGTCTTTCTGTTTCTTTGTCTCTGTCTGTCTGTGTGTGGTGGTGGGGGTATGGGGTTGATGGGTATTCATGTATGAGTAGGTGCATATGGAGACCATAGGTTGACTTACCCAATCTCCACCTAACTTTTTAAGACAGAGTCACTGGTTTGACTGCATTAACTGGTCACCAAGATGTAGGGCTCCACCTGTCTCTATACCCTCAGCATTGGGATTATAGGTGTGAACTACCACACCCAAATTTTCAGAGGATGGTGGTCTGAACTCAGTTCCTCATGCTTGTGCCACAAGTCATTTACTGACTGAGCCCTCTCCCTAGCCGCTTAGATTAAGTCTTAATGTTTCCATCTGAATTATAGAATAATTCATCTGGTTAACTGATTTTGTAAGTTAACATACTGAGTTTTAGGATCTTCATTTGTAGAGGGAATAAAACACATCTTATGAAGTTGCAAAAATAAAATATATTTCTGACATACAAAAGCACTCAGCTAGTAGATTTCTTATTTTAAAATCTCATGAGTATCAAGTTGTACTATGCTGTGGAAATGCATTCAGGTTTTATCTCAAGATAATCTGCTTTTTGCTTTGCCTTGCTCTCGCTCCTAGACTTTAAATGTTCCATGAGGGCAAAGATTGCATCTATTTTGCTAATTACCACATTAAAAGCACCTAGAATACTGCTTGAGAAAATTTTATGCTGCATGTATATGTGTAATTAATTAGTAAATGACCCCATTGCCAAGCCCTTAATTGCATAACAGTAAATCTTACAGTTTACCTATTGTAAAGTTAATTGATTGTTGTGTGTCATTTGCTGTGTATGAAATTTCAAGTGTATTAAATATTAGCTGAGTTGGTAGTGAAACCTATCATTATATATTAATGAATGCTGATGAAAAACAAAATTATTAGTTAAGTTGGTTGTTACATAATTTTGTCTTTCTTCTCACAAAATAGCAGAAGATTCTTCATTCATTGTTGCTACTGGCCCTTTCAACATTTAGATCCTTCCCAGATCTTCCACTGGTTTCCATGGGGCTTGTGGTGGTCTGAACAAAAATGCCCCCCATAAGCCTATAGGGAGTGACACTATTAGGAGGGGTGGCCTTGTTGGAAGAAGTATGTCACTGGGGGGTGGGCTTTGAAGTTTCAGAAGCTCAAGCCAGGCCCAGTGTCATTATGTCTTCCTGCTTCCTTCCAATCCAGATGTAGAACTCTCAGCTACCTCTCCAGCACCATGTCTGCCTGCATGCTGCCATGCCTCCCACCATTAAATGAACTAAATATCTGAATTATAAGCCAGCCCCAATTAATGCTTTCCTTTATAAGAGTTGCCGTGGTCATGACATCTCTTCACAGAAATAAAACTCTTCACTAAGGTGGGGCTCACTAATCATATTCTGTTAACTGGGTATGCAAAGGACTCATGGCTTTCGGGAACTAACAAAAGTAAGGGACATTTATGAAAGCTGAAGTGCAGATTTCTTTTTTTTTTTTCCTTTTTTTTTTTTTTTTTGGTTTTTTTTTTTCGAGACAGGGTTTCTCTGTGTAGCTTTGGAGCCTATCCTGGCACTCGAGTGCTCTGGAGACCAGGTTGGCCTCGAACTCACAGAGATCCGCCTGCCTCTGCCTCCTGATGAAGTACAGATTTCTTATGTGATCTTTACTGCTCATACATTCCTACCTGGTAATATGGTCAGATTAAATTTCTCTATTGCATTTTACTCCAAGTTTGTTGATTTATCCTCACCCCATACTATCCCCCATTATGGAGAGCTGACATTGTTGGAAATTTTACAGACTTTGGGTTATGAGAAAACCAAAATGAAGGTTCTCCAAAAGGAAAGAAGAAAAGGAAAGGAATGAATAGGTAGGTGTACCAAGAATCAGATGTAAGACTTAAGTCATGGGGCTGAAGAGATGACTCAATGTTTAAAAGCACTTTCTGTTCATAAGGACCAGAATTCAGATCCCAACACTTACTTACCAAGCCAGGAATCTAGTGTATACCTGTAACCCCAGCCTTGGGCAAGGTTGGCTTCTAGCCTAACCCAGAAAGCATCCACTCTGCCTCAGACACGTAAGTGAATAGTATATGAAGAAAGCTACTCAACCCCTTCTGGCCTCCATATTCCCACACAGGTATGTACACCTATGTATACATATGCACATACACAGACATGTACACAATCTTTTTAAAAAATGAAAGCCATATAATTAATTTCTGGTGTAAATTAAAATAATAATTACCTTGATTATTACATTTTTTGTAATGAATTCTGTGGGTTGGAAGGATGGCTAAGTAGTTAAGGGTATTTGTTGTTCTTGCAGAGGACCACCTACAAGATAAATGAGCACATAGTCTCTCACCCGGAAGGAAGGGCAAGTAGCATTTGGCTCAAATTCCATTGACCAGAAGTTATTTCCATGGCCAAATGTAAAAGAGAAGGATGGCTGGGGACTATCACTTGCTGTGTGCCCAGGGCAAGAATGTAAAAGATCTCATGAATGGTTAGCCATCATTAGCTACAACCTTGAATGGGCATGTGCTTCATTTCTTTCTTTCTGTCTTTATTTTTAATTTAATGTTGGAGAATTTCTTACCAGCATTATTGTGTATTTTGAACAATTCAATCTCTCCCTTCCAACTCCTTCCATACCCCCACTCTCAGTTTTCCATCCTAACTTCATATGCTTTTTTGAATCCACTGACTTTGCTTAGTGTTGTCAGTATGTGCATGGGTGCAAGACCAAGCAATAGCATGGGTGCAAGACCAAGCAATAGCTCCTCAGCTAGATGCAGTTCTTGCGCATACAGTCATAACCACTGAGTTCATGTGTGCAATGTCACATACAGGAAACACTGTTTCATGACATTCCTTCATTACCTCTGGCTCTTACAATCTTTCTGCCTCATCTTTCTCTATCATCCCTGAACCTTGGGGGAAGGAAATGTGATCCAGAGCTGAGCATTCCAGAGTCCCCTATCCTCTGCATTTTGACCAGGCATGAGTCTCTACGAATTGCCATCTCCTGCAGAAAGAAGCGTTTCTAAGGGTTGAGAGCTACCCCACATACATCATCAAGACATTGGCCTCTCTTTTTAAATGCACCAAGAGCTCATCCCTTACAGAGTATAAGTCATAAAGGGCTAGCTATTTAGCTAGCTAGTGGTTGTGGACCAACCACTGTCACCTGTTGTAACTCCTTAAGCCTTCTAAACAATTCTAATCTTTCTTTGTCCTGGCTAGAAGAAGGAAGCTGAAATAAATGAGCTGTAACTGAAGAATGCAATTTTGCTTTGGAGTTGTATGTTCTCTCCCTCCCTCTTTCCCTCTGTTCCTCCCTTCCTCCCTCCCTCCTCCCTCTCTTCCTATATATCTTTCTCTTTTTGAGACAGGATCTCATATGTCCCAGATTGGCCTTTAACTCTCTATGTAGTTGAGGGTCACCTTGACTTTCTGACTCTTTCCTCTGATTGCTAAGTGCTGGGATTATTCCTTTGTGTCAAGTGTCCTTGGTTTATGTATTGCTGGGGATCAAACCAGGACTTTGTGTATACTTAGGCAAGTATGCTAGCAACAGAACTACATCCCTGACCCTTAGAGTGGTTTATCTACATAATTACCTTGTATCTAGAAATAGAGAACTAATTTGAAATGCATTAAAATGGATATGTAAAATCAACAGCAGAGAGACTACCTTTTAAATTATACCCATGTGCACAGTCAGTGCTTGATGGTCTGTGCAAAGAAAAAGAAATGAATAATAGAAAGCAATGCATGATTTCCTGTTTACTTAAGAATTCAGTCACTAGTCTATGTCTGATTTTCAGAACTGGCCTCCATTGCAGCCACCTATAAACCTCAACCACATGCCCAAGACAAAGAGAACTGCTCAGAATATGCACTTTAATCAGAGGCAATATTCTTTGGATAATTTCAGAAAGCTTGAATAGCTAGTCTTGTTTGCAACCAAGGCCCACATATACTTTTTAAAAAATATTTATTTTTATGGACATTGATGTTTTGTCTGTATGTATGTCTGTGTGAGTGTGCCAGATTCTCTGAAACTGGAGTTACTGGTGGTTGTGAGTTGACATGTGGCTGCTGGAAATTGAACCCAGGTCCTCTGGAAGAGCAGCCAGTACTCTTAATCCCTGAGCTATCTCTCCACCCCATCACACATACTTTTTAATCAGTGACTCCTGGTGCCCCTTCCTGCTGATTTATCCTATCATTATTGTGTTCCTTTAAATTCAAGTGTTAAAACCTATTTATCAATGTTCTGGCATTAAAAGGTGGAGGCTTGATGTTTGTTTTTCACTCTTTTAGCTTTTTGCTCTTTGGGGTACCTGCCCCCAGTTCCCAAATAAATCATACTTGCAGTATTATTCTTTCTTATAAATGCTTGGCCTTGGCTTAGCTTGTTTCTAGCCAGCTTTTCTTAAATTGCCTCATCTACTTTTTGCCTCTTTCTGTATTCCTTACTTTCACTCTTACTTCCATGGCTGGCTGTGTGGCTGGCCCCTGATGTCCTCCTATCCTCATTCTATCTTGCTGCTGCTGTTTCTTCTTCTTCTTCTTCTTCTTCTTCTTCTTCTTCTTCTTCTTCTTCTTCTTCTTCTTCTTCTTCTTCTTCTTTTTCTTTTCTTCTTCTTCTTCTTTCTTCTTCTTCCTCCTCCTCCTCCTCTTCCTCCTCCTCCTCATCCTCCCCCTCTCTTCTTTCTCCTCCTCCTTCTCTTCTTCCTCCTCCTCTTCTTTCTTCTTCATTTCTCCTCCTATTTGTTCTCTCTGCCTGCCAGTCCTGCCTGTCCTTTCTCCTGCCTCGCTGTTGGCCATTCAGCTCTTTATTAAACCATCAGGTGTTTATACAGGTTAAGAATCACAGCTTCACAGTTAAACAATTTCAACATAAACCAAAGCCACACATCTTTACATCATTAAACTAATGTTCCATAGCATAAACAAATGTAACGCAGCTTAAAATAATATTGCACAACAGCTCAGGGAGCTGACTAGATTATGAGATGAGAGCCCCAGCAAAAGGAGTATGTTATAAAAGGGTTCCAGAGAGCTGCCTTGCCTCTTCTACTAACAAGAGCACAGCAAGAAAAGTCCAATGAAAAGAAGTCTCCAGACACCAAATTGACAGCTCCTTGTTCCCAACCTCAGCAGGCAGGCATGTGAAAAGTAAATTTCTGTTTCTAACCTTCTCAGTTTATGGTGCTTTCTTGAAGTTAATCTCAGACTAAGGCAATTTAAAAAATATATTCAACATGATATAAAACTACATAACAGTATAACACTTGTGAATGACATCATTTCTGATATTCTGTTAATAAGAATGCCTTGGCTGGGTGTGTCAATTAGTGGCGGAGCATGTACTTTGCATATACATGGCTCTGAGTTTAAAAGAGTGTCCTCAGTTGATCTTCTTACCTAAACTGATGAACATTTTCCAAAGATGCCATGATAGTCAAAGGAATAATTTTTTGGAGTTAGTAAGAAATTACAGTTACCTCAGTGATTATTAAGATAATAAGCTTGCAAAACATGAACAAAGAACAAGTGAATTTCCCCAATAAGATAGATCCCCATATCTTCTGAATTATTTGAAGTTACAGAATACATTGGATATCAGTTAACTGTCTATATAAAAGTTACAGAGCAGGGTACAATGCAAATAACAAAGTATGTAGTGACAAATTCCAAGAAATAGTGGAACCAATAAAGGTCTAAAGCATAAATATGACAGTGTTTTCCTAATTATTTACTGTAAATGCTGGTTTCAATTATTGCATTAAAATGTAGCTTTCCTTGATGGCACATTGTTGGTCATTGATAAGAAACAAATTATGACAACAGTTCTATTTGAAAAGGTCTTTATCACAAAATGTAGAGGATCATAAGTAACCATTTGTTGGATTTTCCCCACCCCATCTGGGACTTTGTGATATCAAGATAAATTGATTAAATAAGCTTTCAGATAATATAGGATGCACAGTAAGCATTTTAACGGTGTTTGAAGTCAAATTAGTAAAGTTAATCTCATGCTCACTGGTGGTAATCCTTCACAGATGAAAGACATGTTTATTCATTTTCAAATTATTGCAGTTTGTAGGAAGATCATTACAGTAGTAGCTGTCATTTAAAGGATGGGTCTCCCCATATCTCACTTCTAGCATGAAAATTTAGCATACACTTTACATAGATTAACAGGAATATCCCAAAGAAAATGATTCATCTGAGGCTCATAGTTTGTGACAGCATCCAAATAGTAAAAATACAATGAAGTCTCTGAGCCAGACAGGCTACAGAGAAATTGAGAGACATAATCCAATGAGACGTGGGGATGGCTGGCTGTTGTGTGACGTGCCTTGCACATTGTTGTTTTGTTGTTCTGATGATGATACCAAAGCCATCTTCATGTGTGCAAAATATACTTAGGGACTTACCTTAAGGCACTTAAGCAGCCAGTTGACATGAGTCCACACTTATTTAGCATCTACAGTGTGTAAGCTACTCTCCTAGGCAGCAAGGATGCAAAAGGAAGCTAGACAAAATCTCCTCCCTGAGAGATCATAGTTTAGTTGTGTAGGCAATAAGAAATGTCAGGAGATATAGGCTACAGGGCTTGGTAAAATGCCTGTCACACAATGTCTGTATCAGAACCATTTTGAGTATGTGTAGAAATCCCAGTTCACCTTTCAGCATCCCTAAAAAATGTATTTTCAAGAGACTGCTATTATTATTATTATTAGTAGTAGTAGTAGTAGTATCATTATTTTAGATAAAGGATTGCTATATGTCCCAGGATTGCCTCAAATTCATGGTGACCCTCCTGTCTCAGCCTCTGAGTGCCAAGATTACTAGTATACATCCCTACACCCTGATCTAGAAGTCTGCATTCTAAGAACCCATGACCCTGGCTGTCAGTAAAGTTTGACGGCCATTGGTAAAATTCAGTACATAAGTAACTAGTGTAGAATAAGATGTAACCAGTATGAATTCAGTCTTCTCTCAGTGGATGAAAAATGATGGAATTAAATTTTATTTATCCCCAAGGGTTGTCATTAGCTCAAGATAAGCTTTAAAAGAATCAATACCCAAGTTAATAAAATGAGGAAAGACCAGGGACACAGTATCACACAAAAATTAATAACGTTGTTGGGTTGACAAGATGATGCAGTGGGTAAAGATCCTTGCCATACAAGGCTGACAACCCGAGTTCAATCTCTGGAACCACCCACAACAGAAGAGAAGAACAGAAAGCTGTTCTGTGGCCTCAGTTACACCATAGCTATTTGCGTGAGTGTGTGCATGCACACATCCACAATTTTAAATCTAAAAATTAGTAATGTTCTTAAATTTACAATTGAAAAATATAATTAAAATACACATATAGCTTCCATTTGCTAAATAATTAACAATAACAGTAGTAATGATCAAAATTTCCTATAAGCAAGTCTAATAGGATATGTGAAAGACAAAAACAGAAAACTAAAATGATTAATTTAGAAGCTAGCAGGACTGGAGAGATGGCTCAGTGATTACAAGCGCTGTCTGCTCTTCATAAGACTGGGATTCAATTCCCAGTACTCACATGGTAGCTCATGACCATCTGTAACTCTTGTCCCTGGGGATCTAATGTTCTCTTCTGGCCTTCAAGGATACCAGGTACACATATGGTACACAGATCCATATTCAGACAAAACACTCATATGCACAAAATTTTTTAAAAAGCAAAACAGAAGCTGGGCATCATGATATATGTCTATAATCTCAGCATGGAGAGGCTGAGGTGCAAGGATCTCAAGTTTGAAGTCAGTCTGAGCAACACAGTGAGATCTTGTCCCTAAAAAGAAAAGATATTTTTCAGAAATGGAGAAATAATAAATATATGTCTGGGTTCATCTCAATATTCTAAAGAGACCAATACCTTATACCTTTAGGGAAATTCAAATAAAATCATATACCTTAGCTTTTCAGTAGAAAGAAAAAAAGTTCTTCATTGCAGAAGTACATCTGATGAGTGCATAGAGATCATAGCCTGACAGCCTGGCTTACATCTCAACTCTAACACAGTAGAGCATCTCGTCTTTGAGTAAGTTCCTAAATCTCCCTCTACTTCCCTGTAAACTGAGGCCAGCATCACTTGCTTCTTTTTTGTGAGTTGGTAAGAAGGTTCAGTGCATAAACTATATAGATGGTATCTGGACCTGCTTTGCATGTGTTTGCTCTTGTTTTTATTGAAAGACTAAAATGATTTTCAATGAACTGTTTAAATAAGTTATGGTTGAGTCCTATAGTATTGATAGATGTAAAAGGTAAGTAATTTTAATGGAAGTAACCTCAAGATACACTGTTCATTAAGGAAAAAAGATGAATATGGTAGTATGTGAAGTTTTCCAGTATTTGCATTTTTAAAAGGGAATGGAGACAAAAAAAAATTGCTTGTATTGTCTGTTACATGAATTGCCAAAATGGTCTCTGGAAAGATGTCAGAAAGATTGCATGAGGAAAAGGCAGGAGGGAGTTCTTCATTATGTACACCAGCAGTTTTCAAAGTTGTAGTGTGTGCGTGCGTGCACTTATTTTTTTTTAATAGTATGTGTATGGATGGTTTGCTTGCATGTACACACATGCCAATGTGGACATAAAAGGACACCTTCTGGAATTCAGTTCTCTCTTTCCATCATGTAGATACCAAGGGCCAAATTCATGCCATTAGGCTCGGCGGGGGTGTACCTATACTGGCTGAGCCAACTCTCCAGCCTTATATACTTTTTGTTGTTGTTGTGTGAAATACATATGACTGACTGCTTCTTTCAAAATAAGTATAATTTTTAAATAATCCAGAGATCAGCCATCTAAACTGAATAATAAAAATATAAATTTTAGAAAAATAAAGTGAATGAACTCATGAAATGGTATTCAGTATCACTGACCATGTGCATTAAAGCCACAGTGAGATGGCAACTCACATCTGTCAGATGGATAAAAGTTTAAGGTCTGAGGTCATGGGATAGTTTGTGGATATAGCATAGGTTCAGCACACCAAACACTGGAGATAAGAGTACATAGAATTATTATGTGTTATAATGTACTTATTTCATATGATTAGATGTATAATATATGCAATCTAAAATGCTACATGTTGGCAAGGACTTGGGGGAAATGGAGTTAGTACATATTTAATAAATGTATAATTTGATACTAAGGAAAGCAAAACATTAAGCACTATTGACTAAATTTTGTTGTCTTCCCTGAGTTTTATAAGTGATAGTATTTGGAAGGGGGGCCTTCAAAATGATTAGTTTTCATGTCTCAGTTTTTAAATGTATTTATTTGTGTGTGTGTGTGTGTGCATGCTCGTGCATTTCAGTACCTGAATGCACTCGTGTCGGAGCATTCTTGTGGAGGTCAGAGGAAAACTTTTGGGAGTCACTGACCCAAAATGATTACATAGATGATAGTTTTTGGTGAGAGCACGAGAGTAATGATGCCCCCCCCCACACACACACACACACATTCTCCTAAGAAGGAAAGACCATAAACAAAAATAAGAAGACAGCCATCTGTAAGCCATGAATAGGCCCTAACCAGAACCTGACCATGTAGGCACCCTGACCTTGGACTTGACTCCAGAACTGTAAGAAAATGTCAGTTGCTTAATCTATCTAGCACATGGTATTTGATTATAACTTAATTATGTCCATTATCAGGTAAATACACAAAGGCTTAGTTGTCCAATACCATGTAGTAATTAAATGAATAAAAAGTTACGTATATCTACATGAATAAGTCACTGGCAAGGACTGATTGAGACTGATAAGATGGCTGAGTGGGTGAAAGATGATGGCTGCCAAGCCTGATGGAAGAGGGAGCTGACTCTTGAAAGTTGCCCTCTGACCTCCGCACTAGGCTCATGACATGCACATACACATACACATTAAAAATAAATCCAAAAAATAAAATAAAAAAGGTTGACTAAAGAAGAAAGAAAGTTTGGGGGTAATATATGTGGTCTGATACTACTAGTTATGTAAAATGTTGTTATTTATTTTACATTTACATGCAAAATTGCAGTGTGCCTTGAGACATATGTAACAAAAACATAGGAATGGCCCACTGTTGTTTCTGAATTCCTTTTTGGAATAAAAGGAATCAAGGTAGGCTAGAGCTTTAGCTGTTGCACTTCTCTCTTTCCTTTCTATCTTCCTTCCTTCTGTCCTTCCTTCCTTCCTTCCTATGTCACATTTGGAAAACATAGCATCTGCATAGTTGACAATGTTTGTGCCTCACCCTGGTCACCTTGGATCACTTCTTGATTCCACTGACTGGATAGCAAATTGCCTAAACCTTTCTTCTCCAATTGCTCTCTTCTTGTTTACTTGAAACTCTGTCCAGATTTTCACCCCCCCCACACACACACACATCTGTTTAAAACCATCTTTGTCAAGATTAAACGATTGATAACTTTCATATTGTTAAATCCACAACCCCTTTCCAGTCCTCAGCATTTGCTTGCTTCACATTGAAGCATGTTCTTTTCTTACTGTGATACGAGTCTGGGTTATTCTTTAGCAAATATTCCGTTTCCTCACCCTCCACTGTAGGCTTAATATTTTCCTAGGACACTGATGGTGGCTTTGTCTATGTGATGGCTTCAAGGTAATGGAATGTTAATCTGCTTCATGTGATGCGGGACTTCAGTGTGCTCATAGGCTTTGGAATGGCATTTGAACTCTGGGATAAGCTGTGAGATCCTAAACCACCTGCTAGCTCTTCCTTCTTGGTTCCACAATACAAGTCGAATAGACATAAACTCAACTCAGGGCCTAAAACAGAGGCCCTCAGTTGAGGCAAGGCCAGCTAAACCAAACATACCCACAGGTTGGTGATCAAGAAGACAAAAATAAATCCATCAGCTATTGTGCAATGGTCTGATTTGTTATACAGTGTTATTATGATTTATTAAAGAAAGCTGATGATCAGAAAAGAAAAGCAGCCGGCCAGTAGCTTTCACCTCTAGCTCTGGCTGAAAGGGCCAATCCTGCTGCCTCTCCTCAGGGTGACTAGAGAATCCTGAGACTTCAATGTCTTCCTATATTCAATGTGGCTGGAGAATGAATGCCTGATACTGAAGCCTTGCTCCTGTCTTATACACCTCCCTAATGCTGGGATTAAAGGCGTGTGATCCCAGGTGCTGAGATCAACTTTGTGTGAGCTGTTTCTCTTTAGGACTGGGTTAATCTTGTATAAATCTGGGTTGCCTTAGACTCACAGAGATCTGTCTGCCTCTTAATCCTGAGTCCTAGGATTAAAGGTGAGTACCACCACCTCCAAGTTTCTGGCTGCTGGGATTAAAGGTGTCTGCCTGACATCTATGGCTTGTGGCTGATTTTGCTTTCTGAATCCTCAGGCAAGCTTTAATAAATCATAAATAATATATCACCACACATTTCTAACACATCTACTTTCTAGGACACATCAGTGTTCAAATTCCCCTCTACCCTTACTCTTACTCCTCATTTCCCTAACCACTTACTACTGGAGTACCTCAGGAGCCTATCTTTAAACCTCTTCTCTTTTCTCATTCTTGGTGCTCTTAACCATTCATATATCTTTTTTAAAAATGTTGAGAGGCTGATGCGTCCTAAATTTATATTTCCAGCCAGGCCTCTCTCTCAGTCTGAAGACTGGGGTAACCAATTGCCTGCCTGATACACTCTCTTGGATATCTAATAGGCTCCTGAAATCAAATCAGCTCTTGATCAAGTTCTGCCCCTTGCCCTACTCTTTTCTCTGTCTTCCTCTTTTAAAAAGGCAGGATGGCCTTTTCATTTGCTTATGGAAAAGTCTTTGGGGTCATTTATTTGACATTTCTTCTCTCATCTCTCACATCAGATCTTTGGGAAACCTGGTTGACAGTATCTTCACAATGTATTGGGAGTGGAGAGGTGACGCAGGGTCTCACTGTGTAGTCTTGGCTGGCCTGGAGCTTGCTTTTTATAACCAGGCCAACTTTGAACTCATAGAGCTCTACCTGCCTCTGCCTCTGCCTCTGAGAGCCAGAATATATTTTAAGCCTGATCCTTTCACTCCCCCCCCCACCTCTTACTTTCTCTCTCCTTTATCTGGATAATGCAAGAGCCTCTGAATTATTTCCTTGCTCTGCCCTTCCTCTTTCCTCCATCCCATATTCTGCTCTCAAAAATGTTGTTAGAACACTCATTTTAAAATGCCCAGCAGAAGTAAAGGCCTATATATAATCCCAATACTTAGGAGGCTGAGGCAGGAGGATTGAAACTTAGAGGAAAGCCTGAGCTTTATAGCCAGGCCTTGCCTCAAAAAAGGAAAAAAAAAAAAAGATAAACATTTAAAAGCCAAGCCAGCCACTTTCCAGAAACTGCTTCCTCAAGGCTTTGCTTATGTTTGTGTTGATCTCCTCTGCCCAGTTCAGATACTCTGACCTCCTAGGTCGTCACAGAATGGTGGACTCCCAGGTGTGCTCATGCCATCATCCTAGCTATTCCCATTGGCTGAGATGTGGTTACCTGGAAAGGCACACAGCCTTGCCACTTTAAAAATCCTGACCCAAATACTTCCTTTTAGTCTGTTATTTCAGACTACTGGAGAGCAGGAGGCAGGAGGAATAGAAGTGTGAGGACAGCCTGAGCTACACCACAAGTCCCAGTCCCAGCCTCTGCTGCATAGTGGGTCTCAAAACCCCAACAAAACACAGAGGCCTCCTCTCACCAAAACACTTCAACAATGCAGCTCCCCCCTCAGAAGTCCCCAAGCCCTTTCTGTCTCTTTGGTACTTGGCACAACCTGAACACAACCTTTTTTTTTTTTTTTTTGGCCTAGTTATGCATTAACTTTATTGTAAATTGAAGCTAGAATGAATCTTCTGTCTCTGAGAACAGAGAACATTTTTAGTTTGTTTTGTTTTCTGCTGAATCTTTCAGATCCTGGGGAAAAAGTAACAGCAATCAAATTTTTCTAAAATCAATTAATGTAATTAAGCTCTTCTATGTTTGAAATTTCATTCAGATAGAAAGGTGACAGACACATAACAATTGTCTCTAGTTTCCAAAGGATTTTTCAAATCTGTTAACCAACTTATTTGTAACATGAAGGAAAAGCTCAAGCAGGGATTTATTCCTTTATTTATTAGTGTCCAGTCCTGAACTCAGGGCCTTGTGCATGCTAGGCAAGTGCTCTACTCCCCCCCCCCCCCCGCCAGTAACATCTGTAGCAGGGGGAATCTTCAACTTCCTAGCCTTACATTTGAACTTTCTTTTTTTGGCGGGGGAGGGGGGTGTGGGTTTCGAGACAGGGTTTTTCTGTGGCTTTGGAGGCTATCCTGGAACTAGCTCTTGTAGACCAGGCTGGTCTTGAACTCACAGAGATCCACCTGCCTCTGCCTCCCCAGTTGTCCTCTCATTGACTATTCAGTGGGAGCCCCCAAAACTTTATGTCAAACACTGAAGCTTCATTTAAAAATTTATTCTTCCCTCATAAATATATCCTTACGGAAGCTTCCCCTCCCTCTACTCCTCCCAGTGCCTCCCCACCTCTCACACCTCCCAGATCCACACCCCCCCTCCCCCAGAAAAAAGCAGGCTTCCCAGGGATATCAACTGAACAAGACACAAGATACAACATGAGCAGGCCCAAACCCTCACATCAAGGCTGGGGGAGTCAACCCAGAGGAAAGGGGTCCCAAAAGCAGGCAAAAGAGTCAGAGACAGTCCACTCCCACTCCCCAAATACCAAGCTAATAATCATAACATATATGCAGAGGACCTAGTGCAGAGCCATGCAGGCTCCATGAGCCCTGCCTAGTTGACTCCAAGGGCTGTATTCTCCTGCTGTCCTTGATCCACCTGGGTCCCACAGTTCCTCCTCCCCCTCTTCTGTTCAGTTCCCCGAGTTCATAGTGGAGGGACCTGATGGAGACCTTCAACTTGAGCTCTCTCTCTCTCTCTCTCTGCCTAATGTTTGGCTGTGGGTCTCTGTACCTGCTCCCATCAGCTGCCAGAGGCAGCCTCTTTCAATGACTGGACTAGGAACCAATCTATGAATATATCAGAATGTCATTAGGAATCATTTCATTGATTTTTATATTTTTCTTTTATTTGTTTGTTTTGCCAGTCATGTTTGCTTCTACCCTAAATCTCCCCAGCCTCTGGGTCCTGGCCACCCAGGCAGTGTCAGGCATGGGCTCCCTCTCCTGGAGTGGGTCTCAAATTAAACCAGTCATTGGTTGGCCAGACAGTTTTAGTGCAGAATTCTACTAGATTTTTTAATGAAACCTCATTTTCATTGTCCTAGGGGTAGGCAGAGGAAGGCTGACTTGATTGTTTTTGCTTTCCCTACCCACTGCCCCTACTTGTTCAGAGTCCCTTCCTATCCTGATTCCATGCTGTGAACTCAGCAAGCACAGCTCACATGCTGAGACAATAGGGCTGGGAAGGCACCCTATCAAGGATTGATTGGGTAGGGGTGGGTGGGGATGTTTTGGTAGAAGGATCAATTCTATCTAGTTTTGGGTTTTGCTATAGAAGCAGGGACCTTTAGACTTACATTTTAACTTCCTGCTATTATGCTTGATTAGAAATCGTTACAATGTTTACTATGATTTTAACTAGATACAGAGCTAGATAAATTTTAAAAGAGTAACAGAAAAAAGTCTGGTGCACACACACAGACACAGGCCTACACGCGTCCAGCTCAGCCCTTCCAGTCCAACAATCATTGAAGGAGATAGGAGCTCGCCAGACTTTGTTCCTTGCACCAGTTGTGGTTACTAATCATGAAAAAGTTGCATGCATTGCCCTAAAAGCCCCCTGCGTCCCCAGCTCAATTAATTTCAGCAATTCATTTCTTAATTATAAGAAGAGAGATTGAGCTGGCCCAAATCTGGCTTGTCCTGTTGGTCTGGTCTCCATTTCGGAGGGGCCTTCCCACTTCTTCCTCCTCCCCTCTAGCCGCGCCTCTACCCCGCAGGGCCAGCAGGTATTCCTCCTTGCAGATTGTCCTGGAATTCATCAGACTCACTCGTGGTGACAATATCCATAGTATTTTGGTTTAGCGTGGGGATGATCCCCAGCTGATGACATTCATTCTCAGAAAGAAAGGGCGCCAGTACAGTGACGGGAACTGACACCCCATAGCGACCAGGGTTGGCCGGGACCAGGCTCTGCCCGCGGCGAGGGCGGCAGCGGGAGCAGCTAGCAGGGCACTCGCTCCCCTCGGTGGCACCTGGCGGCGGCGGGCAGGCGGGCCGGGGGCGGTCCCGGGTGACGCGCGGGGCTGGGAGAGCCGGCAGGTGCCACCCCGTGGCCTCCGCCCCTCTCAGCTTGGTCTGCAGCCGGGGCATCAGGGGCCGCTGTGTGAGCCGCGCTCGCACCGCTCGCCGCCGCTGCCGCCGCCCTCCCTCCCGCGCGCGTTGCTCTCCCTTTGGGCGCGGTGAGTGAGGGGCTGCGGGGATCCGGGCCCCTGGAGCTGGGTCGAAGCTTTCGGGGGTGTCGCGGAAGGAGGCTGGAGAAGGGCGCGTGAGCCAAGGGGCCGGACCCGGGGGCCGTGCAGGAGGGGAGCGGCGGAGAGCCGGGGGCTGTGTGGGGCCGGGAAGGGCCTCCCTCCCGCCGAGACTGCTCGCCACTCTTGCGCGCCGAGCTCACCTGCGCCGCCCGGAGCCTAACCACCCCGCACCCTCAGGGAAGGTCCTGGTCCCAGGAGCCCGGGGGCGCCGAGGTGCTTTGGGTGGGACTCAGGGAGGGAAGGTCCTGCTCGACCTTGGATCGGGGAGGTCACTTTCCGGGCTCCTGGACCTCGCCTTCCTGCCGCCTCTTCCCAAACCAGCGATCCCGTCTTCCTGCTTCTGTGTGCGTCCCTCCCGCCCGCCCGCTCGTGGGAGCTCCGGGCGCTGTCTCTTTGGCTCCAGGAGCAGCATCCTGTCCCGGCAGCTGCTGTGGGCCAGTGAGGCAAGATGAGTCCACAGCTGTGGAACAGGTCGTTCCGGAGACGGAGTGCCAAAGCCTGTCACTTATCGCCTGGGATCGTGCGGTGTGAAGTGGGCCTTTGCTTCTTCTTCTTATCCCTCGCTGATTCCAACTTACCCAATGTGGAGGATTGCCTTTTGGGACAACCTGGGGAACTCGGGGAGCAGTAGGGTTCTCTGGGCACGCAGCTCTGGATGCAGTAGGGCTAAGGAGCCCCACTTCCACCAGGGAATGCTTTCAGCCACTGGCGATTGTCTACTGAGCCCCCTCTTGTCCCTAAAACAGCCCCCTTCGAAAGCGTTTTCATTCAACCCTGAGCTCCCAGATCATCCCGTGTTTCACATCTCTCCTGTTCTGCGTTTCTTGCATGAAAGTCATCCTCTGTAGTGAGTGCCGCCACTTTCGTACCCCATACTTGCTTGTTCTCCAAATTCGTAGTTTACTTTCAGGCAGAAATTGTTCTCCCCAAGGTCATCAAGGGCTAGGTTAAAAAAAAATCCCCGCCCCCTCCCTACCCCGTAGCAGATGCTTGCCCAGTGCTCGTGTACCCGGTGCTAAGTACTTAACGCTGTCAGTCTTCCACAAACCTGTTAAGTAGATACCATTTCCAGTTTAGGGTTTGGCCTCCAGCCAGCCAGGAGCTGTTGGCGGCTAGTCTGATGAGCCCAGAGTTCTCTTCTTTCTTATTTTCACGAAGCGCTGTTCAGCATCAGGGTCCAGATCCTCGATCTTTGGTATCTTTTTCCTTGTTTGTCTTACTGTGATAGCTAAGGCTGGTGTCACAGTCTCTTGATTCCTCTTCTTGCCTCCCTGCTACTGGGTGTGAACCGCAGTGAGCCTTGCACATGTTTAAGTTTGTACTCTAGGCTGAGCCACTTGCTCAGCCCTCTCTTTTTAAAAAAAAACAAAAAAACAAAAAACCAAAAACATTTTTAAATTTTTTTTTGATTTTTTTATTTGAATTAGAAACAGGATTGTTTTACATGACAATCCCAGTTCCCTTCTCCCTCCTGTCCTCCCTACCACCCCCCCCCCCAACTAAAACCCTACCTATCACATATCCTTTCTGCTCCCTTTGGATAATGAGGCCTTCCATAAGGTGTCTTCAGAGTCTATAGTATCCTTTGGGATAGGGTCTCGGCCCGCCCCTGTGTGTCTTGGCTCAGGAAGTATTCCTCTATGTGGAATGTCAGCCCTCTCTTTAAAAGATGATAGATAAATAGATTGAGTGACAGACTGGTTTCATGCAAATTCATTTTTCAAGTCTAGCTAACTTTGAAATTTGTGGCCTCGTGTCTTCATTTTAGTCTAATATCTCTCAGAACACATTATAACACTCTGTTTAGGTGCTCTGCGTCTTCCCAAGACTCCTGTAAAGAGATTTCTGTCACAGTTAACCTAGTCACCA
This sequence comes from Cricetulus griseus, assembly GCF_003668045.3. Lineage (NCBI taxonomy): Eukaryota > Metazoa > Chordata > Mammalia > Rodentia > Cricetidae > Cricetulus > Cricetulus griseus. The sequence goes on from NC_048595.1 coordinate 326,294,072, forward strand.
GGTGAAAAGCTCAGCCATCCTGTCTCCTGTTACTACCCCAATCCCAAGCATAAAATCTTTTATCCAGTTTTCCTGTGATCTCATCTTGCCTTCATCATTCTCAGCCTGCCCCGCACCCCACCATCTTTGCCAGGCCTCCTCTTTCCCACTCTGAACACACATTTATCGAGTATCATAGACACATATCTTTTCTCTTACTTGTTTTGAAATAAGGTCTCATGTTTCCCAGGCTGGCCTCAAAATCACCATGTAGCAGAGGATGGCCTTGAACTTCCACTCCTCCTGCCTGTACCTCTGGATTGCTGTGGTTATAGGAATGAGTCACCACTTCCAGTATTATTTGGTGCTGGAGAGGGGACCTTGGGCTTTATGCAAGCTAGATATGCATTCTACCTATTGGGCCACTATCCCAATCTCAACTATTGCTTATCTTTTATAAGTGTGTTTGCTATCTGTGAAGAGATCACATCAACTTAAGACATTCCGTTGTTAGACCTTATGTCTGGTAGTTGCTTAGTATATATTTGTAGAATATAATGCAACATGAACTAAGGTAGCCTGGGTTCAGTAGCCTTGATGATAGCAGGAATAAAGCCAGTCTAACAGGATACTCATAAGTTTGCATTGGCAGGTGTGTATTGTCACTCTGAGTTAGCCAGTCATCCTGATTAATCATGATGTCTCCTGCTATGATGTAGGAGCTGTTCATATGGGAACTGTGACTCTCAAAACTAGATAGGAAACAACAATGAGTTTTCTTAAAATATCTTTTTTTAAAAAATTGGAAATCTAACACATACGTAAAAGTACACAAAACATCAGTGAACAGATGAAGCAGTGGCTATATTTAGTAGTAGAATGTCTTATTCTGTCAGAACGTATGATATTGGAAGAGACTGCTGTTGGGGCAAACAGGAATCTTTTTGCAAAACATGGGGGTCTGAACTAAGCTGGAGAGGCCAGGCCAACAAAGAATTGGCTGTGTGTGGTGAGGTTTGAGATGAGGAGAAAAGACTGATATGTACCCCCAAATCCTGGCACCATAAAGTCTGAAAGGTAGCCCCAAAGCTGTGGCACCATGAGGTCACCACGGTGACACTGGGAGACAAGGGGAGAGTTCTAGAAGTAGGATTTTTCCTCATTTAGTTGTTGATTTTCTATGATGCACCTCTTGTGCCAACATCCATTTTAAGATAGAGAAGGATGCTATTTAGAGCCACTGTAAATATGGTAGCATATCAAATTGAGAAACAATCTGGATTTAATGATTCATATCGTATGTTATGGAATGTACCATAAGCAGATCTTCAGAGGGGAGTATTTCTTACATGGGTTTATGTGAGTCACTCAGTTTTGAATACTTAGAACTTACTGAAAAGTTGAAAACCTCTACAAATTTGGCAGATAAAAGATCTCCTAAAGATAGTTATGGTGACACATACCTGTATGCCCAACTTTTGGGAGGCAGGAGGCAGGTGGATCAGAAGTTCAAGACCATCTTTAGCTACATAGTGAGTTTGAGTTCAGTCTGGGCTAGATGGGACCCTGTTCAAGAAAATATTTTTTTTTGTTTTTTGCTCTTCTAGAGAAGTGAAATTACCATCTATTCTTCATATCTGATATAGATGGATTAAAACCACACTGGACTAAGGGAAGCAGCCTTTTTAAAAATAAGTGATAGAAGTAGGCATACCACGACACACAGTTCTTGGGTGTTATTTGAATGAAATGTTTCTGCAAAGAACAACAAATGCCTATGAGGATTTAGGAAAGGGGAACCTGTGTACACTGGTTGAAGGAATATAAAAACTGGTATACCTATGGAAGTCAGTGCAGGGGCAGGGCTTAAAAATCTAAAAAGAAAAACAAAAGAAACTACCATATGACCCAGCTATACTGTTCCTGAGGCACGTAACTGAAGGATTCCAAAGTACTCATCCATGATACTTCCAAATGTACATGTTTATTGTCATCAAAATAGACCGTGAGCAGGGGAGGGGAAGGGCTTGAGGGGGTGATGGAATACATGTGACATGAAAAGCAGAAGGGGAGAGGTTGGGCAGGGGAGAAGAAGCAAGAGTGAAGAAGGGTGCACAGGGCTTTTACATGGGTTCTGGGGATTCAAACTCAGGTCCTCACACCTGCACAACAGGTGTGTTTTCATTACCCACTAAGCATCTCCCTAGTACTTGCTTGTTAACTTAAAATACTAGGAAAAAAGAAGCAGATTTCCATGTCGCTCACAAGTTTCCCAGGTTAACAGCAAACCCGCCTGGGGAAGCAATAAATGACACAGTCATAAATAACACAACACAGACTGGTTCCTTTTCATGCTGCATAGCAACTCTACTGGGTTGATGTCGGAAGTGGTGTGAGAGGATGATACTATCCTGTTGTGAAGGACAATCCTAAAAATAAATCCTGTGTAGACTTTAGGGTCCATGGCAGGAATGTACTATCTAGCAACAGTAGCTCAGAGCATTGTTCAGTCCCCCCTTCCTATCTTAAATGCCATTGTAATTTGCTTTGTGTTTTTAGATTAAATGACATGACAAGCACAGATCAGAAATAAAGAGTTCTTTTTACTTCAGGGTAACTTTCCTTAGGCCTGTCCCAGGGGCTTTTGCCCCTCCTCTTACCTTGTTCCTTTTTAGGTAGACAATGGAGGACAGGATCCTGTGGTCCAAAAAGATTTATGTCTGAAATGTACCAACTACCACCAGTGTCCACTATGTATTCAAATCCTGTTACTTATCATCCAGCTAGCACACCGGATGACATCACCCTTCCTCCCCTTACCTGCAACTCTAGCAGGTGTGACTCTAATATGAGGAAAGACAGTCGGAATGATTCAGGAGCTCCAGGTGGGTTCCTGCATATGTATAGAGTGTTTTAAAGAAAGATGCAAGAGCCAGTGTTTATTTTCAAAGGAAGAAAAAATATGAGTGATGGGTAACCCATTGAATATTAAATATAGTCAGTGTGGGTTTTTCTTTTTTTCAGTGTTAGGTTTCTCATGTACATTGCCATTCCTATAGGTTAATAAAACAAACAAAAAAAAAAAACAAAAAAAAACCAAAGGTTGGATGTTGGCAATTTACATGTGATCTCCCCCTCCCTCCAAAAAAACATAATGTAGGTCTGTTGAGACTTTAACATGTTAACCTGATGGACTATAGGCCTCTTTTGTTATAAACAGACTGGGCAATGCCCAAGGATAAAGAACACTTCTAGTAATATGTTCCTGTCCAAGCTGCTAGACTGTTTTGCTCAACAGGTGTATATATTTATTGTAAACCCTTTGATTCCAGTTATACTTGTGGTTGTAATAGATAATATAAGTAAGTGTGTGAACTGATAAAGCTTCAGTTCAGCAGGAAAGAGTTCATTGCTTCTGTGAAAGACAAATTGAATTCCCTGGAAAATTCCCACAAAAGTGAGCCACTAAAAAGTGGTCAGGAAAATTATAAAAGAGCAGAAAATTGTAAAACAAACAACAAACAAAAAAGCTTGAATGTGCTTGCCTTACGTGCATTGCTTTGGTTTTAGTGTTTTCAATCCACTTAGAACATGAGAACTGGAAATTGGAGAAAGTAAGTTCTGAGTATGATTTATACCAGAAAAATGTTATTGAGCAGCTCATCCTCAAGGAATTCCTTGGAGTTGCTTTGAAAAACTAAGGAAATGGTACATATTTATGTAGTTTATGGTAAAGAAAATATTTAAAATATATAAAATTTTAAAGTAGTCCCCTGACAACTAAAATAATAATAGTAGTAATAGTTGTTATTATTATTATTAATAATAATCAATCAGAAACAGTTGATTGCTGCTTTCTGTAGTTACTTATGCCACACTGTAGGAAGTGGTGAGAACTGTTGACTCTGGAGCTGATCCATCTATTTGCCTGCAGCAGTAAAGACAAGGGAGCCTTTGCCATTGGAATCCACCATTGCATGGGCAGAGCTTCCTTTTCATTGCATGGCATTCCATCCTGATGGTACATGATCAACTTGTACTTCTTATTCTTTATTGGACTTTTGGCCTCCATATGGCATTTAAATACACTTTTAATAATGTGAGCCAATATGTAGAACTTGGAGTTGGTTTCTACCGCCATAAGTAGCCAACGTGAATGTGGAAAGCAAAAACACACTCTAGCCAGATCTGATAAAGTATATCACAGTTGTGTGTCACCTGACAATTCCTTAGTGCTATTATTCTGATAAGCTGAATGAGTAAGATATCACTTATTCTAGTCCCAGATATCATGGTAGTATAGCCATTCTTTCTAAGGCATTAGCAGGTTAATGAACAAAAACTAAGTTATAAAATAAGAAGAAAAAAGTACATATTATAATAACACATACTGAGCACTGGCTATCTGTCAGGCCTATGCTGTATTCTGTATGTGCTTTCTCTCATTTAATTGTCACAAAGGGGCTAGGGAGATGGCTTAGTGGTTAAGAACATTTGCTCTTCTTGCAGAGAACAAGAGTTCAGTTCCTAGCAACCATGTTGGGCAGCTCACAGCTACCTGGCTCCCAAGACCACAGATTTAGTTGGCATGTTGGAAGAAGAGTCACTTTCTTAACAGTGGAGCTCAGGTGCTTTTCCAACTCATGATCAGTTTTTTCTTTCTTATGCCAACTCTGAGTTTGCATTTATATTGAGGGTTTTTCCCCCTCTTAAATTTCCCAACTCCACTCTGGTCTACAGGTAACATTTAGTACTCCTACAAACTATTCTGTGGAATGTGGATGGGGCGAGCTATGCTTCCGTCAGTTCACTAGCAGGCAAACTGCAGCTAAGGCGGTGTGGTGATGTGCTGAGTCTGGGGCTCCCACAGATCACAGCTGAACATGTTAAAGGAAAATGAGAGTTTAGCACAGAAGAGCAAACATGTCTAGTTCAAGCCAGGGCCTTCTCACTTTGCCATGACCAGTTCTCCCTTTCCATGACCTCTGACCTTAGTACTTGAGGCTGTCCCTTTGAATGACTGTCTTGGTGTCTTCTTGGAGGTTCCATTTGTGAGGTTGGTAGGGGTGAGACTTAGTAGTGTTAGCTACTGTGTGTTCCCTAAAATACCTGTTTAACTTCAACATTGGTTTCCCCCCATTTTATCAGAAGACATGGAGAATAAGAGTGAATTGTCAATTCATTCATAACAGGCAAATGTATGTTGTCTGTTCATTTCTTGCTTTTATTTTTTTGTTATTGTTTTGTTTTGAGATAGGGTTGAATGTCACCTCGGCTATCCTCAAAAATCTCTTTGTAGCCAAGGATGACTTGCAACTTCGTTCCACCGCAACCAGTTCATTCAGGGCTGAAATCTGACCAGGGCTTTATGCATGCTGAGTTAGCACTCTACCTGCTGAGCTACACTTCCAGTCCTAGTATGTGCCCTTAATCATGGAAACCAAGAGTCTATGGCTCCAAGAAATTTAAATGATTTTCCCAAGATCTCCTGAGTGATGGGTGGCCGAGCTTAGTATAGAATACAAACACTCTGAAAAAATATATATTCTAGCCTGTACTCCTAGAGCCACCTTGTCAAGAATAAAAAGATTACAGATGTAGTGCAAGCATCTTTGGTGGCTTCAATTCTCATATTGTAATATGAGTAATGTAATATGAGTAATATATTATTACTACATAGATCTGAGAGTCTGAGAGTCTACTTTCTGATATCTAGAAAAGAAGTATTGGGGGATATATTTCATAATTTATGGAATAGTAAGATTATAGTTTGCATATATCACTTCATAATTTACATTCTCCTTTTTTTCAAAAAAGAAATGGCTATAATTACATGATGACCCCAGCATAGAAGGAAGATCAAATTTGGCCATGTGCTTGTGATAAGTGGAGCAGCAAATGGGAGCTCATGTTGAGAAAATAACCACAACTTGAATGGTTTGAGTTTTGGTTGTTTTAAAGCAGAAATTGTAAGGTAATATTTCCCACCCCCATCCCCCCTGAAAACAGAAACTATCAAATAGGTCCTATAAAGAGAATCTTGAATGCTTTTAGATGACAATTCCATCAGTTTTGCCGAAGAAACAAAGACATTTTTCCAATTAATAGTGATTCTAGGTAATTAATGTATGGGCATTGATGGAGTCATAATTCTCTTATGGATGTCAACAAAGATAAACTCTTTGAAAGAATTTCTCCAAGTACCACAAGACTGGGTTAATTAGGTCTAAAACTCTAGCAGTAAATAGTATAGAGTATCTCAAATTTGATGTTGGTCAGTGGATGATTTCAGAAGGCCTGGAAACCTTAGAAAACACAGGACTCGTGTATAATCTAATCTCCGTGACAGTGATCTGTAACACCACAGGCTATTGATTTAAGAGAGTCAGGAAATAATCTGTGTAGAATGCTAAGTAAAACTTAGGTGACTGTGAAAGGCTTAGCTTAAATGTTAATGTTGCAATTAGGTGGCATTCATTCTTAAGCCACCTATATCCATATTCTATATCCATGCCAATCTTACATCGTGTGTGTGTGTGTGTGTGTGTGTAAGACAGAGAGTTCTTATTTACTCATTCATTGCAGAGGGGGTATTAATTTTAAAATGTTGCTTGCTGATTAGCAAATGTCCTCATGATATTTTCATACATACCTTGTTTTGGTGATGTCTGCACCTCTTCCCCAACTGCGTCTCACTGTTCCCGTCTCCACCCAGACCCTTCCACTCTTGGTATTATTTGAAGGTGGCTTTTTCCCTCGTTTTCTTAACACACTAAGAAAAAAATTTCTGTTTAAAAAAGTGTGAATTTTTTTCTTTTGAGGAGGGGATTGGATCTTGTATACAGCCTTGGTTGACATCAAACCCTAGGTCCTCCAGTTTCTGCTTCCCAAATTATAGGCCTGAGTCACAAATCTGACTAATGATTCTACTCTTTAAACATTAAGTTCATTTTGACTTGTTATATGCAAGTTGCTGGGCACATGGAAACCTAGAGAGGCAACCACCAGTTCTCATTATCTTGTATCCACACTCAAATTAGCAGCATTCATCTTAGCTCTGTCCACAAATTATATGCTGGATACACTCATTGCAGTCTGTTACTAATCCTACTGCCTCCCTACAAGCCATCTCTGCCAAGAAACAAAATTAAGTTTTAAAAGCCTAAGTGAGATCACGCGACTGCTGTGCTTAAAAGCTTATGGCAAGAATTTTGGTTTCACAAGACTGAGTTCTGGAGATGGATGGCAGTGATGGTGGCAACCACTGAGAAAGCATTTGATACCAGTGACTTGTGCATTTAAGAACAGTGAAGATATGGGGCTGGAGAGATGGCTCAGCAGTTAAGAGTACTGACTGTTCTTCCAGAGGACCCAGGTTCAATTCCCAGCACCCATATGGCAGCTTACAACTGTAACTCTAGTTCTAGGGCATCTGATACCTTCACCCCAATGCACATAAAATAAAGGTTAAATAAATTATTTAAAAAAGAACAGTAAAGATGGTGAGTTTGAGTTATATGTCTGTATTTAAAGAAGTGGAAAATGCATACATTATATTAATAGCCTCTGATGCTTTCCTCTCACACATAGACTGAAACCCAAGCTTCTTGTCACTACCAGAAGAAACCCCCACCCCCATCTCTGTGGCATCAGGCATCATTCTTCCTGTATTCTCTCTGTGTTCTGCCTCTACTCTCCTGAGGGTTCATTCCTGCCTTAGGGCTTTTGTCTTTGTCCTTGTCTTCCTCCAGACCTCTCAGTCCACACATCCTCTCCAGTTCCCTCTGTCTTTCTGACTGCCCTTAGCTGTTGTGGGCCTCTGCCATCCTTACCCTGTCACATTACAGACATGATTCATGTTCTTTTAATGTATTTATTATGTGTACAGTGTAGCCCTGCATGCCAGAAGAGGGAATCAGATCTCATTACAGATGGTTGTGAGCCATCATGTGTTTACTGGGAATTGAACCCTAGACCTCTGGAAGACCCGGCAGCACTCTTAACCCCTGATCCATCTCTCCAATCCTTGATTCATTTTCTTCCTAACTTTTGCCTCTTTTGCTCCGACTTATGTGTGCATTTATCTTTGCTTATGTGTGTGTCTTCCCACAAGAACATAAGTTCCTTGAAAATGGGAAATTAATATAATTCCCATGTCCAGAAGGCTGCTTGGCACGTAACAGTTATCAAGTTTGTTAAATTGAAGAGTAGAGAGAAGTCCCTTCCTCCATGAACCTAACAGTTTTTGGAGAGTCTTAACAGCCTTGAGTTGGGCTTATTGGCAAGGACTTTAAGGCCCTCACAGAGAATGGCAATGAACTCTGCTCAAAGTAAAATGATATATGAAGGTGGAAAGAGGTTAGGACAAAGAGTCAGTCAGCCTAGTCAAATCAGTGTCCTGTAGGCTCAGTGAAAGACTGTCAAAAAATAGAGTGATCAAGGATGATAGCTGATGTTGATCTCTACACACACACAGTTGTGTGTATATACATGTACAAGAGCCCACATATAAGTATACATGCACCCATACAAACATGAGTACATATCCCACAAATGCACTAAAAAGAACAGCCACCTGCACACTACCTGTTTTCTCTGACTCAAAGATGATAGAGGGAAACTCCCTCTGCCCCATGTCTCTTCTAATCCAAAATAAACACGGGAGAGAATAAAAATATAGCCATATATTAGTAGTCAAGCATGAGACTGTCAAGGGCAAGCTTCAAATAAACCTACTGTTAGATATCGTGTAACGCATTCCCAGAAACACCTGGCTCTTCTGCACCATCTGCTCCCAGAGTGCCCATTATAAGCACTCAGTTGTGTGCATCAATAAGATGGCCTAGCCAGCCCGAGCCTATAGTCTTAGCAGCCTTCCCATAAGCCCAGGTCCATCCTTTCCAGCACAGCTGGTTGTCTTAAGGTCTCTATTGCTTCAACAAAACACACCATGACCAAAAAGCAAGTTGGGGAGGACAGGGTTTATTTGTTTGACACTTTCATATTGCTGTTCATCATTAAAGAAGTCAGGTCAGGAACTCAAAGAAGGCAGGATCTTGGAGGCAGGAGCTGATGGAGAGGCCATGGATTGGTGATGCTTACTGGCTTGCTCCTCATAGCTTGCTCAGCCTGCTTTTTTTTTCTTTTACTTGTTATTTATTTTTATTAGTTCAAATTAGGAACAAGCTTGCTTCACATGTCAATCCCTCTTCTTTTCCCTCTCCTCCCCCCCAATCCCCAACCAGCGCCCCACTCCCTCCCCCCTCCGCTCCCCATGGAGGGTAGGGCCCTACCCTCCATGGGGGCTCCCCAAAATCCACAACATCCTGGGCCAGGCCTAGGCCCTCCCCCATGTGTCCAGGCCAAGAGAGCATCTCTTCACGTGGGATGGGCTCTCAAAGTCCCTTCTTACACCAGGGAAAAAATACTGATCCACTATCAGGGGCCCCATGGAGTGCCAAGGCCTCCTCATTGACATCCATGTTAGGGGTCTGTATCAGTCCCATGCTGGCCTCCCAGACAGCAGTCTGGGGTCCATGTGCTCCCCCTTGTTCATCAGCCTGCTCTCTTATAGATCCCAGGATCACCAGCTTTGGGATGGCACCACCCACAATGGTCTGGGACCTCCCCCATCATTCACTAATTAAAAAAAATGCCTTATAGCTATTTCTTATGCAGGCATTTTTCTCCATTGAGGTTCCTTCCTTTTAGATGACTCTAGTTTGTGTGTCAAGTTGACATAAGAACAGCCAGCACACTGGTGATGTGTATGACTCTGCTTCTCACAGATAATTTTGTAAACATCTGGGCTCATGTTTTCAGTGATCTACTCATAGTCAGTACAGAAAAAGCTAGATTTATGATACAGGTTTTTCTGTAATTCTCATGACAAAAAATTCCATACTTCCATGTAACCAGTAAAATCAGATTATTTTCTGTTTATAACAAGTTGATCTTAGAAATATAGAGAACATCTCACAAAAAATAAATGAATAAACCATAAAAATTGTAATTTGAAAAAAATGAGACATGCCACCCATAATCCTTCTAACTAGAATTCCAATGTTTCTCCCAGCCTTATATAGCCATTTTTGAAAGTTGTCTTTTTTATTTCAGACAGGATCTCACTATTAGTTCAGGCTGGGCCAGAAGTGGCTATGCATCCCAACCTGGCCTCAAATACATAGATCCACCAGCCTCAACATCAACAGTGTGCCACCAATATGCCTGACAAAGTTTTTCTTCACAAAAGAATAATTTAGATGAATATCAAGAACCATGCTTTAAAAAGCTAAAGCAAACGCATTTCAACATGGAAGTTTTATTTTTTCCTCAAAAAGTCATATTATGGAAGTCTCCCAATGTGATTAAATAGAGTGATAAAATGGACTAGACTCATCACCAAGACTCAAGGCTAATCTTGTTTTACCTGTTTCAGTTTATGTCTGAAATCTATGGACTTAAAAAAAAAATACAACAGGGAGATCACACCCAAGAAGTTTAAAATATTTACTAAATGTCACAAAACATGTAAGCAACATGAAACATTTGCAAATAAAACCCATAAGTCAAGAACTAAGACTGCTATGCAGTCTGCTTCACAAACCACACAAAGAGCTACAAGACTGGCTTTATCTCCAAAGTATCAGGGCATTCTTAGGCAATCTGAATGAGTGGGGTGGGAGAAAGGCGAAGGAGAAAAGGGGGGAGGGCTTGGATGAGGGAAGCTGGGTTGCACCTGTTCCATAAGCATAGACCAACAGAAAGGTTAAGCCTGTTGTGGCATTTAGAACCAGAGCTGGTTACAGGAAAACTTGGCCAAAGGAGTCTCTAGCTGAGACTTGAGACAACCCGGTTCTCTTCTACTGCCAAATACCCAGGCAGGCAACAGACTCACTTCTAGAATTTAGGCTTTTAACTAAGGAGGCTCCTTCTGAGCATTGTTTTCATGATGGCCTTTTCAAGGGTATAGTAATTATTGAAATAGTTCAAACATCCTAAAACCATACTAGGAAGGATGCCTGCCTTGCTCTTTACTAACCAGAAGAAACATGTGGTATTTTAGTATCATTTATAAATTGTCAAAGAAGAAAATTTTCCATTTCCCCTAATGACATTTTTTAGATTTGCCATAATCACTTTTATAGGGCGGGCCTTGTTTTGATCTTATTTAAGTTTTGGAGGGACCTATAACCAAGGCATATGAAACACCACTTTCTGTATCTTCCGGAGTGGAGGGAAATGTGACACATTTCTCTGTTTCTGCAAAGTGGCTGCATTCAGTAACACACTTCAATGACTGAATTGTCTGTTGGCTGACATATTTGATGTTTGGGTGGAAGAAGTGGAAACTAGTCTCACTTCAAAGGGGTCACAAGATCTGGGGACTGGGCTGACTTCCCTCATCTGCTGGGTTACACATTTGCAAAGAACTTCCTTCCATGGAAAACTGAACCAAAGGCGTCCACTTTGGACATCTCTCTCATGATTAATTCCTGCTCCCTCTCTCTTTTTCTCCTTTCTATTATTCTCTGCTTCATTCCCTCACATGTGGAGGCCAGCTATCTAGCCCCACACCTGCTGCTGCTCTGGAGACCCCAGAATCCCCTCCGGTGCTCTGGTGTGGGCAATCTAGGCTTTCCTTGTCCCGCTTGACTGACAACCTCAGCCATTGTCACCACCCACTTTCACAGCCTAGCTTTGCACTTAGCTGGAAGCATGCCAGGATCATGTAATTAGATCTCATGCCCCATCTGCAAGCCACAACCTCTGGCTTTTCAGCTCTTAAATCTCTTCCTCTCCTCCCTCTAACGGGACCTTTGTTTTCTATTGGTCTCTTCATCTTTGCCTCATTTCCATATAGATTCCACAAAGTGGCTCTAACTTACTACTACAATTGTCCCTGGATGTAATGTAAGTATCTCAAAGATTGCCTTTGAAAACTGGGTGAAAAAGAATTGGTCAGGTCACGAATTTCAACCTTCCCTACACACTGACCAAGATTACTTAATCCTTTCACTCAGCTACTCTTTACCTTGTCTCCATAATAGAATCATCTGTGAACTTAAACAAACAAACAAAAAACAAACAAACAAAAAAGCATTGCCCAAGCTATGCATCCTGGCACATACCTGTAGCCTCAGTCTCTTGGGAGGAAGAATCAGGAGAATGGGGAGAGTGATGTCAGCCTGCGAGGTCTCCAAATAACACACACCATTCAACTAGACAAAAATGTCCACTGCCAGCACTAACTAAATCTGAAAATTTGGAGTATGCCCCAAGTATCAGCATTACTTCATGTTCTCCAGACGATCTGTGTGCAGCCAGGAAGGATGCTTACTTCCCATTGTCCCTGACAAAGATCCTGTTCTTTCACTAATTCTAAAATCCTCCCATGGAAGTGAAAGATAACTACTACATATTTCCTCTCATACGTGGAATCTAGATTTAAATATGCACTCACATACATACACATAAATAAATGTATATAGCAAAAAAAAAAAAAGCCCCCTGCCAGCTAAGCATGGTAGTGTAAGGTTTGTAATCTCTGCACTAAGAGGAGGCTGAGGCAGGAGGATCTTGAATTCAAATTCACCCTGAGCTAAATAGTGAGATCCTTTATCAAAGAGGGGCAGGGGAAGGCCCCTTCCTCTACCTAATTACATTTTATATTATTGCTTACGTTGAAAGAAAAAACAAAACTGAAGGTTCTGTTAGTGAATTCCCTGTAATGATTTTTGTTTGCGTTTCTCTGAGGCATGGATCGTGCCAGGGGTTGGGCATAGAGTGAACAGGAGAACAAATCCATGCCTCCTCCTTGTGTTGGCAGTCTACGGCTGCATATATACAGGCCAATTAGGCAACCCCAGCATGTGGTCAGTGCCATGCATGCTTGGCAAAGGGCACCTAGCTCACACTTGGGCTCCAGGAAGCCTTCCTGGTCCCTGCTAACTCATTTATATCACACCCTTCTTTCCATTACCTCTTATCAGAGAAAGAACTCTCGGACTGGTGGAGAAAGTCTACCAGGAAGGCTAAGGCAAGATGTTTACTGAAAGTTCGGAGTTGGCCTCAGCCAATAACTGGCTTGGCAGCCAACCTGAGATACATGAAAAAATCCATTGTAAAAATCCAAAACACTAAAACCAAAGGGATGATCCAAGCTTGGTTTTGCCTATTTTCCCTCTTCTCCAGCTTTCACAACTATGGAGTGTTGAACTAGACAGACAGTGTTGTCTGCCATTCATCTATCCTGTCTTTACATTTGGCTTCTTTGGGAGTCAGCCTTCCTTCCCTACCCTAAGCCATAGGGGTCTCAGTGGGAGCCATTTTACGATATCACAATGACCTATCTGACATGCTGATGGTCTTTATTGCCTTCTTCAGGAGTTTTCTCACTTGTGTTTTTGAGTGTTTTTGTGTCTTTTTCACATTTCCCTTTCCATTTCTGGGATTCTTCCTCCTGGCACACTCCTTAAATAATGATATTCTCCACAGGTCTATCCTTAGGCCACTACGGTTCTCATTCATCTGTTACTGCAGTTTTAATCCCCAAGGAGGTATGGAAGTTTCCAAAATCCAAAGACCCTTTATCCTGAATCTTCCTCTGAAGTACCTGCTGAGCATCTCCACCTAAATGATACACAAGGTTGCCACACCATGGTTTCCCAATGCCCTGCTCTTTAAACTTGTTTCTCTGTCGGTGTTGCTTATCTTATCTGGTAGCCCCAACCTCAGAAGCCTTAGTCATTCTCTCCTGTGACTGAGTCATCAAGCCCATCTGTCTTGCTTCATAGATAGTTCTTGACAGTGCCCACCACTGTGACATATACATCACCAAATTGTGCCCTTGTCCAAACCTTGTTCTGATTTCCCAGAGGTGACTGCTGTTAAATCACAGTCATGTTCTCTGTCATCAGGGCCATTTCTTCTAGTCATCTCTCTTGTAGCTGATTTGCCTCCAGCCAAGTCCTCTGGAATCTGTGTAAGCAAGGGTTGTCAGTGTGGTAGCAGCTGGAGAACTGTGTGGTTGAGCTTTTCCACATACTGAGCTTCTATGTAGGGTTTCATGTCTAGGAAGTTCACATTGCTACCACGGCACCATTTCACACTGTTCATTTGCTTTATCTCCTTGGGAGGCTTATTTGTTCTACTACTCGAAAGCATCCGATTCCTACCATTCCTTAAGAAATAGTTCAGATCTCATATCTGCCCGAAACGCTTTCTTTAAGAAATTCATATCTTTTATTAGTTTATTCACTGATACTTTTTGGATGCTGCGCTGTCCTACATAGGAAAGTGTTTATGAGAGAGGTAAGATGCTCATTTCCTGGAGGGCATTAAATGAGTGATTTTTCAAACTACTAGAACTGTTCGAACTGTGGTGGTGGACCATTTGGAATTTTTATCTGTTTGTGTTTGTTCTACCCTGGATCAATAAATTATTACACATAATGACTAAGCAAGTTGCATCACAAGTGACTCACCTCACAAATTCAGCAATAACTCAGCTAGTCTGTACCTAGTTCAACAAGTGTTTCATTCTTTACTGTCATGGGGATGCCAGATTTCTGAGAGCATCTCTAAAGGGTTACCTTTGATTTCTGGACCTGGCTTATGCCACAGTAGTAGTAGTAAACTGTTTGTACATCCTCATCACCTTTGCTGTATGCCATGATAAGAGTTTGTCTGCATCTGGCACCCCAAGCAGTTCACTGGAATAGTTTAGCCAAAGGGAAAACCCAAAGCCTGCTAGGAACTTGATCAGCCATGTAGATAAAGATTTCCAGTTATTAGGGGGAAATTGAAGCATATCTTTACAGTGAGTTCTTTGGGGCCTCCCGGCAAGGACAGCAGAAGCATGGTGGAGTATGCTAGAAGGCAAGAGACAAGGCTAGATAGAGAGTAGAGAGCCAGGTGAGGTAGAGTTCATTTGTTCAGCAAACACCTTGCCAGTCTCCTGTCTTGCCCATTCTTTCTTGGCATTGAGATTTGAAGCAAGCACAGTTTTTGTTAGGCTTTTTTTTTCTTCCTATAGGCAGTCTTTAATGTGACACAGGGCACAGAATAAGTTCACTTCATCCTTATTAGAAGACTCTGGCAACATTGAGGAAAATGGAAAGCTACCAAGTCGGGAAGTCTGGTTAATAAGTTATAGCAGCAATCCAAGTGAGAGATTGATAAGGTCAGGGACTGTGAGTAGAAGGAGAAAGGGGCTTTCAGGAGAAAACCACTGAGGTGGAATGAGCTAGAGTCTTTGGGGGCCCATAAAGTTTAGAAACGGCTTGCAATTTCTGTGATGGGTTATTGATCCAGGTCATTGGGAAAGTGCATCATAGAAGAGGAAATGACTGGAGACAGTCAAGAGTCTGAGGATGGCATCTCAGTCAGGCTTCTCCTCTCTGTCCTGCTGTAAGCTTTGTGCTGATCTCAGACATAGGTTTCATTGGGTTTGTGTGCTTGTGAGTTTCATGAGAATATCTACCATGGTTTCCATCCCAAACAGTTGTCATAGGCCTTCCTCATGGAACAGACTCAACAAATGGTTGCTAGGTTAAACAGGTAGTATATTAGTTTTTTATTGCATCACAAAGTCAATGAATTTAAACAACACACATTTATTAATGGGACAGAAGTTCTGCTTGGCATGGCTAATATTGCTGCTATGTTTCACAAGGCCCCAATCAAAGATTTGGTTGATTGGGCCCATTTTATTTTATTAATATTTTGCATTTATTTATGTGTATGTACACTCATATATGTTGTAATATATGTATTGCATCAATACATCTATATACACACTACATCAATATACATGTGTGTAGGTCAGAGGACAGCTTATAGTTAATTCTGTGCTTCCTCCATGTGACTTTCTGGGATTTGCCACAGATCTGGTAGCAAGCGCCTCTACCCTCTGATCTATGTCCATGAGCCCTGATTCCACTCTTACCAGGAGGTTCTGGGAAAGTACTTCAGGGGTAAGTCACATTGCAGGCAATTTGATATAGACCATCTGTGTGGTTGCAAGACTAAGGTTCTCATTCCTTGAGCAATTGGAAGAGGGCTTCTTTCCAGCCCTTGACTGGGGGGCCTGAAGTCTTGAGGACAGCAATGATTTACTCCTTTGCCTCCAAGCCAGGCACAACACATTGTTTTTAAGGGCTCATGTAATTACATAGAGCCTACCATGAAAACCCAGGCTAATCTCTATTTTAAGGCCTATCACCTTAAATTATATTGGTAGACTCTGTTTTGTCCTATAACATTGTCCAGGTTAGGCCATGGATGCCTACTATAAGGGGGGGCATTACTTTGCCCACCACAGTTGTAATTGTCTATATAATCATGGAAGGGTTATGAACATGGTTCTTAAACATGTATATTTTGGCTTCTCTCATTTGTTCATGAGGTATGAGGATACCAGATTTTATCAGTACCCAAAAAATGAGAGCAAGTAACAGTGAAACTGTTCAGCTTCCACTCTTTCAAACCATTAGCCCATTTATCCATTCTGTGTGTCTGTCTGCCTCATCTGTTCAATTATTCATTCACTAATCCATCCATTCATTCATTCACATACATTTTAGTACTGGCTTTAAGAGTCTAGACTGCAGGTTGAGGAGGAGGTGTAGCTCCATTGGTGGAGTGCTTATCTAGCATGCACAAGGCTCTGGGCATAGTGGTGCATGCCTATAATCTCAGCACTTGGGAGATAGAAGCAGACGGCTACATCCTTGGCTATGTAGCAAATTCAAGACATGCTTTTTTTTTTGAAAAAAAAAAAAAAGAGCATCCAGGCTGGGTTGTGGCTTTGTATAATGTTTATGCACAAGGTTAAATAACACCAGACTTCTCTCAGATCATGTTTAGTATATTGAGGTCTATATCACATTGCCTTTCCTTTTTGCTTAGTTTTGTGTTTTGAGGTAGAGTTTCATATAGCTTTGGCTGGCCTTACACTTACAGTATAGCCAAAGATGATTTTGGATCCCCAATCCTCCTGTCTCCACCTCTGCAGTTTTAGAGTTACAGGCTGGGAAATAGCTCCAAGATATACCCAAATTTCTTAAAGCCATGCTGTCTGCTTGTGAGTTTGCCCTGTGCTGATGAAGTAGTGCTTTGCTGGTTTGTAGTTTGCTGTGACTTCAAGCCCTTACCATGTGCTCAGTAAATATGTAATTGAGGTAATCACTGCTTAATTTGTACCCTTCTGTGTATGGCCATGCAATTTAGACACCATTAATAAACATGTATTATAATTTTAACTTTTACTTTGTTTAAATAGGTAACAGATATATACAAGGAAGTAGTTATCCTGTACCCTGCCTTATTATATCATATTTTATGATAACTTCATAGCAACATAGATAAAACTACTTCATTCCATACTTTTTATAACTCTGTTCCTTTTTATGACATGCTATTTCATGTTTATTAATATATTATACCCATTTATTAATGTCTCCTATTGGTGGCTACTCAGATTGTTTCCATTTCTTTTCTGCTAAAGATTATAATAGCAAACAAGCGTCATCTCTGTACCCTTCACACTAATTTAAGTATACACAGAGACCATTTGTGTTATGCTAGGTTTTTCCAGTTCATCCCAAAAAGGTTAGAACAATGTATAGTAGTTCCTCCCACCCAGATCAGCCTGTGTTCTCAGACTTTATGGATTCAGCCAGCCCCATGTGTGGAAATGATATTTGAAGTAATGCCTGGGCCTGTCACATGGGTTAATAGCATTGGGGAATTTTTGTGTCTACAGTATGCTGGAACCATTTGTATCTCCTTATTTTTCCCATTTGTATCCTTTGTCCATGTCTCTTATTGAGTAGATGCTTTTATTTTTAATTCATTTGTCAATAATCTTTTATTGTAGAGAAAGTAGCCTTTATGGATATTAAGTATATGTAGTTTCCCTTCAGTTTGATTTAATATTTGTCTTTTTTTCTTCTTAGCTCTAGATATACACAAATCCTTAACTTAATTTTAGTTGATCTTGTTTAGTTAATTTTTAAATCTGTGACTTCTATGCTTTTACCCATGGTTAGAAAGTCCTTCCTTGTTCCAGTAGTATGAAATAATCATTTGAGTTTTACAAAGTATTTTTTAGTTCTTTATTTTTAAATATTTATAGATTATTGGAAATTACAATGTCAGCAGAGAAATAGCCTAGAACCCACATTTGGCTCTCCCGGGGCACTAGGTATTATATGAATGTAATATTATATTATATTTTATGTTTTTACACTTAGATTTTTGACCTACCTGAAATTTATTTTGGTAAGAAACGGAGCTGAGCATGCAGTACATGTCTGTGATCTCAGCACTTGGGATGTGGTAGAAGGAGAATTAGTAACTCAATGTCATCTTCAACTACCTAGGGACTTCAAGGCTATCCCCTTTCCCCTCCTTACATGAGACCCTGTCTCAAAACAAAGAAACAAAAACCAACCAAACCAAACAGATACTGATTTCAACTTACTTTTTTCGAATTGGCTACCTGTTGGTCCTAACATCTTACAATTATTTAGTCCATATTTTCCAGTAATTTTAATCACATAAATATGAACCAATTGCCAAATTCCTGTTTGCAATGGTTACTCGCATAAGCATTTAAGTTCCACAACTGAAATAGAACATCACATGCCATGTTAGCCTGTTTTTTTTTCCCAAGAAATGCCTGTTCAGACTGCCCATCCTTGTTTCAAAATACCATTATGGTGTAAGTTGGCCTATTTTTCTTGTATTGGCTTTGGATGGTGTGGGTTGTGCTGGGATAGAGGTGAATAAACATTTATGTCCTGCCCTGAAGGTGTTCTTCTATTAAGATAAAGCATTTAGACTTTGGAGGGCTCCAGCTGTGAAGTTAATCCTGCAGAACCCTGGACAGCTTCAAGCTGCTCAGATCTTGGATTGTCAGGCAACATAATGGAACTGGGACTTGGGTTCTGTGGTGGTGACACTTTTGACTTACTGCTCTGTGTCATGCCTCTTGTCTGCCCAAGGTGTCATTTAGTCCCGTAGACATAAGATAACACTTACCACAACTTGTGGGCTGCAAGGTCACTCTACTGTTCTCTCTGTGCTTTAGTAAACCCAACACTTCAACTTACTTTAAAATACTTTCTTGTGTATAGTTCATACTTATAACCATTCTAAAATTCTTACATTTCAAAGAATTGACTAATTAAGGACCTCTGAGGGTTTTCTGATTTTACTAAAGGAGAAATAGGATGTTCATCTGCTTATTTAATTATCTGTATTTAGGTGTAGATTTGTACGATCCTAAACTTTCGCAGCTATATAGTCCTAATAGGTATTTCAAAAACAAATCTTTCTAGTTTTCCTCCATGGTTTTATGTTTGTAGGAGGGAGGCAATAGACACATTCAAAGAATTCAGAGTATTTTCATATGGGTTATCGAGAGAGAAATCATACTAGAAACTTACGAATCCACTTAAAAATCACATTTGTTGTGTATATATAGCAGTAGCCTTGACTTCAGTTTGCCTATAGCTTACTGGTGTGTATTTAAAGGCCACCCCTTAAAACTCCACATGAGGTTTGGATTTAAAGCTATTGATTTAGTGCTATGTGGGTCCCATTTTTTGGCTGCAGTGTGATCCATGTGAAGTTTTACATAGTGCAGAGGTTTTAGGAGACGTATGCCGTTGAGAAACAAGGGGAGTCTCCAACCCTGCATTGCCCTCCTCTTGCTGTTCAGAATTATTATGTAGCAAGGCAAGATCTTCCAGGTGATTTTGCTCATTTACTGGGAGTTTGTATCTCTGGGTTTTCTGTGGCCAACCCCTGGAGGACTTTCTTATGCATATAAATCACTTGGCATGTTTGTGATGGAAGGTTATTCTCTGACAGTCTGCTGAGTTAACACAAGGCCAGTCATGCCCAAGAAATTTGTTTGTAAAGTTGAATTCCAAGGCCTCAGTTTAAAACTGGTCACATAAACAAAGCCACGGTTGAGTAGATGTGTAAGTGACTGATTCTTCTCAGGGGGTCCAGGTCTAGATAAGAATGTGGTTTAGTGAAATTAAAGCTAAAAGAAATAATTCTATCTGCCTCATTACTCTGCATATATATATATATATATACACACACACACACACATATATGTGTGTGTGTGTGTTTCTTTGTATACATTATATAATATATATTACACATGTTATATATAAAATACAAAGTATGGTATATAAAAAGCATTATATATATATATATATATATATATATATATATATATATATATATAATGGGTGAGTGGGTGGTAGGGGTTCCTCATGTACCATAGAACATGTTATGGAGGTCGGACAAAGGCACGAAACTCTCGAGAGTCCATGAATCCGCTCTTCCTCCACTTGTATCCCAGGGATTGAACTCAGGTTATCAGAACTTCACAGCAGGCTTAGACCTATCAAGCCATCCCACCAGCCTGCAATTCTGCTTTTGAAAACTGTCATAATGGGACTGGAAATATGGCTTGGCAGTTAAGAGCACTTGCTGCTCTTCCAGTGGACCTTGGTTAGGTTCCTAGCCCTTCTAGGTAGCTCTGACAATTACGGTGAGCACCTCACCAGCTATGTTTATCAGACAGGAGACTGCGTTTCAGTTTTATTTCACTCTAAATTTGACCAACAAAATCACCAGAGCCTGCTAATGCTTGCATGCCTCAGAAATTTGATTTATTTGTTGTTTATTTAAGGGTGGCACCTCATCCTTCCTGGCAGGCTGGTTTTCTCTTAGTGCCAATGAATAGGGTGAGTGGGCCCCTTTCTCCAGTAGCCTTAAACTCTAGAGTAACCTCAGTCTGTGATAATTTGACTTTGTAAATAATTTAACTTGCGGATTTTATCTTTGAATTGAGAGAGTCTTCCCACTTAGGGACCTGCTCTGCTTGTTGGGGTTTTCATTTATTCTTCTCTGAGACTTTTCTATATGGCCAACTAGGGATATTAGCAATATTGTGAATGACAGCAATCTCGGGTTTACAGGTCAGTCTGATTATTGGTAAGCAATCAGAAGTTGTTGGACTAGATTGAATTCGTATCCCATTAGATATTCCCAAGGTGCATTTGCTGTGTCAGGATAATGCCTTTTTAGACAGCATATCCCCTACTTACCTGTGATTGGTCTGCTTAGCTCTGACCATTTCCAAGAAGCCTGACTTCTCCCCATCTGCACTGTTTATAAAACACCCTGGGTTTATAGCTGTTGCCTTAGTATAGAAACTGTCTATTAAAACTGTTGTTGGACACTGAACTCCAAGAAGATAATCACGCAGTCTTACCCACTTTTTTCTTTCTAGTAGAACCCATGGCCTCACAAATGCTAGGTAAGCACTCTACCACTAAGCTATACACCTTTCTTCCTTCCTTTCTTCCTTCCTTTCTTCCTTCCTTCCTCCCTCCCTCCTTCCCTCCCTCCCTCCCTTCCTTCCTTCTTTTCTCTCTCTCCATATATATATATATGTATATATATAAACAATATTCCTTATATTATTTAAAATATATATATATATATATATATAATATATATATGAATATATATACATATATATATTATATATATATATGTTAAGTTACCCAGGCAAAATCTTCCTGCCAACCTCCCAGGTATGGGATATCAGTCCTGGGCCACCAGGACTGGCTTATTCACTTTTCATAAACGGCATTAACTGGACCTAGAGAGATGGCCAATGGTTAAGAGTATTTACTGCTCTTCCCAAGGACCCAGGCCCACTGCTCTAACTCCAGTGCTAGGGGATCTAATGATCTTTTCTGCCTTCTATGTCTGCAGTGCTCATTTGTGCAAACTCACACAGATGCACACATATACACATAACTAAAGATAAAAATCAAATGCTTCTTAAAATAGCATTAATTGGTACATAGTTCATATCCCATAGAGTCAGAAGATTTAAAGTGTGCCTGCCTCTGTGAGTTTTACTGTATCCAATTTCATAATCATCACTACAACTCACCTTATAATATTTTCTTTAAAAAATACTTGCATGTATGTATGTATTTATTTAGTATGCAGGTAGGTGTGTGTGGGGGGAAGGGATGCTTGTGTGTAGGAGAGTGTGTTCACCACCATGGCACACAAGGTTAAAACAAGTTGCACCACATGAGTAATAGGACTCAAACTCAGGTCATCAGCCTTGTGACAAGTACTTTTACCTACTGAGCCATTTCACCTGCCCAGAATTTTCACCTGTCCCATCAACAGTCATCAACAGTCATCTCCCACTCTACTCCCATCCCCACTGGCCCAGGCCTAGGCAACAACCAGTCTTCTTGGCTGTTCTGGACATTTGTGTGAATAAAAGCATATATGATCTTTTGTGACTCACTGTTTTTGTTACCAACACCAATGTAGGATGTGTTAAAGCTTATACAACTGGAGTCAGTTCACTCTTAGTCTTTTAAGTAGGATCCATTGGGGGGACAAGTGCTGCCAGGAGCCACCCCTGCTCCAGCTGTGAGAACATCTGTTAATGCTGCTGTAGTTACAAGTCTCCTAGTTGGATCTTGGCCATGGGCCAGTTCCCCACTGCAAGGCCAGGCCAGTCACTGCCATCCTCGACCTTTGTCTAGGCTGACTCTTTGATGCTTAGCTGAGTATTTCATGGGGCCCTCAAACATTTACTTAAAAAAAAACTTAGACCACTCAAAGCAAGCCAGAATTTTCTGGATAATGTATCAGAGAATCATGGACTAGGACCATGGTTCTGTCTCAGGTTTCTGGAACTGAGGCCATGAGTAAGAGGGAGGTCAAGGGCCACTAGAGTGAAGTTCTTAGATAAGCACAAGATGGACCAGGGTCAGAGTGAAAGCTTTCAGTAATCAAGAATGAAAGTTGGGGTTTTGAAGGCAATCATATATGATCATTGTTCTGGCCATAAACCTGTGACTCATTTAAAATCCACTCATGTTATTTCAGGAATTAGTACTCCATTCATTTTCATTGCTGAGTGTTATTTTACTGTACGGGTATACCACAATTTTGGCTCATTAGTTGACATCTTTTCATCTTCTCACAGTAATGCTGCTGTGAATATTCACATGCAGGTGTGTGTGTGTGTGTGTGTGTGTGTGTGTGTGTGTGTGTGTGTGTATGTGTAGAATCCCGGGTCTATGGTAATTCTATGTTTAATTTTCTGAGGATTGCAAGTTGTTTTCTATGGTGGCTACATCATTTTACATCATCAACATTATAGATGTTCCGCTTTCTTCATGTCCTTACCAACTCTTATTATTGTCAATGTTTGTTTTCTTGTTTTTATTTATTTAACTAGCCATACCGGTGGGTATGGGTTGTCCAGCTTGCTTCTGAATCTCCATCATGAGGTCTACCTTGGTGTTAGTAAATGTTGACCTATTGACGAAGTCTGTCTTGCCATGTTGTTTCCCTTATGACCTCTGGCAGGTAACATACCCTGGAAGGAAGAATGACTATACATGAGCATAGACTGTGAGACCTGAACATTTGCTGTGTGGTTTAGTTGCCGTGCGATCTGGAGAAAGTGTCTTAACTGCTCTGAGCTTCAATCTCTTTATACCTAAAGACAGGATACCTCTTTTACATGGGTGGTTTGAAGGATTGGATGAACTAAGATGCAAAAACATGTAACTGGGAGCCTGAGCCAAGCCTTCATTAAATGGGTGCTGTTGTCCTCACAGGTGTGTGAGTAGGTGGCAGCTTCCTCTGTGTTCTTACTTCAGGATCAGCCAGTAGCTGATTTCAGGAGATGGGTCTTGTTTCTCTGCCTGTCATTTGCTATATCAGCACCCATCTTCAAGAGAACACTCTCAGCCTCAGATCTCATCACAGGTTATGAACTGTTCTCCCATTCTGAGACTCCTGGTTGAGTTCTGTGATCAGGTGAATGCCCATTGTCATCAGTGGCTCTGCTGCCCACCTATGACTTTTCCTCAAGCCTTAAAGGACCCATTTCATGGGTCCATCTGCTTCCTGCAATGTGTACTTAAAAGGATATTCTTTGCAGAACCAACCATTTCTTTCTAAAACTCTTGTCAGTGCAGCTCTTTAGGTGTAAAAGTACTAAGACTGGATACGGTTTGTTTGCGGTGGTGGAAAGGCGGTTTTGACTGTGTGAGGGCCTCACTTGGCTGGGCTGGATTTTTGCCTCCTTACCTTTGAACCTCTTAGATCATTTATGAAAGCAGAGGAATGGCTTTCATCTGGGGCCATAGTGGCAGCCTTCCTACTGCAGGAAGCACTTGCTTGTTTTACGGATCCCACACAGTGGCTGCAGGGAGGCCTCAGGATTTCATTTGACTTGTTGGTACATCTCCACAATTTCATGATGACTTCAATGTTGTTACCTGAGAGCTCAGGGTCTGGGAGGAGAGACTCTGAACTTCCTGTGGAGACCTTCATTTCCCAAGCCCCATCTGTCTGTCTAGTTCTAGTGGCTACTCCCCCTCTTTATAAATCCTAATGTGGTCTTTAAACAAGTACCCCATTCTCCAAAGTTCCATTCTGTCAACATGAAACAATATAACAGACATAAAAACAGTTTGATACTGTCCTCAACCATAGGAATAAATGAATGAATGAATGAATGAATGAATGAATGAATGAACAGAGGCCTTTTGTTTTGTTTTTAGAACTCAGGAGAAGTCATTGGGCATAGGAAGAGATCAGTCTCTATAGACTTAGCATACAGCTGCGGGGAGGGAAAATGGCTTTAATTGGCAAGATTGGTTATCTGGGAACAGATAAGATAGCTTTAATCAGAATCATAAAAACAGACAGTTGAGGATTGTTAGGAGTGGGAAGGAGGAGGGGCCTGATGTGAAATAGGGGCTGATGTGAAATAGCTTACTGAAGGGGGAAATATTTTTAACATGGGAGAGTAGTGCATGATGGGAAATTTGAATGGACAAAATGGAGTCAGACAATGGAGCTGAGAAACTGAGCTTGATGTGATGTAGTCCAGAAAGGGGCACACAGGATGGTGACTGGTATTTGGAACTTTTTTCTATCTATAAGATTAACCCACAGCTTGGATTTAAGAGCTGTGACAATAGAGGTGGGCATTTCCCAGGCTGAGTGGTAGGTGCCAGTGTGAGGTGAGGCTCTGCTTTGTTGGCATTGAGGACTGAGGCGAGAGCTGTACTCCAGTTGCAGAGAGCAACAAGAAGATGTATCAAAGAGAACTAAAGGGAGGAAAATCTGTGACAATGGTGGAAAAAGGCCAACCAGGTAAAGATACAGCAGACAAGAAGGGTTCTTGTCGAGATTGCTGGGTTTCTGGGGGCAGGAAATGCCTGTGTTGTGATGTTGGTTAGCAGATAGACACAGAGACCCCTGGCATGAGTAAAAGGTTGGGGTTTATAGTGTCGATTTAGGAGTTATTACCATTATATTAGAAATGAGTGTGATAAGCTAGGTATGGTGGCTCATACCTGCAGACTTAGTGCTGGGGAAGCTGTTAGGATAAGAATAACAAATTCTAGGCCAGCCTGTGTTACACAATGAGACTCTGTCTCAAAAGACCAAAATAAATGAAATAAATAAATAATCGAATAAATCAAGAAAAAAACCAAGTATCAACAATTGAAGTGGTCTAGTCAGTTATCCAGTGTAGGAATATGACAGAAATATTCAGAAACCCCTGAAGAGCCAAGAAAGGGCAAAAGGATAGAAAGGCATGGGGACAGTCAGAAAATGTCATGTTCTGAAAGCTGTGGTCAGGGATAGAGGAAAGAGGAGAGGTTGGAGAGTGGAAATCAGGACAGATAAGAATTCCTGAGCGCTCAGTGGACCAACACATTTTCACCATGCATAAATTCAACTTCTAGCATGGAACTAGTTAAATTAGTAAATAAACACATTTAAGAACAAAACTCAGGAGAAATTTTTGCATGCAGGAAAAGCAGATGTTTATCTTCAGGACGGACAAGTGCTCCTCTCCTTAGACATCCTGTGACTGGATTTGAGATTCTGGAAGTGTTTGTCACCCTAATGCTACAGCTCAAGTGTCTAAAATCCCTTGGGTTGATGTTGAGATGAGATAACAAGATGTCTAAGCACGCCCTACATAAGCTTGTAGGATTACATTCCTACATTTAATGTGGGGGAATCATAAATTCTGTACTTCAATTACAGAAACTGAAAGAAAATAAACATTGCCCCTGTTAGGAAAATGTGAAAGAGAAAGGCTAAGTTCACTGATAGGACTGTATTTTTATATAATTGATGATATGAGACAATAAACTACTAGAAGGAGGCTCCAGACTGCAGTAGATTAGACTTTCTATCCTCTATCTTCATTAGCATGGCAGCAGATGTTTGGGAATTTGCTAGGTGATAAATACCTCCACAGTTAGCTACTCTGTAAAGATGCTATTAGGGCCTCACCTACACTGGAGACTTTGTGATTGATCAATGTCGATCTTTTCATAGCATGTAGTTCAAGTAAAATGTTTACACTTGACCTGGATCTGTGTGTATCCAAGTTAGTGATGAGCAGTACAAAGAGTGAGAGAACATTTTGGGTGCATTTTCAGTGACTGAATTCAGCAGACTTGGCAAGGTTGTCTCTTTCTGTTTACTGTCCAGAAAGAAAATCACATGAAATGTTCAGGGTGCTGACACTAGCAGGGGCGAGAGCATGCTGCTGCTTATCCATCTGCAAAAGTGTGAGCTCTCAGGATCTTTCCCTGCTTTTAGGAAGTACTTCTCCAAGTTGGAACTAGACTGGAAAATGTTACCCAAAGATGCCACAATGTGTTGGTCTTCGTGTATGTTATTTAGGTTCTAGATTCACATTCTGATATTTGTCCTTGGTACACACATGCACGTCTACATGCTGAACTGTGTCTTTCTGCCAGCTATGAGGATTTTGTTAAGTAATGACTCTAAAGAATAAAATACAACTAATCTTATGCCCAATGTTTTAAGAAAGAAAGAAAGAAAAAAAAGGACGACTAACATTAATGAAAACACATTCCTCACATTTTTTGAGAATCAAATCTCATTAAGGAAAATCTCCTGAGAAGATCAAGAGCAGCTTAGTAAAGGGCAAGGCTACAAATAGATGTGATTAATCAACAGAATGTTGAAAAGTTGACCTTGCTCTGTGTGTCATTTAGAAGCAGACATGCCTTGTTTCAACGTTAGAGTTAAATTTGAAGTGGAGAAAATCAGGCCTTCATGCTAGCAAAAGCAGCAGATTGGTGATCAGCTGTGATCTTTTGACTTATTGGTTGATGAAGAGTGTGGATTCTTATTACTTGGCCCTCCTTCCTCATTAACACTGTACAGTGCACACATTTGGATAAGATTTCTTCTCCACCTTTCCTGTAAAGCATACAGACTTTTAGAAGAGGCAATATGCTATGTCCACAAGTAAAGTGACCTTTAATGGTATGAAATAAGAGGTTTATGCATGTATGAAACAAAATGTTCTGTGTGTATATGTGTGTGCACATGTATGTACATGTGTTGGCCAGAGGTTGATGCTAGATGTGTTTTGATACAGAGTCTCTCACTGCACCTGGAGCTTACCAGTTCGAGGCTGACTGTCCAGGGAGCTCCATAGGGCCTCCTGTCTCTGTCTCCCCAGTAAAGGGAATATAGGTATGTGCTGCCATTACCAGTATGAGGATCCAAACACAGGTATTCATGCTTATAGAGTAAATATGATCAACTGAGCCTTCCCTCCTGTCTTGAAATCAAAATGCTTAGCAATTAGTATGGCATGAACACCTATTTGGTCATATCAAGTGCCAGTGCAGAAAAACTGTCCCCACTACTCTAGTGCACAAGAATGGCATGCCAACACTGGCTATATATAATGAGCTGCAGGATTACATATTTGTGTAATTGCCTATTTGATTCATCTGAGTACTTGTATCTATGTAATGGGTTAACTTATCATTTCCTTTGGACAGAAAAAATTTTCTAATATCCTAAGTTCCCCCACAGATGCCCTCTAAGAATACATATAGATAAGCAATAGACAGATGCTAAGCAGTGAGCTTTAAGAAATCTGTATGAAAAGCCTTTAATAAATGGATGAACTCACCATTACTATACTGAGGGAACCCCATTCAGCATGAGCATTCACTGGCAGGGTCTTTAACTACCAGGAAAACAAAGGTATGTGGTATGGGAAAGAAACCAAGTGTCATTACTCTAGGCTAGACCAACCTACTCCAGTAGGTCCTCCCATATTGACCTTTATAAGAAATACTTTATTTCATTTTCTTAAATACTCCAAACATTCACTTAAACATCCATTTGTGTTTCATGTCATCTTAAAAAACAAAATAAAACAAAACAAAAAAACAGTAACAATACTCACCCCAAACAACTCCAAACTGAAATCATGTTGCAGCATTTCCCCAAATGTGGACAAATGAAGCCTTGCAAATATGCCTTTTATCAAGGATCTCAGGAAAGAATCATGAATATTAGATAAACCATAATCTTTGGGGTATAAGATAGCTCTAAGAAGACGATCTGGAGGCTCTAAGAAAGGTAGTATCTCTTTCATTCTTTCTTTATTTTTATTATTTTATTTCATTGCATAACTATTCTGTCTACATGTATGTGCACCATGTGCATGCCTGGTGCTCAAGGAAATCCAAAGAGAGCTCTGGAATTCCTGGAAATGGATTCATATGTGGTTGTAAACCTCAATGTGGTTGCTTGGAATTGAACTCAGGTCCTCTGGAAGAGCAACCAGTGCTCTTAACCATTGAGCCATCTCTCCAGCCCTCTTCTGTTTTGCTGAAGGTCTGTTTCCATAAACCAGAACCTCTAGCTAAATGCACTTGCATGTGTTAAGGGCTAAATAAATCAATGTTTGTAGCTTGTCTAGAAAATGAAATGCCCATCATACTTTGAATTTCTAAACAACTGAAGCATGAATTCATTTCAGAATTCCAGACGATGATAGGTTGAGCAATGGGACTGAAATTAGACTTTGTCATGGTTCATAATGAGCATTTCTGGCCAGCGGAGCTCAGTTGAGAGTCCACCATCTCTGTTTTCCTAGTTTGCTTTTACCTCCCATGAAAGCAGAGCATTCATCATAAGCATACACACATACCTGTGCAATTCAATTGCTCCTAGTCTGGCCAGGGTGTTCAGGGTGCTTGGAATAAGTCTTTTACTTTATCACCTTCCTCCTCCTCCTCCTCCTCCTCCTCCTACAAATGTCTTGAGAAACACAATATAAAAGGGGCAGACCCCTGAGGTCAATTGAGCTAAGCTTTGGGTACAAATCCTTCAGAATTTTGCTGATTTCAGCTGACAGACTCTAAGGGGCGCCGGCAGCCCAAACATTCTTTCAGGGTAACAGTTATCTTCCAGTATCTATACTTCCCGGACTCTCCTGCTTCCCCCACAGATGCCAACATTTTCTTTTCATTGTTGAGCAGTATTCCCTTGATTGGATCTGCTATGGCTGGTTTGTCTGTCTATACATTGAGGAACATTTGGGTGGTCCCTAGTGTGGGGTGTGTCTGAGTTAGGGTTCTTATTGCTGTAAAGAGACACCACAACCATGGCAACTCTTATAAAGGAAACATTTAACTAGGGTGGCTCGCTTACAGCTTCAGAGGTTCAGTCTTCATGACAGGGAACATTACAGTGTGTAGATAATTGTGCTACTGGAGCTGACAGTCCTTACATCTTGGCTCAGAGTCAACAGGAAATCGATTGACAGTCACACTGAATGAAGCTTGAGGAAAGAGACCTCAAAGTCCGCCCCCACTGCGACACACTTTCTCCAACAAGGCCACACCTCATAATAGTGCCACTCCCGTTGGGGACCATTTTCTTTCAAACCACCACAGGGTGATTATGAATAAAGTCACTCTAAGAAATTATATTCAGGTTTTTATGTGTGATTATAAGTATTCGTTTTTCTTCAGTTAATCCCTAGGAGTAAGATCATGCTCAGTGTATGGGATTTTGATTGTGATTGTTCTAATCAATGTGAGGAGAATTGATACATATCTTTTGCTTTTATGAGAAAGGATATCCATTCTTCTGTCTCAAGTTCCTGAATTCTGCACCACCTCACCTGGCTTGATAATTGATATCCTAATAACATTGGTTTTCCCAACCCATGGCATAAGTTTCTACTTATTGAAATCTTTGATTTTTTTAAAAATGCACACATTTTTCTTTACTCATTAGTTTATCAATCACGGATTATCTTCTAATTGTTATATATCACTTGCTTTCTCAGTGTATAAAGTAAATTTTCATTATGTACTTGAGCATAGCCTCTTTTCCTTTTGTTAAATTTGGCAATTTGGAAAGACCAATCTCTTTGTATTTGATGTTCTTGTCCTCTTTGGAGCCTTTTGCGGTTGTTTTAAAGTTTGCCAGTTTCATTTGGCTACTTCACTGCCTTCTACACCAGGGAAAGACTCTTTAGCCCTGGACACTCTGTTTCTTATTTCTTTTTAAATACAATAGCAATGCTTTTTTCCTTAAAGTGTTGTATTAGTTCTGTATTCACCATTCCATACATGTTTTTAACTCCAAGTACTTAGAGAATTTAATTGTTTTATTTATATTGCATATTTCACCTTAGGCTGGTAATTGTGTGTGTGTGTGTGTGTGTGTGTGTGTGTGTGTGTGTGTGTGTGTGTCTGCACACGCTCATGCGTGCACGTGTATGCACACATCAGAGAGAGAACATGTGTGTATGCATGTATTTTATGTAGAGTATCAGGCAGGGCCACTTAGCTGCCATTTAGCTTTACCATGTAGCCCAGACTGGATCTGCACTAAAGATCCTTCTGCCTCAGATTCCCAAGTGCAGGGGTTACAGCTGCATGCCATCTTCTCTGGTTCTTTGTCTCTTTAATGTCCTTGCTTTACCCACTAACCCTGAGTCTATTTGTGAAATTTTCCATTTTTTTAATCTTGTGAGTCCTTGAATAGTTCTAGTTACACCATCTATCTCCTTGCTGTACAGGTGCTTTGTCGTTCAGTTTGAAACCAGTTTTCCCCTCACTTAGCTGTAGTTTGAGGGCTGAGAATCTGAGTTTATACTTTTTTTTTTATACAGGGTCTCACCATATAGTCCTGGCTGTCTTGGAACTCATTCTGTAGACCAGACTGGCCTCGAACTCACAGAGATCCACCTGCCTCTGTATCCCAAGTGCTGGGGTTAAAGGCATGTGTCACCACTGCCTGGCTGACTTAAATTTTTTCTATCTCAGGAAAGCCTAATGCATTTTAAGTTTCAAAGTTGTCTCTAACTCAAATTAATGATTAAATGATTTTCTTTTTAGTATCTAGTCAACCTAAACTGTAGTAATTGGGTTCTTTACTTATTTGGGTGACAGAGTCAGGTATGTGTAACCCTTTTGATGAAGTGAAGGCCTTAGTGAAGAGTTGTGTTGGTGGATTTAGTGAAGAAAGAGATCACTGGGTGGGAAAATAGGCCTAAAGAAGTTTGTATGGTGACCTTACTAAAGGTGCTCTGGGTGATGAAGAGATGCAGCCAAGACAGACTGTATCTGAATAGAACTTTTCTCTCCTCTTCCTGCCTCATCCCTGAAGAACTTGCACTTTCTAGGTGAGTGTTGAGCTATACCCCCTAAATGTTTAAAAACAATCTCTTTTATTTTTAAGAGGCATGGTCTCACTATGCTGTTGCTCCGGGGGCCTTGAGCGCCTGAAGTCTATCGGTTCTCCTGTCTCACTGTGACTACGGATATGCATGACTGCACTTGGCAGTAATCATTTTTAAAGTAACATTAAGTATTAATATGAGACTTCTCACTCCTCAGAGAGTAGCTGTAAGGCAGCTGTCCCTGTTTGACAGGTAAATGTGGAGCTCCTATTGGCAGAAGTGGATTCCTTTCTCCCCTTCAGCATCCAGCCTCTTTAGAGACGGGCCTGGAATCTTCTGCTTCACCAGCAAATGGAGAGGATGCATCAGGTTGAGACCCTTGCTTGTTGGAGACAGCAGTCAGACCCAGAACCATTCTTTGGCAATGGATTTCATAGGATTTAAAATGTTTATTTGTAGATTTTTCTTGTTTGGTTATTTCTGTGAAATTCTGTGGTGTTTTTTTTTCTTTTAAATCATTGATTTTTCTTTCATCCTTCAGTGTTTTGAGCCACTCTTAGATGTCATCCTACAGCTTTCCACAGTTGCTTCCTTGTATTTGTTCCTGGCTTCCCTTCCTGTTTCTTAAACATGGGTGTTCCCTGGAGTGCCATCCTTTGCCAGGTCCCCTCCTATGGTATTTCTCAAGAGATCTGCACTGCTCCCATGTTAATTATTACCTCTTGCTATGATGAACATATCGACTTGGTGCATTCATTTGGTAGGGCTGCTATATCAAAGTTCCACCTGTTGAGTGGTTTAAACAACAAAAATGTATTAGATCATAGTTCTGAAGATTAGAATTCAGAGACCAAGAGGGTACAGGATGTGTTCCCCGTGAAGGCTGTGAATGGGGGATCTAGTTCAGCTCTTTGCATTGGCTTAGAGATGGCCATTTCTGTGTTCATATTTAATTTACCCTGTATGTTTATCCATGCCTGGATTTCCCCCTTCTATAAAGATAGCAGTCATATTAGATTAGGACTTTATCATTTATGAACTTATTGGGGTAGTGTGTGTGTGTGTGTGTGTGTGTGTGTGTGTGTGTGTGTGTGTGTGTGTGTGTGTGTGTACCACAGCACCGAGGACAACTTGCAGGAATTGCTTTTCTTCTTCCATCACGTGGGCTTGAACTCAGATCGCTAGGCTGGACAACAACTGTCTTTACTTGCTGCACCATCTCACAGACCTGTGACTTCATATTTAATTTGATTGTGTCTATAAAGGACCCTGTTCCAACGAGGTCATATTCTTTAGGATGGTGGACTAGGATCTAAACTATTAATTTTAAGGGATCGTAATTTAATATATATCACTTTTTTGTTCACCCATGCCACCGATATTTTCTGCTGCATTCTAGGTATCAGTCTAGACACTGGGCATAAAAAGATCCCAAGGTGCAGGCTCTTCCCTCTGATGAATGGAGCAGATAAGGATTCATAAACAAGAACTGGCAGTACTGTGCAGTATGGGCTGTCTTAGGAGAGAATTGCTAATACAAGGACACTATCCCTGACTGACTAGCCCAGGGATGCATTGCAGAGGGAGGACCTCTACACTGTATCTTTCCCAATAGGATGCCACCCTCCAGAATTGTTTTGTCCCACTTCTAAACCACACCCTCAGTTTCCCAGCCCTGGATCCTACCACCCAGTTAATCTCTCCAAATCTCCCACTGATGGACAGTTTCCCAACTTGAAAAACCTGTAATGACTCCTCATTGTCAACAGAACTAAAAGTAATAAACTTCCTCAGCCCGGCTGTCTTTGATTCCTCCACAGTCAAGTACCACTTGAGTGTACCTTTCCTGTCTTTCTCTCTCTATGTCTCCACTCCTTACCCTTGTGCATTACCAGGGCACTAACAGCTAGTCTGCAAACATGCTTAGGCTTTTCTATAATATTATGTGGTCGGGATTTAGGTTAGTTTTCTACTGTATCATTAGCATTATAATAGTGTTTGGCATATAACAGATATGTAAAAATATTGGTTGAGTAAGTGGTTTCCCCACCCCTGGGAGGTCGTCTGCTTGCAGAGCCTTCCTATCCCCCCTGCAGGTGTGAACATTTTTCGCCTATTGAATTCTTACTCTTACAGCTCAAGTCATCTATCCTTTCCTCTAACACACCTTCCTTCTGGGTCAGGTGTGTCAGGTGTGACACACCCACAAGGCTTTTCACAATCTATGTGAAGTCTTTGCATGACGATTCTTTGCATCATAGAAACTAAGTAGATGTCTTTCCCTGGCAAATTAAAGGTTGCTTAAGTTTTGGAATTGTATTTTAAAAGGAAGATTGTGTTTGGCACAGCACTCTTTTTTTTTTTTTAACATGGAAATGGGTGTTCAGAGATTACTCTGTTTGAAGGGAAAATGAATGGAAGAAAAGTTTTACATTCATCTGAAAACAACTGGCATGGGAATTTCTTTCTACCTTGCCTTATGTTTCCTGAGGCTACAGGATTTAAAAGTCCACTTAGTAGTCATTTACTGAGCACCTGGTTAATTCAAGATGCCAAACTAGCGTTAGATGATGAATAAGATTTAAATTGCCTTTGCAGTAATTAGTAATTATCATGTCTTCTGATAAACCAGTCTGGTTGGTCCCAAGGGGCACAGGTTTTACAATACTTTAAAATTTTCAAACTTCACTCATCCCCTTGCTAGAAAATCTTTGCATGTTGATGCTACTTGTAGAAAAGGGACTCTGTCGTCACGCATTTTGTCATACATCTTGTCACTCTGCAGTGCTCAGTGCTGAGCTTGCGCCTGCTGGTGGTTTGAGCAGGTCCCAGTTTGCCTCATTTCTCCCCAGTTATAGAAAACTGAGTTGAGGCTGGAGATGAAGTCTTCTATTTCTCTGCTTATCTGGGAGGGCCTTCTGTTATCATGAGTGCCCAGAAACAGTGAACAGCACATTATTTAGTGCTGTGCTAAAGTGTTCACAGAAATTCCACTTCTGAGTGGAGTCTTTTGTGAATGTCCTGACGTCTAGGCCTCCATCGTCATTAACAACTAGTCACATTAGCACACTAAGGTTAAGTGAACATTGAAGCCAAAGTGTCTGCCTCATTTCTCAGACTCAAGTCATGATTGGGCCATAGATCTTGAGCCAAATAGAAACGTGATCTGAATTAGTCTGGTGGTTCATGTATATATGTTATTTCTCTTAGAGATCAAATTTTCAGTAAATTCTTCAAATAAGGAAGAAGGGGGCGTTGGAACTGGGGTGAAAGAATAGAACAAGGGATGGAAAACATACCTGTTTTGAACCTGATGGGCATGCAAACTCCAACCTTTCCTTTTGAAAGGCAGGCCCGAACTGTTTATACTACATTAATAGGTATTCTGTGTCATTGATGTTGGGGCTGGGAAACACCCATCCTATTCATGTAGGCTAGATTCCAACCTCAGCTCATGGTACTTGTACAATGACAATTACAAGTGTTATACTACCCTGTATTTATAGATTTATAGTGTGGCATCTGTTCCAAAGAGACTGACCATGGCACAGATAATTATAAACAGAAGATACATAAAACTCACTGAAAAGTCTTATATGGTGCTACTACACAGTTTGTTTAACTTATTTGCATGTTTTACTTACTAACTTATTTATCATGCTTTGTTTAAACCAAAATCAAAATCCTTTTGTCAGGAACATACCCCAGACAAGAAGGGTAGTAAACACTTGGGTGGGCTCTGGCTTTGGCACCTTGGTTCACATCTGAATGTGCCCTGCCAGGGCAATCCTCCAAGCTACAGTTAACGTTCTACATTGTTTCTCTTAAGCTAGCCTCTTCTCTATCCCAGCAGGCTGACCATTCTTCCCTTTCAGGACCTTAGGTCTTCTCTGAGTCTCTCTTTCTCTCTCTCTCTCTCTCTCTCTCTCTCTCTCTCTCTCTCTCTCTCTCTGTGTGTGTGTGTGTGTGTGTGTGCATGTGTGTTGAGATAGAGTCTCCCTTATCAGCACAGACTAGCCTAGAACTTGTATCATTGTGTATCAGCCTCCAAAGTGCTAGGATTCCATGCATGCATCGCTCACTACACCTGGTCCGGTCCTGGGCTAACCCTGTGAGACTTTTATGAAAAGGGTCATTTGAGAGTCTTCCTGGAGAACATGCAGAAGGGTCCCCACTTACAATCCCAGCAGTAGGGAGCTTGAGTGAGGCAGGAGTAGCAGGGACTGAGAGTCAGCCACATAGGGAGACCTTGTTTGAAAAAAGGGAGGGGATGGAGGGAGAGAGAGCCCATCTTACTCTTCTCAAGGAAAGTGTGTGGGAATGGCTACCACTGTCTTTTAAAGGCACAAATCAGGTCTTTTCTCGATCACAAGAACTGCCCTGTGTTTGCATGTCTTATTCTGTGAGAGATCATGTTTCCTCAGGGGTTAAGTTATTTACAGTTGTTTGTTCTGTCACTTGTAGCAAATAATCTTCCATGACTCAATGGCATTTTCATTTGAAAAAACAGAAAGTTTGGTGTTTAATTTCTTCTTTGGTTTTCTACTCTATATTGTGTCTTTCTTTGTTTGCCTGAATGACAACACTTAGGACCTAGTTTTCTGGAATGCACTGAGAACTGAGGTGTAGTCTTGATTTTTCTCTCACAAATGCTTGATGCCCTCACATTTTACCCCTGTAGATGTGGGTGCTGACTCAGGTGATGCCCGCAGACCTCATTTCTCACGCACAATTCCTTTGACTCATCAGATTAATCTTGCTCAGAATCAGGGACGCCTCCTATTGCACCAGTTCCGATTGCCTTCCTTGTCCTAGTGACTTTTATTACCAGAATCCTGTCATGTATTTGTATGCCTGTTTCAGATGTTGTGGGTGGTGTCCTGTCTGAGAATGAAGTATATAGTGTTAAGAAGAGGTTTCACTAGAATTTCCCCAAACACTAACTGTATCCAAATCTCTGTCTTAAGGATTCTGAATTTCATTCATGTCCAGGAACCGCTGATATAAAAAATGTAGAACACACAGAAGTTTCTCTGACCTACCCCTTTATGTTTTCTTGGGATCTGTTGTAATGCCTACTTCCCAATCTGATTTCATTAATTTCTCTGGCTAAAGATTTTTTTTGTAATTTTTTTATAAAACTTGTTTTTCTACTTCTCATTGCATTTTGTTGTTCAAGTATAGACATTCCATTTTGGACTTTGTTTCTCTTTTTTTCTTTTTTTTTTTTTTGAGGGGGGGGCGGTTTCGAGACAGGGTTTCTCTGTGGCTTTGGAGGCTGTCCTGGAACTAGCTCTTGTAGACCAGGCTGGTCTCAAACTCACAGAGATCCACCTGCCTCTGCCTCCTGAGTGCTGGGACTAAAGGCTTGCACCACCAGACTTTGTTTCTTATTAGATCCTTGATGTAGAACATTAGGGTTTTTAAACTTAATTTTTGTTGATAACTTCATATATGAGGACTGTACTTATATCATTTGTACTGCTTCCTCTTTCTCCTCAGTTCTTTCCATGTCTTTCTCCATTCCCTCAGACTCATGATCTCTTTTTCTTTAATTATTATTGTTACATTTTATTGGAAGTCATTCTTCATTTCAAATGCAGACATCTGTTACTACAAGTGGTGCTTTTCTCATGACTGTGACCAAATACCTGGCAACACAATTTAAGGGGGTGGTTTGTTTTGGCTCACGATGGCATATAGTCCATTGTGGGTTGGTGGTAGGTGATTTCACAGTAGCAGGATCATGGGTCCCCTGATTAGCTATTATGTGGGCTGTCACGAAGCAAAGAGAGTATCTCCCAGTGATTCATTCCTGCCAACTAGACTCCACTCCACAAATATTCCACAGCCTCTAAAACAGCATAACTGTTAGGGACCAACTGATTAAACTCATGAGCCTGTTGGGGGCATTTCACATTTAGGGCATAACAACTTTCCTCTGAGAATAGCTTTATCCCCAGTTATCCTTTGGTTTACATCTAATATCCACTTATGAGTGAGTACATACTGTGTCTTTCTGGGTCTGAATTACCTCACTTAGGAAGTTTTTTCCTAGTTCCATCCATTTGCCTGAAGATTTCATGCGATCATTATTATTATTTTATAATAATATTAGTAGTAGTAATCTCCATTGTATAAATGCACCATGTTTCCTTTATCCATTCTTTGGTTGATGGGCATCTAGGTTGTTCCCAGGTTCTGGCTATTACAAATAATGCTTCTGTAAACATAGTTGAGCAAGTGTCCTTGTGGTATGAGTGTGTATCCTTTGGGTATATGTCCAACAGTGGTATTGGTGAGTCTTGAGGGAGATTGATTCCAAATTTTCTGACAAACCACCATTCTGATTTCTAAAATGTCTGTATAAGTTTGTACTTCCACTCGCAATGGAGTCTACATCCTCTCCATCATAGGTTGTCATCAGTGTTTTTGATCTTAGCCATTCTGACAGGAGTATGATGGTATCTCAGAGTCATTTCTTTTTTCTTTTTTGTATTTAAATTAGAAACAAGCTTCTTTTATATGTCAATCTCAGTTCCCTCTTCCTCCCCTCCTCCCTTGCCTCCCACCGAACCCCTATCCCATCCCCTTTCTGCTCCCCAGGGAGGGTGAGGCCTTACATGGGGATCTTCAAAGTCTGTCATATCATTTGGAGCAGGGCCTCCCCCCGTATGTCTAGGCTGAGAGAGTATCCCTCTATGTGGAATGAGCTCCAAAAGTCCATTCGTGTACTAGGGATAAATACTGATCCACTACTAGAGGTCCCATAGATTAACCAGACCTCTAAACTGACATCCATGTTCATGGGGTCTGGGACAGTCCTATGCTGGTTTCGCAGCTGGGGGTCCATGAGCTCCCCCTTATTCAGGTCAGCTGTTTCTGAGGTTTTCTCCAGTCTGGTCTTGACCCCTTTGCTCATCACTCCTCCCTCTTTGCACTGGATCCCAGAGTTCAGTTAGGTGTTTAGCTGTGGGTGTCTCAGAGTCATTTTGACTTGCATTTCCATGATGGCTAAGGATGTTGAGAAATTCCTTAAATGTCTTTTGGCCATTTGAGTTTCTTCTGTTGAGAGTTCTGTTTAGATCTGTACCCCATTTTTAATTGGGTTATTTGTTACTTTGGTGTCTAGTTTCTTGAGTTCTTTATATATTTTGGAGATCAGCCCTCTGTCAGATGTGGGGTTGGTGAAGATTTCCCATTTTGTAGGCTGCCATTTTGTCTTATTGACCATATTCTTTGACTTACAGAAGCTTTTTAGTTTCAGGAGTCCCATTTATTGATTGTTGATCTCCGAGTCTGTGCTACTGGTGTTATATTTAGGAAGTGGACTTCTGTGCCCTTGTGTTCAAGGCTGCTTCCCACTTTCTCTTCAGTCAGGTTCAGTGTAACTGGATTTATGTTGAGGTCTTTGATTCACTTGGACTTGAGTTTTGTGCATGGGGATGGATCTATTTGCATTCTACATGTTGACATCCATTAATGCGAGCACCATTTGTTAAAGATGCTTTCTTTTTTCCATTGTACAATTTTGGCTTCATTGTCAAAAATCAGTTGAAGAGAGGGAGGAAGGTCATATGAACAAGGGAGGTCAAGAGCATGATGGGAAAAACCACAGAGACAGCTGACCGGAGCTCACGAACTATGGACTGACAACTGGGGAATCTGCATGGGACCAGACTAGACCCTCTGAATGGGTGTGACAGTTATGTGGCATGACCTGTTGGGGGCGGTTCTGGCAGTGGGACCAGGACCTATCCCAGGTGCATGAATTGGCTTTTTGAAGTCCATTCTCTATGTTGGGATACCTTGCTCAGCCTTGATACAGGGGGAAGGGGCTTGGTCCTGCCTCATCTTGGTATGCCAGACTTTGTTGACTCCCTAAGGAAGGCCTTACATCCTCTGTGGAACAGATGGGGAGGTGAGAAACGGGGGAGGTGGGACAAGACAAGAGGAGGGAGGGGGAACTGGGGTTGGTATGTAAAATGAAAAATGATTTTTTTAAAGGAAAAAAAAAAGGAA
Source organism: Cricetulus griseus (assembly GCF_003668045.3). NCBI lineage: Eukaryota > Metazoa > Chordata > Mammalia > Rodentia > Cricetidae > Cricetulus > Cricetulus griseus. The sequence goes on from NC_048595.1 coordinate 326,333,664, forward strand.
TTGCTATGTCCTACTGTTTTGTTGTGTTTCTGTCTTGGTTTGTCTCAAGGTACTTTTCAATTCCATTTTGATTCTCTTTGGACCTATTCATTGTTCAGGAGTAGGCTGTTTTCTTTCTACATATTTGTGAATCTTCTGGTTTTCGTTCTGTTGTTGGTTTCTAGGTTCATAACATTGTGGTTGTACAAAGAGACTTGATATGGTTTCATTCTTCTTAAATTTCTTACACTTGTTCTGTGACTCATCATACGAGCTATCCTGGAGGGTATTGTTTGCCTGAGAACAATGTGCATTGTGCTGTTGGTTGTAAGTCCTTTGTTTCTTCTTTAATTTTCTGTCTGGATGATTGATGTGTTATTGAAAATCGTTGACTGGAATTCTCTGCTATTTTCATATTGAAGTCTATCTCTCCCTTTAAATGTTTTGATATTTGATTTGTATATTTAGATGTTGGGATGTTATTTGCATGTATATTTATTCTCTCTCCCTCACTCTCTCTCATGTGTGGTACTGAACATGGAACCCAGGACCTCATATGTGCTAAATAAGGATTATGCTTCACTCAACCCTTCTTATATCTTTTTGATGAACTTGACCCCTTTATCTTTTTGACCCCTTTACAATGACTGTGCCTCATGACAAGTTTTACTTAAAGTCAATTTTGTCTGATATAAGAGCATAATGTTATTTTTCTACATTTTAATTTGTATTTGTTGAGGGCTGTAGAAATTTATCACACTGAGCATCTTTCCTGTGATGTTACAAGTTACAAACAGTTACAAGAAGCATATGAAGGACCAAGGTAATGGGGGCGGGGACAGCCTATTATTAGCAACATGCAGGACTGAATTGCTCAGTTATTAAGAGTGCTGGCTGCTCTTACAGAGGACCCAGGTTCAATTCCCAGGACCCACATGGTAGCTTACAACGATGTGTAACTTCAGTTCCAGGGGATGAAACACCATTGTCTGGCCTTCATGAACACCAGACACATACTCTGGTGCATAGATACATGCAGGCAAAGTACCCACACATATAAAATAAAATAATAAAATAACTGTAAACACAATTTATTAACAACATACTGTGACCCACTTAGCTAGATGGCCACTCCCGTTAGTGAGAAGCTTTTTAGTTTTCCAGGTTTTCTGTCTATATAACTGTCCCTTAAGCATCCAGGGCCCATCAAGTAGTTGGCCAATTATCCTTGCAGGTTCAGGAAGTGTTATACATTATTACTATATGTATGACTTCTTCATTGTCTGCAGCTCTTCTGCAATACTCTTACACCTATTGAAGGTACTCAGAGGGCTTTCTATTGCTCCAACACCACACTAGAACAAAAGGAACTCTATGAAAACCCTTTGCCCCTAACAACTTGCCCCAACTCTATCTGGACAATAGTGTCTGACCCCCATTCTCTGAGTTCCAGTTCATTTTACTGGTGCCTCTTTGGGATCTTCACCAATTGTTTCTCTCTCTTCTCACTCCTATCCTGAAACATACCTGTCTGCTTTAAGAGACACAATAGCCTCTTGTTTATGCCTTTGGTTGTTTTGTTTGACTAAGCACATACAATTTTATACCCCAAAAGGTAGGATAAAGCTATTTTCCTTAGCTTTCTGCTCCTCTGTTTTATTTCCAAGGCAATGTGCACAATCTACTGAATAGATGACAGAAACAGAAGGGAAAGTGATAAGAATAATACTGAGGAGAAATAGTAATACTGTAAGCAAACTTGGCAAGTTAGGTATAATGGGCACAGATTTTTGCTAGTGTATGTATAGGCTACATGTACAAAAGTGCATACATACCACAGCACATGTGCGTTCCTGCTAATTAATCAATTTGAACATTTGGCATAATTTCTCGCAGAGTCTAGTCCATTCTTTCTGGATTAATTTGCTTTTAGCTGAAATTTATAATGGATTGTAAAGACAAAATGATTTAAACATCTGGTGAAATATATTACCTCAAAGGTAGCATCTAGGTGATAGGCATTCTAATAAATATTGGCATAGCCTTAAAGACTAGAGGGCTAGTTCTTTAGGATTGTTCTCAACTTATAAATCAAAGGTGAAATGTCTCAGTGCTAAGATCATCCATCACCAAGTTCAGTCCCGCTCTCCCCACCTTCACCCCACTGAGAGAAGTATGAGCCAGCTTGGTCCATTAATTTAAAAAATTATTAATTAAGTATGGATTTGAATTTGGAAGTAGACAAAAATTTCTTCCCATGAAGCCATTTAATTAAATTTCTGAAAAAAATTGAAGCTAATCTGTACAGGAAAACTCATTTATTATTTTGAGCAACTATCCACCAATAAGTGTGTGTCTGCCAAGTTCGTAGTCTGAGGCAAGCTGCTGCGGTTTGGTGATGGCATGCTGGATGGTGATCTGGATAATTACTTTAACCCTTGGATATTTTTGCCCACCAGGAGACATTTGATAATTGCTATCCATGTGTTTGTGTTTGGTTGTCTCGACCATAAAGCAGGGGTGCCTGGTGTCTCGTAGATAGTCAAGCCAGGTTGTCTCATATAGCTCAAAAAGCTCAGGGTAGGTCTCTATGACTAAGAAGTGTTTGACCTAAATGTCAGTACTGTCAAGTTGGAGAAATCCTGCTTTAAATGTGTCAGGGCCTGTTATAGGGACGACACACACTCTAAGTTTTGGATCTTCCCAAATCTTGGGGAAGGAACATGCTGAAGCCCCCAGCTATTTTCTATATAGGATTCTTCAGAGTTTTGTTTCTGCTGAAGCAGAGAGGGAAGCTTGTTCTAGCCAACTGTGAACACACATAACACACAGATTAACATCTGGGTGGAAAATTCCCTCAAAGTCATCCATAGGCTCTCCCTTGCCAAGATAGCAGGGGCAGAGAGTCCATCTGGATCCAGACTGGGACTGTTGCAATGCCCTCACCTGGAAGTGGGAAGGCTTTTCTCACCCATTGCCCCATTCTGACTGCTGCTGCCTCCTAATCCTTTCTCAACAGTCAGGCCTGGTTACTACTGCTTCCGTATTTTCCACACCCCTCCAGCCCTCTGTGCTGGCAGCACTGTTTTCATTTCCTCATTTGTGACAGCTGACTTGTTAGTCTCTCTTGGCTTCTGAAAGTTTAAGTCTTAGGAGGAGGGCCTTTCCTGTGGCAAAGTTATGCAGTTTCAGGGTTGTCATGTAGAGTTTTCAACCATTTGGAGTTAGAGCTTGACTGATAATGTTGGGTCCAGGGAGCTTTTTGTTGCAGTTGTTATGTTTCCTGATGCCTATCTAACTGAGTCACGCCATTTGTTGAGTGACTATTAGTAATTTAATGCCCACTGATTTGAGATGTCACCTATATCAGCATGCTACATGCCTTATTTTATTTCTGTAGTCATACAAAAAAAGCTTTGTTTTACAATGCCAGGAGAAAGTAAAGTTTCCCTCAGTAAACTTAGAGAGTTTCTTTTGTTAGAATAAGAACAAAACATACATCATGCAGAATTTACCTTTTCAACCAACTTCAGTAGGATTGAGCACATTTATATTGTTGTATGACCCACCTCTAGAACAACTCCAATCTTTTTGCCATATGGTTTTGATTCACTCCTCCATTAATTTATGACACACCTGCCACTAGTAAGTTGCATCTTAATTTCAGAGATTTTAAAGTTGTGGGGGAGCATACCTCTCAGGATTACTGACATACACTTTTAAATTCTTAAATGTATTGGACATATTGCTGGGTGTTCCATTAATTTGTCTCTGTGTCAATGCCTTACTGCTTGAGTGACTGGGGATGGACTGTGTCTTGTAACACATAGCAGGGCTGGTTCTCTTCCTCAGAAGAATTCTCATTTCTATAATGCTTGCCTACCTGTTTGAAATAACAGAGAGATTTCTGTGGTTCTTCTTGGTCTTCCTCCCCTCTTTCTTCCTCGTTCTGCTATTTTAAAATTAGTAGGTGGCATTTTAATGATTAGTAAAATAGTGTAGGAATACTGGGAGCTCCTGTATTTTAAAAACTTAAGGGGCTGGAGAGCTGGATGAGTGGTTGAGAGTATACTGTTTTTGTAGAAGCCTGAGTTCAGTTCCCATCACCCATGTCAGGTGGCACACAACTGCCTGTAACTCCAGCTGCAAGGGATTCAACACTTCTGTGTCCACTGAGACTCATACATAGATGGCACATGCACACACAGACACACACACACACACACAGACACACAGACACACACACACACACACACATGCATATACACACATGTACGTATAATTAAAAATAATAAAAGAAAATGTTTTCATAAATTCACACAAAGAAGACTTTATTGGGCCTGACGGTGGCTCCAAGGCCTGAGCCAGCATATATCTCTGAAAGTCTGGGTCTCTTCTTCCCCTTCTGGAATTCTCTGCAGCCTTGCCATGGTGATACTGTCTACCCTTGGCCTGCATTTTCTTTATCAAGGGGAGATGTTCTTATAGAGTTCCTAGATCACATCTTCCTTTCATATCATATCCATGGAAATTTAGCCTTCTTCAGCGAGGCCGCCAGTCACTCAAGAAGAATGGAAAAATCTCAAGTGTTTGTGACTACATCAGCATTTTCTCTGGTTCACTAATGCATCTTCCCTGCAGTCAAAGTTTGTTGCCCTGCCAGTTCCTATTAAAGTTTCAGCATTTTAAATATTGTATTACTAAAAGCTTATTTTTATTTGCATTTATAGATCCTAAGCTCATTTCTGCCTTGTTTCACTGAAGAATCCACTAAAAGGGCTAGCTAACCCTTGTAGAAAATGGAGTTCAGCGATCTTACATCGAGAACTGTGCGTTTTTACGATAATTGGATCAAAGATGCTGGTGAGTTATGAGATTTCCTAATTGAAGTTCATCTCTCCTTTTTATGTCAGATCCCCACATTAAAAAGATTTATTTGGAATAAAATAAGAGACTTGACAACTTCATACCCACTTATTACTAGTTAACCAAGAAGTGATGTCCAGGGTTTCATCACAGCCAAGGCTACATACCTGTTCATGATGACGGTCGTAATATTGAAAACACCCAGAATATCTGCAGAAGAGATCTGGGTGATATACGATGGCACATCTTAACCCTGTAGCCCTTAGAAACAGTTTTGGAGGGTCAGTACTCCAATGTTCTAGAGGGGAATCAGACACTGCCAACAGAAGTTCAGTCCATGTTTGTTTTCTAGTGAAAGAACTGCCCTTGCCAGAGAGGTGGTGCAGAAAGAGCAGGGAGTAATAAAAATAAAAAAGGCCTTTGGAACATTCATTGTCACTGGAGTATAAAATATGCAAACAGAAGCCATGCATGAAGCATCCAGTGTGTTTCTTTTGTGGAAAGTTGGGCCTCTCATCGGTGGTGAATGGTGGTTTGGATGGTAGTGGATCTGCTGTTGGGTATTAGACTGAGGTCAGGGTCATGTGTTTGTACCTGCTGAGTGTGTGCTCTACAACTTAGCTACACCCAGTCTCATGAGGAACTGTTCTTTATTCATCTGTCAGCAGGTTTTCAAACCCCAGCCAATGTAGTATTGTTATTAAAGTCCTAAAAATAAAACAAAGGCACAAAAGTTTCTAAGATAAAAGGAATCAGGATGCCTTAGAACTGAGATAGACCTGAGATACCATCCAAACTAATGTCTCATTTTAGAGCTGAAGAAATTCAAACCCAGAGATGTAACCTTCTCAAAGTCACTGAGTTGATACAGAAAGAGAAAAAAAATAACCCTAGAACTGGTATTTTCTAATTATGATTAGTGTTCTGGCATTTCATTGTTTTATAGTTATTAAGTTATACATAATCACTGCTAAAATCACTTTGGAGTGACTCACTCATTGACTATAAACTACAAGTTCATCATATACTTACCACAGGTGAAACTGCATCCTAGTTTACAGTGATTTCAGCAATGACACTGTTTCATGGGCAGCATCATTCTCCCCAAGCTGCTAAAGGGCAATGTTACTTCTCTAAAGTTTTCTAATAATGTTGTCCCTTAAGAATTCCAAGGACAAATAAGCTCTACTCTGTTAGGGCTAATAGAATAGCTATTTCTCTATTTTCTTATCTTTTTCCTGAAATTTCAACTAACTTGGTTCAGAAAATGTACCAGTTTCTTTAGAGATAACCTTTCTCTGATGACTTACAGTGATTGCTACAAATCCAATATTTAATGTAAATATTAATTTTCCATTTGTGTTTCAAAGGAGATATGTACATTTATTGCTTACTCGAGTCTCACTATTTGAACTTGGAACTCAAGTAGACCTAGGTATAATTTAAAAAGTTATTGCATGTATGTATGTGTCACAGTGTACTTGTGGAAGTCAAAGGACAACTTTGTGAAGTTGGTTCTCTTCATACACTTTTATGTGGCTTCTAGGGATGTAACTTGGGTCATTAGACTTGCACAGCCAGCACCTCACCTACTGAGCAATCTCTCCAGCTCTGGGGACAGTTTTCTAGAATAGAGTTATTTGCAAGAACAGATCCTATGCAATCCAAATCTGATTCTTCACTATCCTCAATGCAAGGACCTAAGAAATTCAGCTAATCCTTTTCTTAACTCAAGAGGCAAGTGGACTCAGATGGTGGAGACTAATCATGTGTCCCTAGAAGTACAAAGTGTTTTACTATAAACTATGTCAGAATGTTGCTTCCACATCTATCTGTGGACCAACTCTTCACTTCATGTTAGAAGTACTTCCATCAAAAAAGGAAGTACTACTGGGTCAGAAAAAGGATCATAGGTGGTTAAAAATAAGGACTGGGAAGAATCCATGCAAATGGAGCAGGCAAGACGAGAGATTTGCACGGAGAAGGCAAATCTCACACTTCAGACTCTAATACTCAATTTGAAGTCTTAGGAGAGGAAAGGCCATAGATAGGGAGAGTTAAGAGCTGGGACTCAGGTCCCCTGTGTCCTAGACTAACTGGGTGACCTTGAACAAACTCTGTTATTTTCTTTTTGTGTGTAAAACAAGTGAGAGAATAGCACCTAAAGTGCTGTTACTGGGCAAGTGTCCTGACACAAATAGACTGAGATGTTACAAATTATGTTAGATACTTTTAAGGTAACAAATCACTTGAGATTTTTTTTCTTGTCAAGGTCTAGCAGAGTTAAAAGGATTTGTATTAAGATTTACAACTTTATAAAAAGGCTGTCCAGTACAGGAGGAGCGTTCTTCTTGTATTTAGTGTGGTATTGATCTGGAGTGGCATTAGTTTTGCTTTTCGTACCCTGGGAAGGGCTGAATACACAATCAAGAGCCAAGAATTTCAAGTGTAGTCTTGGCTTTGGCCCTAATCCTGTGTAGCCTTGGGAAAACTTACTGTTACTAGTTTTCTGCTTGCTGGAGAAGTAGTGGTCATGCATAGTTATTTCATGTGGAAAATTCCACAACCACAAAATTTTTAGGTAGTTTACTATGTGAGGTAGAAGAGAGTTTATTACAATTCCTTGATATGGAATGTTAGATTTTAAAATCATGCTGTAGCAGCATGTTGTTCTCAGGAGAAATGAAAAAGCAGCCCTCTGTATGTTTGGATGGTCCCACTCGCTTTCAGATAGTGAGAGCTTGCTTTGCAAGAAGTTGGAGGATGAATAGATCTGCGGCCTCTCTAAACTCTTGGTATATCAGAAAGTACCTGAGAACAAGTCTCCCTTCCCTTCCAGTTTCTTTATTCTGCTGGTACTTAGAATTTTAAAATGTGTGCTCTTTGATGTAGTACGAGATGCTAAAGAACATTGTCTTATAAATAGTAGATGGAAAGACTCCTTAACATTCTGTGTATCCACCATTGTACTTTACCTGTACCCCCTTTCTCTCTGGGGAACTGTTAGGAAAGAATTACGAAGCTCATGTCAATTCAGCATTGTGGTGGGCTCTGGAGTATTGCCAACCACACAGCCTGCTTTTCCAGACTTTGCTTTCATCTTGGCTCTTCTCCGGACACTTACATCAGCTCTGATGCCAAGTACAGGATACACAGGACTGTTGCTCCCTGCTTAGCCTCTGTCCCTGAGGAAAACCGGGAAGACTCACCCCTGACTGAATCCTTATACTGAGTCAGAATTAACCTTAAATGTCATTGTGCTGTCTATCCAGTCTCTGTGTCAAGTTGTCATCCCCAACGCACCCACAGGCACATCAAAGGAAAAGCCTGCTCTTCCCATGAAATGGCCTGAGAAGTGGAAGGTAGACTACAGCTCAGAGAGGCAGGGGACAAGGGCAATAGCCAGAGCCCTAAACATCATGCTAAGGCTGTGAGTTTTGTATGATCCGTGGGGGAGAGCTCATTGAAGTAAGAGAATGATCTAAGCAGAACTCTACTTTCAGAAAGTGAATTTGGCAACTGTATGGAAGACAAACATCAGTTTGGATTGAGAGGCAAGAAGGATTGCCTACTGAGGGACCTTGCAGCCTTACATATGGCTCAAGGAAACTTGATCATGCACCAGAATCCCTATTTCTCAATTTGGATAGTTCATTATTGTCATCTCAATAGCTTTGGAAAAGATTGCCTGTTTACTAATTATAGTTGTATCTGCTTATGTGGTACAAAGTGATATTGTAACAGATGTATACATTGCGGAATTATTAAATGAGCTAGTTAACATACCCATCTGATGAGAACATTGGAGACATCCTGTGTTAGGAATCTCAACTGCATAGTGTACTACTATTAGTATATAATGCATTTTATATATTATTATTACATTATTATACATAGTAATATAATATAATACTTAGTATTGTAATATCTTAATATATTATATTACAACATAATATTATATGATATAATATGCTATATATAATATTATAGTACTATGTGCCCCTATAATAGATCTCAAAAAAGTTATTCCGCTGGCAGAATTCAGGCAGAACTCACAGAATCTCTGTGAGTTCAAAGCCAGCCTGGTCTACAAAGCAAGTTCCAGAACAGGCTCCAAAGCTACACAGAGAAACACTGTCTCAAAAACCAAAAATAAATAAGTAAGTAAGTAAGTAAATAAATAAATAAATGTTATTCTGCCTAAGTTAAATTTTGTACCCATTGCCCAACATATCTCTCTCTGTGTCTCTCTGTGTCTCTCTGTGTCTCTGTGTCTCTGTCTCTCTCTCTCTCTCTCTCTCTCTCTCTCTCTCTCTGTTGTTTACCCAAACTCTTAATTCTCTTTATTTCATGTATGAGGCTGTTTATTGCTTTCTGAATGTGGCTTATTCCAATTAGCATAATAACATGTCGTTCTGCTTATCAAAAGGTAGCAGAGAACATGGTTTCCTTCTTCTGAGAGACCAAATGGTATCCTACTTACACTGCTCTTTTTATTCCTCTGATGAGGAACCACTGGGTTAGATGCACACCTGAGCTACTGTGAATAACACTACAGTGGGTCTGACGGCTGTATCATCAATAAACAGTTTCCAAAAATGAGATTGCTGGACTTACACTGATTCTACTTCTAGGTTTTAATGGGATGGGTCTCCACGTGGTTTTCCTAGTGGCTGTACTCATTTATAGTCTCATCATGAGTGCACAGGGTTCCTCTTCCTCCATGTTTTCAGCTGCACTCATTATCTTTTGTTTGTTTGATGATGCAGCCCTACAAGTGATAGGTGATGTCATATTCTGGTATTGATTTGTATTTTCCTGATCACTAGTGATATTGCACATTTATTCTTCTCTTTGTTGACCACAGTGTCTTTTCTTTTGAGAAATTAAGTCCTTTGTCAATTTTTTTATGGCTGAATTTTAAAAGCTTACATGCTTGGTACCTAACCCTTAGGATTCTGATTCAGTTGGATTAAGGTGTGTTTTTTGTTTGTTTGGTTTTTGTTTTCAGTTATTGAACTTCTGAATGCTGCAGAGGTGATTCAGCTATGGTTACCGGTTTGAGATCTACTGCATTGACAATAGCAAGCTTATTGAGTACTTAAGTCTTGCAAACTCCTCACCCAGTCATCTGTGAAATACTTGTTTTATGCCCAACTCCCAGATGAGAAAACCACACACAGTGAGGTTAAATCAATTACCTAAGGCTGCATAAAGGGCCAGAGGAAAGGATATGGTTATAAGACTGACTGTCTGTCTGCCTCTAGAATTTAGCCCTAATACAATTTTTAAAGCCTAGTATAAAAAGGGTGAATAAGGAGATAACTCAGTGAGTTAATTGTGTGTCATGGGACCATAAAGACCTAAATTCAATCCTGATGCCCAAGTAAAAAGCTTGGAATGGTGTCCCATGCTTAGAATCCCAGCTCTGGGAAACAGGGACAAGGGATCCCTGGTACTTACTGGCCAGCCAGCATAGCCAAATCACAGAAAAAAACCAAGTAGCTCATTTCTCATGAATGACCCCAAGGGTGACCTCTGGACTCCTCACACAAACACATGTTCCTTTGAACAAACATACATTAAAACATTTTTTGTTTGTTATTTTATTATCTTTTTTGAAAATAACATAGAATGAAATAAACAAGCTTTTCCCACAATAACTTTTTATTTGTAGAACTGAAAAGTCTACAGGATTTCAAGAAAAGGTGTGTGCTGAAAAAGTTAAATTGCAGGAAGAAAGGATTTATTTGGAAAGGATTTTCTTGGTCTTCCCTAGCTGGCTTGGCATGCTTTTCTTGGCTTATTTTCTTTCTGTTGCTAACAGAGGGACAGGAGGATGATGTCATTTGATTTTTCTTCCCCTGCCAAGTCAGTGAAAGAAGAAAACAAAAGATACATCTGATCAAGAAGTGCCTTTACTGACATTTAAAACATTTTTTTTTTGTTTTGTTTTGTTTTAAAATCGTATTTGGAGGTGACTAACAACAGAAACATTTTTAGTTGCCTTTGATGAAGACCAGAAGTAGCCAAGCTGTTAGAGGTGACTGAAGCCCTCAAGGGTGCTTCCTTTAGTGCTGATTTCATTAGTCTTTATTTTATTATGAATAAAAGCTAGACATATTAATAAAAGAATAAAAGCTAGACATTGACTCTATGACATTCATATATTAAGGTTTACCTTGACCAGCCAGGAAAGGAATTCATTTAAAGCTGATTATTTCTAATTCTGTTCCTGGATTCCCAGTTCTATAAACAAACTTTATTTACTGAAATTCCCCTTTGTGGTGTTCAGGTCCACACTGTGATTGCCAGTAATGACCAGAAATTCTGCCATTCTTACAAGGCTGGAGAAGAACTTACTGGAGTTGTTGATGGTTATGAGTTGCTTTTTGGGTGCTGGGAATTGAACCTGGGTCCTCTGAAAACACAACCAGATAAGAAGATGGTCAAATTCTAAACATCTGGCATTGGTTTTGAGTTGATGGTCAGTTTGCTTTGCTTATCTGAGACATTGTCATCTGCTGGCATTTTTGAGGGAGGCCCACTTGAAGATAGGACAAGTCATCTTCACTAGTGACAGCCCTGGACAATCAGCTGTTGCATGCAACATCTCCAGCATTAAAAGTGGATGAGTGGACAGTTATGGAGTTCTAGTGAAGAAGTTTGGGATGAGAAGTCAGGTCTATGGGGATGCTAAGGTTTGCTGGTAACTGGCTTTCTTGTTAGTGGTTTAGATGAACAGGAATCTGTGCTCCAGGTCCTCTTTCACAGTGATGAAGGAGATGCTCAATCTGAGCTGAGTCAGATGCTCCTGGAAGCTGCCCATAGTTATTTTCCTCCATACCACACTGGCTTCATGAGGTCACTTGGTCAAATTACACCCCAAGTGCTTGAAATTATAGAATGAATCACAGTTTGCTTTTAATTGCAATTTTTAAATGCCACAATCCTGATTGCCTGAAGCCAGCAATAGACCATTACCTATTTTATTTTAAAATATCAGACTTACTGGCTCACACGTTGGACACCTAGGGCATATACTCTAGACAGGTATTGCTTGTGGTTCTATGATATACTATATGAGGAAGTATGTCAGTTTTCTTAGGACACTAAGAGAATGTACAAGCAGCAAATACAAACAGGTTTGTAAATGTAAAAGACTACCTGAATGGAAAAACATTTTGAAATGGTGTCTCATTTATTCCAGGCTGGCCTTGAACTCCCAATCTCTTGCCTCCACCTCCCAAGGGCTATCATTACAGGAGTGCACCACCATGCCCATGTAGGATGGAAATTCTCTGAATATTATAGTAGTCATTGAAGGTGGGACAGCTGCTCCAGATCTGCCTCCACCCACTGCTTAGATCTTGGAGAAATTATGGATCTGAGACTAGGGTGTCAGTACTTTGGGGCTCTGCTGAGAGCTCTCCTAGGTAGTTGTCTTGCTTTGTGTCATTATGTGGCAGAAAGACAGCAGAAGAGCTTCCTAGGGTCCCTTTTATGACACTAACTCTACTGGTAAAAAGCTTTTGCTTCCAAACATTAGGGGCTAAGATTTCGACACATGGATTTTATTTATTTTCTTATTTTTTGAGATTGCCCTCAAACTTGATGTGTAGCTGTGGATGACTTTGAACTTCTGATTCTCCTGCCTCCATTTCCCAAGTGCTGGGATTATATGTGTGCACTACTGCCCCAGGCCTAACACATGAATCTGCAGAGGATGCAATGTTCAATCCACTGCACAGTTCCTCCAGAGGGGCTTTCCAGAGACACCCCTTCAGGCTCTGGTGACAAATACCTCTTGCCTTTTGAGATTTAAAGGTGATGACAGTCTCACTGTTCCTAGGGATTCCTCCTGTCACTCTTCCTAAGGATGCTTGTGATTGTTTAGTGGTGTGTGGTTGGCGCTGGATACGGGTTGCTGCCTGTTATCCGTGGGTTAAGTGACTGTGCACTCACAGATGTTATCTTTCTCTTAGATCCAAGAGTGGAAGACTGGCTCCTCATGTCCTCGCCTCTGCCACAAACCATTATCCTGGGTCTCTATGTCTATTTTGTCACATCTCTGGGACCAAAGCTCATGGAGAATCGGAAGCCCTTTGAACTCAGGAAAGCGATGATAACGTACAATTTTTTCATAGTACTGTTTTCTGTGTATATGTGTTATGAGGCAAGTGTCTTCAGTATTCCTAATGGGAAAAGTTTGCCTGAGTCTTTTGTGTATATGTCAGTATGTTTTTGTTATGACTATGGGGCACTCTCCCCCCCCTTTTTTATAATTGATGAATTTAGAAACTAAGCAGGTGTTTACAGCATCAGAAACACCAAAATTGCCATGTCTATATAAAACAATAAATCCAAGGATCTCAGGACAGTTTCCATCATGGACAGTGAGAAAAAAAAAAAAAAACATTTAGCTCAGAGATTTGCACATGATAAATGTTAGTTTTGAGGAAACTCATACTCAGAGAAAATAATTAATGAACTCAGAGTGATAGCTGGCAAGAACAGGGCTAGTCCTGGAATACAGGTCCTGCTGACTCCAGAACTGGTCTTGTCTTTGTAACAATCTGTCCCATTACGGTGGGAACTTGTGGTTACTCTGTGCTGTGGTAAGCTATACAGTGGCCGGCTGTTTAGGATTTAGAGGCTTTAAGGCAAAAGAGAACATGGACTCACATGGAGTCATAGGTCATAAATCCCTATCCCTTGTTGTAAGAGAAATAGCAATCTTCCAGAACTCAGGACAGGTTGTGGATTTACTCCCTGCCCCTCTGCTATTCACATGTCTCAGCTGCCCTCACATACTGCTTCCCTGGGGCTCTTTGGGGGTATTTACAGGCCTCTCTATCTCTCTACTTGTTTATTTTCTTTCTAGCATACCTTGTGCTTGTTCATACTTGGGGGTTTATGAGGAGCTTTGCTGACCTTGCTGGCCTCCATAACACCAACCTCATTGCTGCTACAAATGAGCCAATCCGATCACCTAAGTCTCTGCTCACCTTTTCTCCACAGGCCATTCTCAAGTCTAGCTTCATTCTGTTGCTTGTCACTTCTCTGTTTCTACCTCTTACCCACAGGTCACTACTCCTCTCCTGTCCTTTCTAGACTACGAACAGGCTGCTCACATGTTCTCAGAGAGAGAATGTACATTTAAGAGAAGTTAAGAACATGCTGGGAAGCTAGGAGCCCAGGCTGCCTCATTTTCACTGTGTTGCTTTTTCTCTAGGCCTCAGGTCTCTTACATTGTGATGACAGGATTGAACTAGTTTTTCTCTTGGGTCCCAGAATGTTCTAGTATTCTCAGGTTGTGTTTGACAGTGCCACTGTTTGTGATGACCCCCGCATTATATTTCTCAGGCTTGAAAAGAATCCAGTAGTAACCAGTCACTTTTGGTTCCTGCTTTGTCAATTACAACATGGAAGAAGGTTTAAAAATATCAGAATTAGAGAGTTTTTATCTTCACTAATACTTGAGTTATAGTTTCAGGACTTACTGCCTGCTGAACATAAACCATTAACTTTTTCTTTACCAGCCTAGAATAGAGGTGTAACTGTCAAAACTGTCACAGGCTATTGGTATGTCCTTAAACTCAGTATCAGGAAAATGTTGCATCCACTCTGTTTAGACACAGACTTTTAACTTTAACTAGGGTGTGTGCTCTCTGTTGACCATAGCATAACACAGGCCCAAGGTATGATGTGGAGCAAGATTTTGTCAGGGTTTGAGAGTAAATGCCTCTGTCAGGCATGTTTAGCCAAAAATGATCAAGGAGAAAGAGAACCATGCCATACTGAAGAAATTTGGCTGTCTTCTTGTCATTCAGCATGCTAGATACCTGGGGCGAGTAAGACACTAGTGAGGAAGGGAGCAGGTGGGAGCCACAGAGGGCCAATACACACAGCCTCTCCCTTGTAGGATACAAGGGAGAGCTAGTCATTTAGTTTAAGTAAATAGGTTCTGGGATGAGAACAGTGGTTCTCAACCTTCCTAATGCTGCAACCTTTAATATGGTTCACCATGTTGAGGTGACTCCAACCATAAAATTATTTCCTTGCTACTTCATAACTATAATTTTGTTACTGTTATAAGTCATATGTACATAGCTGGTATGAAACTCCTATGAAAAGGTCATTTGGCCCCCTAAAAGGGTCAGGACCCACAGGTTGAGAACCAGTGGGATAGAGTATGACATTTCAGTTTAAATGAGTCTAAGCATGGCAAAAATAGCATCGTTCACTGACTTGAGGGTTTTGAGAAACAGAATTCACTGTTTCTGCCACATCCTTCTGTTAATTTGAAAAGATCTGTTGACTTGATTTTTAAGGCATTTTTAAGACCATGAATTGCATATCCTATGCTTTTCTGAGTCTAAATGTTCAAGATCTCATTTTCAGAGCTTATATTATCTTATATTGCAGGGTAGGTACGAGTACAGAGAAAGGGGTGGATTTGCTGAATTTGCTCTTTCCACTTTCCCATTCTTTTTGCATATTAAAATGTCATCTTGGCTGATTTCTGATGGTGGATACCTGTTATCATAGCCCTTAGGAGGCTGAGTCAAGAGTCTGAGTTGTAAGTTTGAAGCCAGCCTGGGCTACATAGCAAAATCCAGTCTTAAAAACTAAACATACCCAGGCTTTGGGAAAGCCTTTAAGTGTGTGTTTTTATATTGAGAACTTATCATTTTAGCTAAAATAGTGATAAGACTATAAACATAAAATATGTTTCAGAAGCCAAAAGTGTCATCAACCTTATAGTGAGAGAGAAGTTGTACCATGCCAGATGCTGCCAGTTACAGAGTAAAAACAACAAAAAACCAACCAACCAACCAACCAACAAACAAAAACACTTGGAAAAAAAAGAAAAATTTTTTTGCTCTAACCCAGGTCAACCCAACAATTATATGTATGCATTAATTAAAATCAAGTACGTGGCTTTCATTTGTAGCTACTGTTTTAAAAACTCTTCCTACCAACAAACTAAAAGAATGTCAATATGATCTTTGAATTACAATTCAGACTTATCAACAATAGCCTTTTATTTTTAACACCAGTAGAAGGTCATTTTGTGGGTGTGTTGGAATGACCATCTGCCAGATTATACTCCGGTTAGTAACAAGCACATTGTCTCCCCTTATTTGTCTTGTGAATTCAAAGTGCAACTGGTATCAAACCTGTGTACAGTCAATTTTTATGAGAAAGAGGAGGGAGTACCAGAGCTAGGCACTGCCACTTTGTAGTGTGCTTGCTAGCCATGGGTAGGAAAAGCACAGTGGCCATGGTTACCCTTTTGGCACATGGCCAGGTTTCTGTTTGTTTAATACTTACTGATTAATTGGGAAGATTTGAAACGTCCAGAAAAAACAGACTCAGAGCTAGGCACTCCCCCTTTAAAAGTACAAAAGCACATACATGTAGTGGACATAGAAATATTTGCTAATTAAGCAAAATACTCCCTGGGTTTTGTCCTTCACTGTTCTAAAGGAATCCTCCCGAGAAATGGACAAATTAGTCAGATTACAGTTCACATAATCAGTCTGTGCATTTGTGACTTTGAGAGTGCCTGATGCCAAGCTTCTCCCTGAAGGGTGTTTAGTTTGTCCTGGTTCTTGCCGCCTCTTCCCCTTCACTGCCTGCTTACTCAGCTGGTCATGCAACAAGGTGTAGTCAAAACCGCCTTTGTGGTGGCTGTTAGCAAGTTTCTTCCTCTTTAATATGCATGTTTCTCTTCCAGTTTGTGATGTCTGGCTGGGGTACAGGTTATTCGTTTCGATGTGACATTGTTGACTATTCTCAGTCACCAAGAGCGATGAGGGTAAGTTCTTCTTTGGAAAAAAATCTCTAGTTCAAAATCATTGTGAAAATCTCTTGGACACTGCAATATTGGTTATAAATTCAGAAGGACTGAATGAGTCTATTATCAGATTATATAAACTGGGAAAAAGCTAAAATTATAGGAAAGAATTAAAGGAAGTGTGGTGTATAAATTCTACAAAATGACAATGCTGTCTAAATTTCTTGGTTTTCAAAACTTACCTGATTTCTGAATGTTGAGAAATAGAATTTTCATAAGATCTAGTAATTCCACTTCTGGCAATATTCCTAAAGTGGTTGAAGTCGGGGACTCAAATAGATATCTGTATACACATGATCACACCACCATTATTCACAATGGCCAAAATAGAGCAACAATCTAAGTGCCCATGAATGGTTAATAGTTAAACAAAATGTCTCACACACACATAAACACACACACACACACACACACACACACACACACACACACACACACGCAGACACACACACACAAAGATACACAAGACACACAGACACATATACACACACAGACACACATACAAACATCACACATACACACAGAGAGTCACACATAGATACACACAGACACACATACAGACATACATATAGACACAACACATACACACACACACACACACAGAGATGTAACATATACACAGACACACACATACACAGGCACATAGACACACACATAGTTACACACAGACACACATGTAGACTAACACACACATACACAGATATACACAAACACACAGAGACACACATTCACACACACAGGAAGAGAATAGAATATTACTCAGCCTGTAAAAGCTACAACTTATACGAATCTTGAGGACATTATATTAATATATTCCAGTCATAAAAGGAAAAATATCTATGACCCATCTTGTATGAGGGACCTGAAATAGTCAAATGCACAGGACAGAGGGTAGAGTGATGGCTGGGCTGGAAAGAAGAGGGAAATGGGAAAATATTTTTGAATGAGTATGGTTTTGCCTTTTCAACATTAAGGAGTTCTCTGGATGGACATGTAATAGCTGTGGAAGGATAGGAATGAAGTCAAAGTCACCAGACTATACCTTAAAAATCACCTAGGATGGTAAATTTTGTTAAGTGCTTCTAAAGCTATTTTTTAAAGTAAATGTTTCTTCCATATAAAATACTGAATAAATAAATCTTATCTGTGTATATTCCCACAGATGGTGCACACCTGCTGGCTTTATTACTTCTCCAAATTTATTGAGCTGTTAGACACTGTGAGTATGTGGCCCACACATTTAGCAACTGTTTGATGTCTCGCCGAAGCAATAAACTGTTGGCATAGCTGTCACATACATACCTTTGCTTATTGCCCCTCCCTTGCTTTGCCTATTGTTATCCCTTTTCCTTTAATTATCTGTGTTTAGAAAGCGTGCTTTCCAGCATTTCACAACCTCTAGCTGCATTTTTTTAAACATGTGTCAGTTTTTACCTGGCAATATTATCATATATACACAAATGCACAGACTGATTATGTGAACTGTAATCTGACTAATTTGTCCATTTCTCGGGACAAATATATACATATATATATATATATATATATAATGTAATTGCCTGATTATGATAAACAGGTTAACTGCCACTTACTCTATAGGACTGTGCACCTTGGTGTAGGTGATGACAGTTCTTTATGAAGCACTTCACAAAGCAAAGAGCAGAGACCACGTTACCTTATACCAAGACACAGTGTCAGCCATACTCCGTAAGACAAGCAAGCATCACAATTCATAAATGTGATATTATCCATGGGGTGCCAATAATTTGAGGACCACAAACACTATCTCCAGTTGCTGTTCTGAAACCTGAGCTTACTGGGCCTGAGTTCTGCCTGCTTTGGGTCCTAGTGAGGGTCAACTCTGGACCTTGAGTGACTGGGCCCAGGGGTTAGCATGCTCTAAAAGTGGAAAGTAAGAAATATTATTTCCTGCTAGCATAGGAAAGCTGTGCTGGTTTTACTGACAAGTGTGTCTGGGACACACACCACCACACTGTCTGAAGTGTTAACACTTGTCACTCTTGGCTGACTAATCATAAAACGTTAGGCTGAGAAGGGACTTTTGAGGATTTAAAATCTAGGGTTTCTCAAGTTTTAGCAGGCATTAAAGTCACCTACAGGAATCCCAGTGCTCAGGAGGCTGAGGCGGGACCACAAGTTTGAGCCCAGCCTGGGCTACATAGCAACAAGCTGTCTTTAAAAAGAAAAGGAGCTGGGCAATGGTGGTGCAGATCTGTAATCCCAGCACTTGAGAGGCAGAGGCAGGCAGGTCTCTGTGAGTTCAATGCCAGCCTGGTCTACAGAGTGAGTTCCAGGACAGAACAAAGCTACACAGAGAAACTCTGTCTCAAAAAACCAAAACCAAACCAAACCAAAACAACCCCCCCAAAACAACCCCCCCAAAACAAAGTAAAAAGAAAAGGAAAGAGAAAAAACAAAAAACATGAAGGATTTGTTAAAGCACAAATGATGCTTAAACTCCCTATTGCCTCTGATTTAGTGGGTCCTGGGTGGAGCTTGGGATTTCGCTTTTCTGAGTTTCTCAGCTGTTCTTTGAGAAGCAGCTTGCTTTAGAGATATGGCACTCAGCATCCAGGTGCTTTACAATGACATGCATTAGGAACAAATAGCACACACAGGCCCCACCTCTTGAGATCTGATACCTGATGGTCTGGAGTAGAGAATACACATAAGTATTTTAAAACTGTTTTTTCATATTGTGACTTGCAGCCAGGTTTGGGAACTATTGGTCTAGTTCAGAACCCTCATTCGGGGATCGGGATGGGTGCAGTGGAAGCAAGAAGTTGAGTGGCTTACCCAGAAACATGCAGCTGTGAGAGTAGGACCCCTGTTGGAAGTTTATGACCCATATGTTGCACCAGGCTGTGTTCTTCCATGTGCATAAGCAAATGCGCTTGGCTTTATTGACTCTACTTTGCATATCCTCACTAGCAACTTCCATTAAGAATTTGTTTCCTCCTTGAGTCCTCCCCAGTTTTCCTGACAGTAATGCTTTGTGTTTTTCCCTGAATGTGAATGTCTAACTTTCCTCTGGTGCTGTGAACTTTTCTGTTAGTGCATTCTTTGATCCCCCCACCCCAACTCGTCCTTCCTTCCTTCCTTCCTTCCTTCCTTCCTTCCTTCCTTCCTTCCTTCCTTCCTTCCCTTCTTTCTTTTGTTTTTTCGAGACAGGGTTTCTCTGTATGGTTTTGGAGCCTGTCCTGGAACTCGCTCTGTAGACCAGGCTGGCCTCGAACTCACAGAGATCCACCTGCCTCTGCCTCCCAAGTGCAGGGATTAAAGCCTTGCTCCACAAAGGCCTGGCCAACTCTGCTCTTTCTTGTAGCAGCAAGCCACCACTGGGCACGCGCAATTGCAATGGTACCTTTGTTGCCGTTCTCATTTTTCTTATGCAGCTTTGCTTTCTTGTCCACAATATTTTTCAGATTAACTCTTCAGGATTCTCACCGTTTGTTTTTCTTTGGTAATACATTTTTTTTTTTTAAGTCCGCTTTCAATTTGCCTAACCCCTATCCAAACTGGTAGGATGTGTTAAAGAGTAAGTAATGTAGAGTAAAATAATTTCAGTCCTAGGAATTATGGCTGAACTTCTTTCTGACTGCCAGATAGTTCGAAACTTAAATGAGATTTTTTAAAGTTTAGTATTTTATCAATAGCATTTCTTTTAATAAATTCTGATGAGAGTTTTCACGGTGTATTTGGTTTTCAAATCTGCATAAAACTTCTTCTCACCTTATTGGTTCTCTCATGATTACCTATGGTCCCGAGTTCGTGCATGCTGGGTAGTCTTTGAACTGCGCCCTTGAGAACCAGCTGCCGCTGTCAGCACACCATAGGAAGCCAATTGTGAAACTGTTTGCTCTTTACCAATACTTTTGTGACACTCAATAAATTATTGCGTGGTTTTTGTGAACTTGATTTTCTTTAAATTATTTCAGATCTTTTTTGTTCTGCGTAAGAAAAATAACCAAGTGACTTTTCTTCATGTCTTCCATCATACAATCATGCCATGGACCTGGTGGTTTGGAGTCAAATTTGCTGCAGGTAGAAAAGGGAGAACTGGGGTCATGTGATATATAAGTGGTGACATTTCCGTGTGCTACAAACACAAATTTTGCCCTTCAATGTAATTTATAGGAATTTCTTTTAAAAATCAAAGAGCCATTTTGGTTAAACTTCTGACTTTGAAATTATCACCAAAGGCATAGGACTCTAAATTAGATTGCCCACTCCAAGTCTTCAGACATGAAGACTTTTGCGCAAGACCTTCTATGCATATTCTTCAGTTTTGTTTAGGTTCTATCGTTTCCTTTTAGAGTTCTATTACATGTTTTCAATTAAATAGGTAATAAACAAATAGATTAAAATATCAAAGCCTTGGATCCATCAATCTCTACTTAAATGATATTCCTAATTCGTCCACAGAAAGCCAGAGTGTTCCAGTTCTATGTTTCGTTTTCCTTCAAATTCCTCACAGTGACATACCCCGTCTTAGTCTGTTATGTGTTGCTGCACAGATCACTAGAGGCTGGCTGGTTTGTGAAGAAAAGAGGTCTGGTTAGCTTGTAGTTTTGGATGCCTAAATTCCAAGATTGGGCAGTATTATCTGTTTGGCCTCTGGGCAGATCTAGCATCTAATGTGGCATTTGGCATCATAGCAGAACCGGCACAGGAAGTTGGAGAGAAGGGGGGAGGAGGGACGAAAGAATAGAGAATGAGAACAGGGAGGCATAGCAAGAGACAAAACAGGAGACATGGGAAGTCCTGACCTATGATCTGAAGTAGTTGACCTAACCCCCTCACTAGGCTCCATCCCTTAAGGGGCCCACTACCTATCAGTCCTGTTTGTCTCCAGTCCTGGAGACAAAGCTTTTAGCACATGAACATTTGTGAATAAACCACATCCAAGATGTGGCAGACAATACAGAAACAACTTTAAAGATGAACCAGAGCATAACTGCTCAGTTTCCCAAAGCAGTCTACCACAGGACACAACATTTTGTTTTTTTATTTGTTTTTTTTTTTTTCAGGTCAGAGATATTTTAAACCAAAAGCTTGAGCCTAAGTGTCAGTTTCAGTTTGCTTTCCTTTTCTGAACACCTAGAATTGGAAAAAGCAGGCAGTAATTTTATTCTTTCATAAAGTTTGAAATAAGCAAAGTCTTCACGTATTTCTAGGTTAGCAAGCTTTGCTACAAGAATTATTTATTCTATTTTTTAACATTGAGAAGTCCCAGATACCTACAGTTTTAAATCTTTATTATTTAATTCATCTGAAGATTTCTTATTTTTGTTTTCTCTAAAATGCATATCAGGCCCCTCAGGTCTCCTATCTGCACTAATGTCTTACTTATATTAATGAAAAACTGGGGACCCTAGGGTGCAGCTATGATTTCAATACCCACTCCTAGGGTATTGATTTCTTGTGTGCTTAAAGGCATGAAAAAAAAATGACACACAGAAGCACCCTTGCAATCTTCCCTGTTAACCATGTGACTGCCAATGATCAAACAAAGATGACTATTTTACTTTTTAAGATGCTAATAGAGGTATTCTCTCACTCTTTAGCTTATTTCTGTCTCTTCTTTAATGCCAGAATATAGTTCAGCTTCCATATCTGTGGGCTCTGTGCCCATGGATTCAACCAACCATAGGTCAAAACCAAGGATGAAAAACATGTATTGATATTTTCCTTGTCATTATTCTCTAGGCAATATAATACAGAGCTGCTTGTATTACATGCACATGGTTTCATATTATAAAGCCTGTGGGAGCGCTGCACAGGTTACATGCATACAATCACCATTTTATGTAAGACAAAAGCTTTGAAAATCCACAGACATGGCTATCACCAGGGAGTTTGAAACCTTCTTCCCGTGGGTCTCAAGGAATGACTGTGCTATATCACAACTCTGAAAAAGAAATGGGGGAAAAAATTGGAAGGCAGTGCTCCCAAATACACACAGGTGATTTGAAGATACCAAAACCAACATGTCCCCCTCGGTTTCTCTATTCTTCTCTGTGGTCTCCCATCTTTCCATTTTGAATATCTGCTAATTCCACTATGGGAAACATACATTTTATTTAAAGAATGGAATCGAATGTTTTTCTCACCTTTGTGTGAATCTGTTGATGGTTGAGCTTCCATTTCAAAACAATACTTTCAAGAAGTACAGATTCAAACAAAGATGACCTCAGGTTTGAAATGTCCCGAGTCTATGGATGTCATGCATTTGATCATAGTGTCTTTACTGGTACCTTAATTTACATTCCTTCAAGGTTAAAAGAGAATGTTTTGTGACTCTGGTGTGGTCTGTGAGCCAGCAGTCCTGTTTAGTCTGAGGTGTGGGTTTCTAGTCAATTTGTCTACATCTCTTGCACAGCATTTGCAGTGGCAGGCCCGGCATAGGATTTGTTTCCGGAAGTGTGATTTGGCCAGGGCTGTGTTCCTAGAACAAGCCTGTCTGTTTGAGCTAATCTTTGCAAATAGTGGAGCACAGATGATCTCTGTCTAGCATCTGAATTCTTGTTGCCTTCTGTATTCTCTTCTGGGATAATAGCAACCCAAATTTCCCTTAGAATAAGAGGAAAATATTTTCATGGCAGGCTTTTCTATTAATTATGTAAATATCCCCTTTGGGAAATGTAGACAAATACTATAATTACCCAGGTGATTCTTTTATTTTCTCTAAATCAAAAGATGTAATTTGTGAGGGAACTAATTGTAACTTATTCTGAGATCCTTGCTTTTTGGGCCTATTCTTGTAAAGAAAGCAATGCTTCACTTGAAAAGCCTTCCAAAGAGAAAAGTAAAAAGCATTCCTAATGAAAATGTGGTGGTTTTATGAAGAAACTTGCTACAGTAAGCAACAAAAAAGCAATCATTAGGGGAAATAAGCAAGTTGAATTTCATTTGGCAGATTGCTTTGCTCAGCATCCTTTCTTTGACTTAACTCTCTTAGTTCATCACTAATTCCTGCTAACTCTATACAAGATCCTCCTCGGGTTAGCCCATTTAACTCAATGGTGCTCAACCCTCCTAATACTGCAACCCTTTAGTGAGGTTCCTCATGTTGTGGTGTAATTATTTTCATAAGTAATCCATAAAATTATTTCTGTTGCCACCTCATAACTAATTTTGCTACCATTATGAATTGCAATGTAAATATATGATATGCAGGGTGGTCTTGGGTGACCTCTGTGAAAGGTCTGTTAGATGCTCAGGAGTCAAGACCCACAGGTTGAGAACCACTGATTTAACTGAGGGTAACATGGAGAAAGTGTGTCTTAGTGAGGAAGGCTCTGATATAGGCCCTTCTGAAAGCTGAGCTGTACTTCCTGTGCATGTTCTTTCTGGACACAAATGAACATGACTCCTGAGCTACTATAGGAATAGGCAGCTACTCTATTTGTTAGTTAACCTAGAAAGGGTGTGTCCCTCCCCCCTTATAATTTGTTCAGGTTTCTTTTGGGGTAGAAAAATTAATCTGGTTGTAAATAATAAAATCTGAGAGGATAGTAACATGCTTCATTAATGGTGTTGATACTGAAATTTGTGATAAGTAAGGAATTAATTGCAATTGAATGAGAGTCTGTGAAGTACAGGGAAGCATGAGGCTTTGGACGAATATGACCTACTTATTTAAAGTGTGTTCTCTGGCGGGAACACTTTAGCAATAATAGTATCTAGAAACATTCAGAATTACTGTAATTATGAATAATTATTTTAAAATAATGGCTCAGTTGGCAAAATCACTTGCCTCCAAGGCCAAGCCTGATGACCTAAGTTTGATTCTCAGAATCCACATGGTGGAAGGAGAGAACCAACTGCCAAGAATTATTTCTGACCTCCACATGTGTGCTGGTGCATGTATGCACATACATAGACACCCCCCACCACACACACAAATGAATTTTCACAAAGTAATTCAATCTACTTTGCACCTGTTTTATGATGCTTTTTCCACAGACAGTTCAAAGTGACTATTGATTAGCAATTCTACAATAATTAGTTTCAAGTTTTAAGTTACTTCTGGAATTAAATTATTTTTTATAGAAAAACTTAAATTCCAGGTCAACTTTACCATGCACAATGCAGATTTCTCTGAGTTGAACATCTTAGGAAAGAAACCCTAGAGAGGAGTTTGGGGGTTTTTCTTTCTTCACCATCAGCTAAGCACCCTACTGTCCCTTCCACCAAGGACTGTTACAACTGAAGGCAACTGAAATGCTCTTTTCTTACATTCTTGTGTCCTCTGCTTCTCTTCCTAATTAAAGATTGTGAAATTAAAAGAGGAAAGCATAACTAAATGGAGCAGACTGGCTAAAAGGATGGCTTAATTGTCAATAGCTATTTATTTTGAAATCACAATCATTGATAATAGCAGATTTAGTGTAGCTTACTAATGACTTCCAGTGGTTTTTTGACAGAATGTTTGTGGTACTAAAAATACCAAATGCACAGTATTTCAAGTGTGGAAGAGAAATTTGATTCCACACAGTGATTATGTCTGTAGCGTTGCTCATGAAAGCCCAAATTAGAAGCAACCCAAATGTCCTCCCATAGGAGAGTGGATGAATATCAATGCATTTATATGGCATAATGCTAAAGAATAGGAAAAAGACAAATTATTGGTGTATACACCAATATGCAAGAAGCTCAAAACCATTGTGTTTCGTGAAAGGTGGCAGGAATGAGAGTCCACGCTGTGTGGTTCTATCTATGTGAAATGTATTAACAGGCAAAATTAATAATTGATGATAGAAATTGGCTAAAGGTCACCTTACAGGGATGTATTCATGGAGCAGCACAAAGAGACCTCAGTGATGTTGAGTATTCTTGCGTCTTGATCTTGGTGGTAGTTATGGGAAGAAGTAGGCTATATGTGAAACATCTTAATTTGTACATTTAAGATTAAGATACTTTGCTCACCTTATAAATGTTAACCTTCACTAAAAATACATTTGGATTCTTATTAAGCAGTGTAGCATTTTAAAGTAAACTCAAATCGCAGGAGCATTTTAAGGTTAAAGCATAACAAAAAGTGACATGCTAATTTAGTTTGTAAGATTTCTGGCTTGCATTTTACTAAATATTTTATTGAACTTCTAGTTTTGATGGCTGGCTTTACAGGGTTGATATTTGTTATGTATTTTTCTTCTTCCTACTAAAATTAGAGAAATGGTGATACTGAAATCTTAGGATAAATATGTCTGATTTTAAGGAACAAGGGGTTGTTTTACAATAACCTTTTATTTCTCAGGTGGTTTGGGAACATTCCATGCCTTTTTAAATACAGCTGTGCATGTGGTCATGTATTCCTACTATGGACTGTGTGCTATGGGACCGGCCTACCAGAAGTATTTATGGTGGAAAAAGCATTTGACATCTTTACAGCTTGTGAGTAACTTGTTTTCTCTAAATGTGAAACAAACCTGAAGTCACATGTTTTCTCTCTCAGTTAGGAGTCTAGATGAAACCAGAACAGTCTGCGAAGAAATAGGGGACTTGTCATCTGTGGGGTATGCTTCACTGTTTGGACTTGGTCAGAAGCTCTGTCAGCTAAAAGTAAAGCAGATTTGGTACCTCAGAGTCTCAAATGATTAAGCCAGCATTTTCATCCTTATAATGATCTGATATATATATCTACAAAAATATGTATATAATCAAACTAATGTCAAAGTTATATGACTGTGAATAAGAACAATACTATAGTGTAAGTTAGAATTCCATATTCTGAGTCAACATTGAAGGACTGTAATGTGGAAGGAAGGGTGGACATTTCTGTGTGCTTACCTATCTAGTCCTAACTGGTCAGTTTGTCTTTCTTCTCATAAGTAAAGAGTTCTGTGAGAATTGCAATTACTGTGAAGTAATGTAAGACATGTGAGTTATATAGACTTGATAGTGACCAAAAGTCAGCAGTGCTTGAAAGAATAAGGCATTGAATTTAGACCAAATAATTCCTCATAAGAATTCATTCTAAAAATATATGGTACACAATTTTATTAATAACTGAGTGAAAATGACCTGTTTTATTGCCCTCTATTAAAAGAATTGTTCCAGCTTCATATTTCCCTGAGTTGAAGTATATTGTAAATCGGTTACCATGTTTTGCCAGTGACACCAAACAGGAAGTAGAATCGAGGCATGGCTAGCTTGCTGGGGACTTTCTATTAAGATCCTACAACTTGCTAAGTGAAATTGGATATAGCCCTCTCAGGGGTTCTCAGGTGAGAGACCAGTGCTTCAGCCTCTGAGGACCCTCAAATGAAGACCAGAGGAGCTCTTTCCAGTTAGCTGTTATATCTGAAATCAGCAACAAGTTCAATGGCCAGCCAAGAGGTGGCAGCAAAATGAATACTTTAACTCATACTTTTGTTTTACTCTTACTTTGGAATACTGTGAAACCCTGACAATTATTCTCTGTGGCTTCTTCCCTTTGAAGCATTTTTCCCATTGTGCAGTTATATGTGTGCATATTGTCTGCACAGAGACATGGGAGAAAAGAAGAGGGAGAAAAATGAACTGGGCTGGGATGTAGCTTAGTGGAGGAGAGTTTGCTTAGCTCCTACAAGCTGCTTAGCTACAAACAATATAAATGAAAAATAAATTAATAAGGACAATTTCGTCTCCCCCAGGTAACAGTTATTTTTTTTATTTTCATTCAACGTTCCCCCTTATGAATATGTATGTATTTATATCTTTTACAGATTTCATATTTACTACATGCATGTTCTTATACTAGTTTTTTTTTTTTGTTAATCTAACAAATGTGACACATTTTAAATAAAGTGAGCCAGGTATGTTTGTGCTTGCCTGCAGTCTCAGCCCTTGGGAGGTAGAGGAAGGAGGATCAGAAGTTCAAGGTCATGCTCGGGTACATAACAAGACTGAAGCCAGCCTATGCAACATAAGACTTGGTTTCAGAGAACATAAACATTTCAATAAAGTAGAAAGATTTGTACATAAAAAATGAAGGCTTCCCCTTTCCAAGGTTTCATTATTCTTTTTTTTTTTTTTTTTTTTTTTTTTTTTTTTTTCCCGAGACAGGGTTTCCCTGTGTAGCTTTGGAGCCTATCCTGGCACTCGCTCTGGAGACCAGGCTGGCCTTGAACTCACAGAGATCCACCTGCCTCTGCCTCCCGAGTACTGGGATTAAAGGTGTGTGCCACCAACGCCCGGCTTCATTATTCTTTTGACAAAAGAAGGGAGTCAAGCGCAGCTGCTGGACAGGGAAGCCGTGGAAGTTTGTGAGGATGCTTCACTGAAGGCTGATAACAATAAAGTTATTACAAGAAATAATATAAGAAATCTAATCATGGTTACTTAGCTCATCGGTGCTATTTTATAGAGATTTATTTTTCTAAAACTTCCCCAGAACATGACTGACCTTTACTCAAGTGCGAGAAGGCAGCAGGATGGCTCAGTGGGCAAGGGTATTTTCCACCAATCCTGGTGACCTGAGTTTGATCCCAGAGGCCCACACAATGGAAGGAGAGAACTAACCTCTGGCCTGTAAAGGCATGCCATGGCTCATGTATGTTCCCTCTCTACACAAACATCAAAGACACCCAAGCACATCTGGACATTTGCATAGAAAGTCTCCTTACTATAAATATGCAGATGCCTTCAGCCCACAGAACCTCTGAGCATCCCTGAGGCTTGCCAGGGTCCAAGCTCTCCTCCCTCCCTCCTGGCAGCTGGGACCTTCTTCCTTTCCTTGGAGGTGAAGTCTCACTGTGTTGCCCAGCTGATCTCAAATTCATGAGCTTAAGTGAGTCTGCCACCTCAGCCTTCCAGGTAGCTGAGATAACAAGTGTGTCCCACCATGCCTGATTCCTTCCTAGGATTGTTTGGATTTGTGGAGAGGAAGGACACATGACAGCTATAAGGGCTTTGGCTCCATTAAAACTAGAAAGTCTCCAACTTGGATGTTAGTATCTTCTAAAACTTGAAACACTTAGTCTCTGAGAAGACAGAACATTGAAAATCAAAATTGCTCTGAAAAAGTAGGCCACAGTGTAATGGTCCCAGCACACTTCATCAGAACCAAGGACTAGAGTTCTTGAGACTTCCCCCAAGCAAACAAATAACTGCCTTGTTTGATGTCTAAAATGGATGCATGCTGCCACACAGCACATTCCATTTAAGTAGGATCTGCTGGAGTTGTGCAGTGTCAACACTGAATATTGGTTCTGAGCTCCCATCTAGATTTTGGCCCTATACCTAATCTAGTCTCACTCCTAGAGAGGCCATATCTAAAGACATACTGCCCTGCCCAGTAGCACCTAGGAATGGCTAAAGGACTCATAAACCTAAGTGGTTTTTTTGTTTGTTTGTTTTTTGTTTTGTTTTGTTTTGTCTCTAATTTTTTTCCATTCTCCCGTCTCCCAGGTCCAGTTTGTCCTTGTCACCATCCACATAGGCCAGATCTTCTTCATGGAGGACTGCAATTATCAGTACCCAGTTTTCCTGTACATCATTATGAGTTATGGATGCATCTTCCTGCTACTGTTTCTCCATTTTTGGTACCGTGCTTATACCAAGGGTCAGAGGTTGCCCAAAACTATACAAAATGGAAATTGTAAAACAAAGCCTCACTAAAAGACAAAGTGCAGCCTATATTTACAATTGAGACTGATATCTTGCCTTCCTCGACAATCAAGACATACTTACCTATGCAGTGCATTTTGTATATTTTTCAAAACCAAGAGCTTGTATTTTTTATGATAAGTTATTTGGGTTTCTGATCTTTGAGAGTCCAAAGCTCCCAGTAAGTCTTCTCAGTGGAAGAGACTGGAGCAGCCAGGAGGTTTCCCATTGCCTTTCTTACTAATTGAAAGGTCATAATACATTTTGCTACAATGAGAGGAGGATATGAAGTAAGATTGTACTCTTCTAGGAACTCCGGGATAGATGAAAAATACTAGTGATTTTGATCATGGACGGAGATCCACTGAGTATGATAGATTCCTCCTGCCTGATCTGGAGACCTCTGATTGGCTTCTGGCTCTGTCATTCATTCCTTATTCAGAAGACATATTCACTCTAGGGCTCAGTTCCCAATCTAAAGTGCTAACACAGGTGAAGCCTACATGACTTTTGATAAGTTATCATTCTAAATTGTTAATGGTAAGTTTGGATGGGTCATTTGAGTGATTGCCACCAGTCCTCCTGGTAAGACTCCCTAACAACACATGTATAAGCTGTTGGGGCAGTGGTGCTACGGTTTCTGCACTGAGGCCTTTGACACTAAGGTGAAGGTAATGTCACGTTGCAAACAAGATGATTTGTTTCAACGGGTTAATGACCACTTTGCTAAAGATGATTTTACCATTAACTTTGTGTATCTCTGAAAAGAGAGCCGTGTCAATGAAAAAGATGCTGTGGAATTTATTGGGGAATGTTATAATCTATTGTCGTATAATGCCACTCTCTGATATGTCATGCTAAAAAAACATTGTCCTGCCTAACTATGTACTAGTTAGACATTTAAATGTTCATGTGATTAGCTTACCTCAGATGTCTTTGAATCCCAAATTAATTTTCAAATATCTGCTATGCAAAGTGGCTTATGAAGCAACTGGAGGTAGGTGGTAGAGTATCTGATGTCAGATTTGGTTACATTAACAAGGGCTGTTAGATTTTGGGAGACAAAAATTACATTATGGTTATGTATTATGTGTATTTAGTGTTGTGGATACACCATGTGAAGAAATATTTTCCAGAATCATGACTTAGGCAGGATTTCCTTTTCTCCAGATCTGTAAGCCATATTGTGAAGGGCTGAAATTCATGTGACAAATGTTTCCAGCCCCCCCTTTAAAATGGCTGCTTTCTAGAATTTTCTTGTTCTTGTTGGAGAACCAGAACCACCCAGCAATACTTGGACATTTGTGATGCTGTAGCTATTATTTCCTTTTCCTCTTTGAAGGACTATTTATGTGTGAACAGCTTTAAAATCAGTACTGATGGCCTTGGTTATGTTTGCCACACAGTGTTGCTCCAATTTGCACCAAAGCCTGAGTAAACTCTGAAGTTTTGCCTGCTCTCTCCTGATCCATTACTCTGCACCATGCCTTTGTCTCCACATTTACTTAATTTATAGTTATTTGCCATTAAGTGGCCTTTAGTGATTCCACTTGCTTGAGATGAGAAGCAGAGAATAATAGGAATATTTTCAAACTTAAAAACAAACAAACAAACAAACAAACAAAAACAAGTAGCAGACAAGCCGAGCTGACAGGAGCAGCCACACTAGTCTGTCACTGTGAAGGTCTCAGGGATCTGTGTTTTCCTATTTTGACTCTGTGTGTCCATGGGACAGTATGGTAGATGTAATTACCTACACAAGCAATTCCCAAAGACTCAAGTAGGGCAAAGACCCAAAGGAACCAAAAATAGAAAATAAAACAGGAGACTTTGATTGATTTCCTCTCTAACACTACCCACCCTCTCCTCCCGCTCCTCCAAGTATTCACAATGTCTCACAAGCAGGTAGACTAAGAGCAACATTGTGACACACCACATTCTCAACTATACAAATGAAAGCAGGGAGGTGGGGTGTTATATGGAAATAGATCTCTTGACAGGAAGACAGATGTAAACATCAGTAGATCAAAACTGCTTGTAGAAATTGTGTGGGCAGTGTTTGATCAAACAGAGCTTCTAATGGGATTTCACCTACTTTTCAGGACTTTGTTGCCTTTCAACTTGCTTGCTTAATAAGCAAAAAGCCCAGCTATTAAGTATAGTTTATTATAAAAGTTCTATGAGTCCTTGAGGACCAACATATATGCTATAAATATAAATTTTTAAATATCTATGGGGTGTTACGATTTTTCTGTCTTCATACTTAAGGAGAACCCTAAATTGAGTATACTACATTGTTTAATAGTTTGGGAAATTATGAGATTATTTCTCTTGGTTACCTCTTATTTCTGTTAACTTCTTAATGACTGTGGAAGTGAGAATTTGAGTTTGTTCTCTGTGCTATAATAAATTTGTGGCATCACATGTATGTGTGTGTGTTTATTTCATTTTGGAATATAGCTGCTTTTATTTGCATGTGTAGGAGAGTCTAAATCTTAGTAGTCACCGATTCAAAGCACTTGGCACATTGATTATATGCTTGCTATATTCAGAATACTGTGCTTGATATGAGTGTTCAAATTTTTCTTTGGGACCACCTGTATCTCCCTTGCAGATGAATGTTCAGAGAGATGCACAAGACAGGTGCTACAGGAGGAAAGGCCTGCCAATCACAATTACAAAAATTATTGTGAAGGCATTTTAAGGCAAGTTTGTATAATATAAAATGTATACAATTCAAAATGGATAGTAGGTTACTAGACCAGATGTCTGCAAATAACAAGGGGCTGGAGAGAATGCTCAGTGGTTAAGAGCACTTACTGTTTTTGCTGATGACCTGGGTTTGGCTCACACATGGCAGCTTGCAATTGTCTATAACTCTACTTCCAAAGGATCCAATATTCTCTTCTGGCCTCCACAGACACCAGACAAGCCCATTATACTCATGCACACATGCAAACAAACACTTATACACATAAGAATAAATAAAATGAGAAACTTAAAAAGAATTGTGTCATGCCTAACTGAAATAACAGCTTCTATGTAATGTTCATCTGCATCCATTGAAACAACTGATGGGAGGCTGATGTGGAAACTGGGAATGGTGACTGAGGCCGGGGCAGTCTGAACCCACACTTAATCTCAATGCCAATAAAAGTGAAATGCTGAAGTATTAATGTGTCTTTTAGCATGCTATTGTACTATAAAATCTTCCTGCCCCAGTTTGTGTTTTGTATTTGAACCTAAATGTCTGTTTCTAAATCAGCTATAATAATAATAATTCCTACGGATAGAGAAAGATGTTAAAAGGTACTAGACTGATTCAGTCAAAGAAAGTTAAGACAAAAAAAAAGAGGGACTAGGGATGGCAGTGGCAGAGGACCTGCATAGCCTGCCCTGGCCTCTATCCCCAGTACTACCATAAAGAAACTAAAATAAATACATGGGAGTTCTAGTTAATTAAGAAAGACCTAAATTTTAACAATCCAATATTTGATATAGATCCGAACAAACCCATTATAAAGTGATCTTTAAATAGTTGTTTAATTAAACAAGGTATAGATATTAGATTATATAAGAAATTAATACTGGGTATAATCGCTGTTCTGCAGTCAGACTTTGGAAAAGTTCTTATTGTGAAAATACATGTATACACTGATGCATGCATGTGTTGTGCATAGTTGACAGTTGTCTGATTTTACTTTAAAATATTCTTAGAATAAGAAACTCAATTGTTAGCTATTTCTCTAGGTCTGTGGCTTTCAACCTTTCCAATGCTGTGACCCATTAATACAGTTCCTCACGTTGTGATGATCCCCAACCATAAAATTAGTTTCCTTGCTATTTCATAACTGTAATTTTGATACTGCTATGAATCACAATGTAAATATCTGATATTTGAAAGGGGTTGTGACCCACAGGTTGAGAACCACTAATCTAGGTGGACATTTGTTAAACAGGAAAAGAGCCAAGTGTAATGAATGGAGGCCTTAAAGTCAATAGATTTACATGTGTCTGTGTGTTGCTAATCACAAAAATCTTGGACTGACAAGAAGGCTCAGTAGGTAAAAGTGCTTGGTGTCAAGCCTGATGACCTAAGCCCCAGGGCCCCACATGATGGAAGGAGAGACCTGACTCCTGAAAGTCATCCTCTGACCTCCACACACACTCTATAGTACATGTGCGCAACCCTCTCAAATAAGTGTACTTTTTAAAGTTTTAAGATCCTCTGTCACTATTTCCTATTACATTTAAAACACATTATTCAAAATGTAAAAACAGAAGTGATAAATATTAAATCTGGGTAATGATTTTATTAGTGCACTTCTCTCTGCTGTTGTACATACTTGAAAGCTTCCAAATTTAAAAGCATGTATATATTTTATTATTGCAATTTTGATTCCAGGTAGACACCAAAGTGACAGAATTGATGTGATTATTCACCATTGACCAGCCAGTGACAGTACCTAAGAATATATGTATGACACAGAGTTTCACATAGCCCAGGTTTGCATTGAAATCAGTATGTAACAAGGATCTTAACACATCTAATCCTCCTGCCTCCGTCTCTCAAGCACTGGGATTAAAAGCGTGTAGCACCACACTATTTTATGTGTGCATGTTAAGGAAAAAAATTTTATCAACTGAGGCACATCTGGAGTCTCTAATAAACTTTCAACCATTCTTATGTGGATCCTGATCTTAACTGGTTTAGTGCACAGCAAAATATGCCTACATAGAAATTAAATGAAAACCAAGGCTGGCTACATGTTGCCGAGTAAAAATTTTGTTGCAAATATATGAGTCCTTTTCCTAAGGGGACAGTTTTGATACAACAATAACTGCCAGCATTTGGGAGACAATGGAGAAGGATCATTAGTTCCAGGAGTACTTGGCAACACTGTATCCAAAGAGAGGACAGGAGAGGGGGGAGAAGAAAAGGGAAGAGAGAAGGAGGGTTTCTTGAGAACCCCTGAAGGTTCTGACCAGAGAAATGACATGATCAGTGTGGTTATGAGAGGCCCTGGATAAAACCCTTCACAGGAAGTCTCAGGCTTCCTGCTACCATTTAACTACTTCCTTCTCTCAGGAAACAGTTGGGAGTAGCAGGAAGTGGTTATCACGTGCTGTTCTGCAGCATGGTGCCATACAGCTAAGTGCTCTGAAGAGGACGGGCACAGAGAAAGAATGCCCTCATCCATATCAGCGCTGGAGTCCAGACTAAACATACTGTGAGTCTATTCTCCACCAACAGAATTTTCCAGGAGTCCTGTATAGCAGCTTCCACTACCTCTCCATGGTCAAGAGTACCCCGTGACTGTCCTTGGTTACCAGGGAAACTGGGGAATGTGATTTCTAGGTGGGTATGACATCATTGCTAACAAGATTAGATTCTGTTAGTAAGAGGTAAGGAATAAGGTTTGTACAGGCAGATGATGTAACCTTGCACACAGAAACCATGGAGTTACATAACTGAACAAATTAACTTGTTGGCCAAACCTGATTTGGATACCCAAAGGCTAATTTCTCTTTGCTCATCCATGTTGGGTGGATATACACGTATTTCAAGGCAGAAATCTGAATGTCTTTCATTACTCTCTGTACCTAAACAAGCCTCTACTGTGATTTTATTTTTTTACATCGAACTCAGATTTATAAGCAAGGAGAGAAATTAAGGGGTTTTCAGTTGTTGTGGCATTGTGACGTGCACACAGCTCTCTGAAGCAACACCTAGGAAATCTTGTTTTTTTTTTTTTTCTCCAAATATTAAAAAAGAAGTTGGGAAGCTTTTGAATGAAAATATAGACATTTTAATAAGTAGAAAGTGACTAATGGTGGCTGATTTTACTTTCATTGTGTTGCTGGAAATAACACAACTTGCAATATTGAACGCAAAATAGTATATTTGCCCACAGTGTTGAGGGAGGTTCACAACCAGACTGACCACCACCATCTACTGTGATGTTACCAACATTAACTAGATGATATATTTACAGCATATTCCCATCAGAAACAACCTGCATCTTTTTTTTATGAAGAAACACTTATTTTATATGTTGTCAGAAAACATCATTTCAAAATAAAAAAGGAAATACAATCTCATTTTTATAGTTAAAATATTTTCTGAATTTATGTCTAAGCATTTTGCTTCTTCAACTATACATTTCTTTTTAATTTTTTTATTATTTAAAAGAATTTTTGCTACAGAGTGAGTTCCAGGTCAGTCAGAGCAATTTAAATATATTTTGATCATATTCTTGCCCTCACCCAAGTTCATCCAGATCCTTCCTTCCTTCATAGCCACCCAACTTTAATTTGTTTCTAAAAAAACAAACAAACAAACCAATAGAACAACATGCCCAAAACCTAGAAAATAAAATACCTCCCCCAAATTCCAACAAACTGTAACTAAATAAAAGTGTGCACTTGTGCACACACACACACACACACACACACACACACACACACACACACACACAGAGAGAGAGCAACTGTGGAGTCCATTATTTGTTGGTTAATTACTTCTGAACATGAGATCTTCCCTAAAGTGGTTGATATAGCCAGTGTCATTCCATTTGGGGAAAAATGGTTTTCCCTCACTAAGTAGGTATAGATGACAATTCCATTGTTAACCTTTACCCTAGTCCCTAGGTTTATATTCATTCAGTCATTCATTTTTTAATATAACAATAAAAATATAATTATATAAAACAAAAAACTATTTCAACAAAGTTTGATAAGACAACCAACAGAAGGAAAAGAGCCCAAGATGAAGCACAAGAATCAGAGACCTACTCACACACTCAGGAATCATATAAAATCACTGGAGGTAACAATATACATGCAGAGAACCTAGTGTAGACCTGTGTGGGCCCTGTGCATGTAGCTTCAGCCTCTGTGAGTTCATGTGAGTTTTGCTCATGTTGATTTAGAAGGTCTTATTTTCTTGGTGTTCTCCATTCCCTCCATCTCTTTTCATTATTTTTGCCTCCTCTTCTGTTTGGTTCCCCAAGCTCCGAAAGGAGGGATTTGATGGAGACATCCCATTTAAGGACTGGGTGTTCCAAGGTCTCTCACTCCTATGCATGTTTGAAGAAACAGCCTACATCCTTTTTACTCTTCCCCTGGGCATCTCATCTCTGTTTGGGCAGATGAAGAGTAGCATCTGAAGATGCCAAGAGATAGCTGAGGTTTTAGGATAGAGTAGATCTTTGTCTGCTCTCCAGTAGTGTCTTTGGAAAGGTAGCATTACCCTAAGTATGGGGCATTTAGCCAGGCAGAGATAAAAGAGCCTGGTAGATTAGCCAGCTAGTAAATTCATGACAGAATCTCTGAGGCAATTAACTTGCAAAGAAGAAAAGTTTATTTTGGCTCATGGCTGTCGATGTTCCTGTCCAAGATAAGGTGTTCTCTGTTTTGGCACTCTGGCAAGAATGGCATGTTATGGCAGGAGTGCATGGCAGAGCATTGGTTCAAGCCAGGAATCTGAATGAGACTGGGCTCCGTGATCCTGTCAAAGGCATGCCCCCAATGACCTAAGGACTTAGAAAAGTTCACTGTACCTCCTAGTACTACTCCCAGAGGACCAGATCTTCAACATATGGATCTTTGGGGAACACAGGCCCAAATCGTAGCCTGGTAAGGATTTCTGGGCTTAGCTGGGTACCAATGTAGAAAGGAGCTATTGAGTCCACCCAGACTCTAAATCCACAGGACAAACAAATAAAAGAAGTCCTCAAGGTCAGAAATTAGACTGTAGGAATAGAGAAAAGTCCATTCCATTAAGTTTATGAATAAGAAATTCTAAAATAAATATTATGGGAGGGCTGTAGAGATGGCTCAGTGGTTAGGAGTGCTTGCTGCTCTTTCAGAGGACCCGGGTTCAGTTCGAAGCAACATAACCATGGTGGATGACCCATAACCTCCTACAACTCCATCTCTAGGGGATCCGATGCCTTCTGCCCTCTGTGGGCACCTGCATATGCGTTGTTGTTGTGTGTGTGTGTGTGTGCACACACACGCACACATACACACATGGACACACACAAAAATAAGTAAATAAATGAAAGTATAGGAGGCCATTATTTGGACTTAGACTCACCAGGAGGTGGGCATTATTCTCTCAGAGTCCCACATCTCTGAGGTCTTTGAGTAAGACACAAGTCGAGGACAAATGATCCAGAGCTCAATGTAGGTTCTCCTGGTTGCTGTTGATTGTCAGCCCCCTGTGTCATTTGGCCTAGTTTCCTACAATGTACCCATCTACCTTTCCCTCATGAGCCCGTATCACTTCCCCCTTTCTTCCTGGCACCATGTGAACAGTGAGTCAACGTAAATACTTCCCATAATTCCCCTACCAACTATAGGAGCAATCACCAGTGCTGCCAAGAGAGAGCTTCATGGGTGTGTTTTGTGGATCAGAGTGCACTGACTCCTGCAGGCACAGGAGTGAGACTCGTGTGGCACAGAATGGACACTCATATGGCAGTTCCTCATTCCAAGCATATTCCGTTGTCATCATTTACTTCCTCCACTGGAGAACATTTTGGATAATGTTCTGACTGCATCTGTTTTGTTCATACAAGGATCAACACCTTATTTCTTGGCCTCGGCCAGAAGCAAGAGGGCCTGTAGGGCAGCACTTAGCAGCTGTGCTGGTGTGTGGGTGTCTTTCTCCTCTAGTGGACCTCTTCCCCTCTCATTCCTTTCTCTGGGTTACTAAAGATTACCATGGTTTGTCTACGCAGACTCTAGACCTCTCTATAGAACAACACACAAATCAATAGAAACAAATCCAATTACTGCCTTTGGCTTTAATTATCATCTGTTATTCACATGAACATATTGACATGTTGGATAGAAGCCTTTGTTCTCACTTTCCCTTCCCCGCCCCTCACATCTAGCCCACGATGGCCTTGAGTCTATCATACAGCTGAAGGTGACCTTGAACTTATGATTCTCTTGTCTCTGGCTCCCAAGAGCTTGGTCTACAGAAATGTGCCTCCATGCTGGCGTTTATGCACTGCTGGGAGCTAACTCGGGGACTTTGTGCATGTCAGGCAAGTACTCTGCCAATTGAGATTTATCTCCAGCCCTGTTGTTACTTTTTGCTCTTCTTTTCTTTTCCTGTTTTTCTTTTCATGAGCTTCCTTTAATCTGGGGGGGGCATTTAAGACCTTTAAAGGGTGTGTGAGGCCCCAGGTTCACATCCTGGTACCGAAAGCAAACTAATAAAACTTGTAAAGTATGTTGTAATTGTGTCTTTTAACAATGCATAATAAGATACTGCGGGCTGAGATGAAAGAAATGAAGCGTTCTAGAGAACTCGGGAAGTTCTGGAGCAGTGCACAGCAGTACAAATGCATTCAGTGCCACTAAACTGTTCACTTAATGTTAGGATTGCTTTGCAGAAAAAGTAAGAAATGTTTTAAGTTTTAAAATATTTTAGGACATTTTCACATAGCTTAGGAGTTGTATGTTTCTACTGGTATTATGCATGCATACATTTGTCAGAGGGGCATGCTTTCCTGTTCATGTGTGTTGGAGGCCAGAGAGATGACTTTGGATTACTGCTCTCCACCCTATTTTTTTTTTTTTTAAATCTGAGCCTCACCATTTTGTCTAGACTGGCCAATGAACTCCTGGGGTCCACTTGTCTCTGGCACTCTAGCCTTGGGAATACAGGTTGGTGTTGCCATGCCCTAATTTATAAGTGGGTGTAGAGGATTTGAACTCACGTCCTCATGCTTGCACGGCAAGCACTTTACCCTTCGAGCCAGCTCTCCAGCCCAATAATTGGGCTTTTATTTATATCATTTGCTTGTTTTTTACTTATGTATCTCTGAGATACATCCTTGCTATGTTGCCCAGGCTGGTCTGGAATTCTTGGGCTCAAGTCATTCTCCTGTCTCAACTGCTAGAGTGAGTGTGTGCAGCACACTCAGCTTTGTATGTACCATTGTTGTTTCTGAGATGGTGTTTCATGTAACCAACACTGGCCCCAAACTCACTACATACAGGAGTTGATGACCTTGAGGGATTGTGGGGGTATACATAACCATACAGATCTTCACTATGTTGCCCAGGCTAGGTCCTAATTGGAGATCTTCCTGTCTCAGCCTTCCAAGTGCTGGGACTGCAGGTATGGGCCTGGCTAAGTGTATGCTTTTAAAGAAACAGCATATTTTCTTGACTATCTTTCAGCTAGCTATCACTGCTAAAATTCTCTATGTCTTCCCTGCAGTCCTCAGGTGTGCCTGTTGCTGTCCACTTCCCATTACAGCCACTCCTTATCAGACTATTTCTAGGGCCATATCCTACAGCAGCAAAGGGGCAGACTCTTTGGGGTGAGGGGAGAGTGATGCCAAGACCATGTGGAGACACCTCCCTCTTCTCCCGCATCACTCCTCCCCTCCAAAGAGTCAAATTAATTCCAAGCCTCCACACTCTCTTTCCCTCCCCTCATACATCTCTACTCCACTTGTGAAGGCTTTTGACGTCAGTGTTCCTACTCAAGTTACTTTATGTTTCCCAAACTCTTGGGTCAAATTCAAATCCATCACTGCATATTCCAAGCAGACCTAAGAGAAGGGAATAGGATGGTGGAGGTGGGGAGCTGAGAAAGAGCGCTTAGGAAAGAGTTCACTTACATTCCTTGTTGTTTGTAGAAATCTTTAGGAAGCCACAGAATGGGTGTGTGCTTGTTCAGTGACAGGAAGTGACAGTGATGTTTCACAGGCACCGCCCTAGGGTGTGCTGAGTGCCAGCCAGCTCCTTGCATTGCTGCAGTCTCCCAGCTGGAAGGATAGCATGTCCCCTTGCTCCAGCCAGCCTTCTCCATTAGTCAATCTGCATTCTAAAATACAGACCTAATTATGCCTCTCTGGGTAAGCCCTTTAATGGCTTTCTATTATACTGGGTGGGGGTAGAGGTGGGTAAAGGGCTGCCCTCCAGTTCCACAGAGGCAGCATCTGCCCAGCCCTGCAGACACAGTTATGGTTCATTTGGATATTTGGTTTCTCAGCTGTTGTAAGTTTCTCTCTGTGCTTGTGTACGGCCCTGACCACTAGGCAACCTCCCCCACACCACCTTCTCAGGCTGTCCCCTGCCTCACCCAGTGACACAGAAACCTATTCCTTGGCCTGAGAAGTTCCACCCAATTTTTCAGATATTATATATCAGCTCCTAGTTTTAAGAATGCCATTTCCCAGCTACCCAGAAACATTCCCTGATAGGTTCCCAGAAGCCAATGTGCCTACTTTTAGAGCATCTGCACTATATTGATTAAATTAAATCATTAAATATGTAATCACCTGGCTCACATTTATCTTCCCCATTAAGACTATAAGCATGCTAAACATCGGGGACTGTGTGTCCTGCTTAAAATCCTGCCCCCTGAGAGGAAGGATTGTAGGAGCCAGAGGGGTCAAGGACACCACAAGAAAACCACAGACTCAACTAACCTGGGCTCACAGAGCCTGAACTGACACCAGGGAGCATGCATGAAGACTGACCTAGGCCCTCTGTATATATGTGACAGGAGTGTAGCTTGGTCTTCTTGTTGGTTTCGTAACAGTGGGAGTAGGGGCTGTCCCTAACGCTTTGGCTGACTTTTGGAACTATTCCTCATACTGGGTTGCCTTGTCCAGTCGTAACACAAGAGGAGGTGCCTAGTCTAATTGCAACTTGATATGCCATGTTTTGTAGATAACCATGGGAGACCTGCTCTTTTTTTGAATAGAAATGGAGGAGGAGTGGATTGGGAGAGGGCAGAGGAGAATTGGGGGAAGGGACTGAGAAGAGAGGAGGGAGGGAAACTGCAGTTGTGATGTAAAATAACATAAAATAAAATACGAGTTAGAGACAAGTAGCATGCATTTATTCTCAACATCTGGTAGAGAAGAAAAGAAGCCAGTGCCCCATAGTTCAGAAGAAAATGTCCTGTAGAACTCATACAGTAGAGAGCCCTTGCTCTGTAGGAGTCACTCCTTGGTCACAAGGTAGTTTGTAGCTGGGAGAATTCTGCTTACATCCTTGCAGATGGGCTATTGAAGGAAGAGACAGGGCTGTGTGGCTAGCTTCAGGCACATTTGAGTGTGGTGGTGACATTCAATCGCAAGGCTACAGAACAAGTTTGAGGTATGTTAAACTCAGTAAGTTCCCCTCCCACCCCAACATGCCCCTTTTCTTTTCTTTTCTTTTCTTTTCTTTTCTTTTCTTTTCTTTTCTTTGTTTTTTTTTTTGGGGGGGGAGTTCTTGCCTACTCTCTAGTTTGTTGAGATGTTTTATCTTTAATTCAAGAAGAGATCTTGTTGGGTTTGGTGGTCTAGGCCTGTAATTCCATCACCGAAAGTTTAAGGACAGCTTCAGGTAACCCTATACTAAAAAAGAACCTTGAAGCTGGGCCTGGTAGGACAGACCCATGTGTATAATTCATAGCATTATACAGGAGGCTAATACAGGGGGCTGTAAACTTAGAGCAGCCTGAACTACGGATGAAGACATTGCTTAACAAAATAACAAAACAAGTCCATGGATCTTGAATGCATGGTATACAAGTACTCTACTACTGAGCTACATTACCAGAGCCATCTATTAT
Organism: Cricetulus griseus; assembly: GCF_003668045.3. Classification (NCBI taxonomy): domain Eukaryota; kingdom Metazoa; phylum Chordata; class Mammalia; order Rodentia; family Cricetidae; genus Cricetulus; species Cricetulus griseus. The sequence continues at coordinate 326,375,585 of NC_048595.1, forward strand.
TTGTGTGTGTGTGTGTGTGTGTGTGTGTGTGTGTTGTGTGTGTGTGTGTGTGTGTGTGTGTGTGTGTGTGTGTGTGGTAGCATGCCTGTGCCATAGTGCACTGAACCATCTCCCTAGCCGATTCTTACTTTTTAGGGTCTCCATAAGATTCCCAGGTCGGCCTTGAATTCAAGACGTTCATGCTTTAGCTGGGGTTACAGATTTATGTCAATCTTAAACAGTAAATTAAAATGTAAAAGACAGAAGAACAGTAGTGACCCCTTGTGTCCCTGTTATCTAGCTCCAACAGTAATTATCAACACTGTTGATAATCTAGCCCTACCCGTGTCCCTTCCTCTACATTGCTTGTAAGTGGGCCTTGGACATTGTATCATTTTGTCAGACATATTCTCAAAATACATTTTTAAAGCAATCCTTCTTACCATGTGGCCCTCAGACTTTCATCACCACAATCACCTGAAAACTTGTTGGAAACAGTCTCAGGCCCCAAGGAAGTTGTTCTGAATCAGAGACTCTGGGAGCAGAGCCCAGTAACCTGTCCTAACAAAGTCCTCTAGGGCTTCTGATGTAATTCAAAGACACAGAACAACTGTGCCAAAAGATAACTGCAATGCAGTTTACCCACAGGAAGTCAAAACTTGCTGGGCTCAGGAACTTCCTGCTTCAGCCTCCCAAGTGCTAGGATTGCAGGTGGATACCCCCATTCCTGACTGTGAGCTGCCTCCCACTGCTTTTAAAGAGTCCTCCAACCCCTCTCCCCCCACCCCCACCCCCACATCTTTCTTCCTTGTAAGTGTATTTCCACATTCCAAGCTCTTTTGGGTACAACATTTCACAGCTCATAGCAAGCAACACAGCCAGTTTGAGGTTCAGATATACATTTTTTTTTTCAGGCAAAATTAGTAGATGCAACCATGGTTTCTGAATCTTTAAAAGCCCCTCATGAAACTTGGTTCTGGTGTGTGCATTGCAGCTGTACAGTTACGCCAGGCTCCGCCTGGAAACTTCCTCTTAAAACTTGACTGATTCTGTCTCCTTTGGACTGTTCCAGGGCCAATCTGAAGACCTCACTCAACACTCGTTATGTCCTTCATCTAACATTCTTTCAGCATGTACTTTTGGTAAGGTTAATTTGGAGCAGAGAACAGGCAGGAGCTATTGTCTCCCAACATCCTGCTCTAGCTCTCCTGATGTTGATTGATAGGTCCTTCAGAGCCCACCTCCAGTCCTCAGCCTGTGGGAAGAAGCCAGGTAATTAAGTCACTCCTGTGGTCTCCCAGAGGGGCTGGTCCCAGGACAGGAAGTGAGGATTTTATATATAGACAGGTTAGAGGAGAACTTTGAGATCTCCAGAGCCTGGTCTCTACCAATCGCTTACTGGAACAGCAGTCAAACCAAAGCCTGCCAATCAATTCCAGGATTCAGCCAATTAGCGCTTTTCAGAGAAAGCTACACAAAGACAATGCAGTCAAACAGGTTTCAGTGTCTGGAAAGTCTCTTTCGTTTTAAATAAAAGTAAGAAACCCACAAATGATATATCAAGTCAATGCTGAAACCCAATGCTGTGTTTTATCCATTCAATGAAATCCTTTTATTCTCTCTCCCTCCAGTTACACACATATATTTTCAAACAAACAATCTAAAGTCAGTGAGATGGCACAGTGGGTAAAGGTATTAACTGACAAGTCTGGTGAACTCAACTGTGTTTGATCCCTGGGACATGATGAGGGAGAGAACTGACTTCTGAAAGTTGCCCTCTGAACTCTGTGGCATTTGCATCCATCTAACAAATAAATAAATAAATAAATAAATAAACAAACAAATAAGTAACCTGTATATTATTTTATATATACAGAAGACTTATAAGCTTCAAAGTATTTTATATAAGCAATATGAATTATCATTAGAACCTTTGGAAAGTAACAAAAACACATGAGCCATGAAGAGAGGAAAGAAGAAAGGGAGGGAGGGAGGATGGAAGAAAGCGGGGAAGGGAGAGAGAAGGGGAACAAGTAAAAGAAAAATACTCCATAGAGTAATCGTTCTCACTCAGGACAAAAGTGTAAGATGTTTTTGTTTTCATGCCCAAGCGAGTGTCAGCGACATGGCTCTGAAAGGACATAAGGGCCACAGTGTTGGGAGGGAACACAAAGGTGCTTGTTGCCTTTGTGAGCCTGACACACCCCCCTCCTCCCCCAGCCCCAGCTTGCTCACAGGCCTTCCTTGTTCCCAAGTGCCCTGGCCTCCCCATCTCAGTTTCACCCAGTTTCTAGATTGGTGCTGCTGAACACCAAAGCCCTTCAGATTCCAGTGTGGGTGTCTCCACCCTATCCCCACCAGCCCTGGGCTCCCAGGGTCCTCTGCTGTTGTTGCCAGGAGTAGGAAATTTGCTGTTAAATATCTTGCCTGGCAGGAAGTCCCATACTACTTTCAAGTTGGCTGTGAAGCCAGAGGCCCTTCCAGCATTCTGTATCGTCCCCTCTATCCTCCTCTGACCTTCTTTTGTGAAATGATTTTTTCCCCCCAGCCCTTTGAATATATTTACTGTTGAGGGACCATTTGTGATGAAGCTTTTAAAAATCTAGATGATTTTAACTAGCTTGGCCGGTGTCTTTCAGAACTGAGCTCAGAGGCTGTGGGTCAAACACATGATCTACTGATTCCCCGCTTTATCCTTTCACTGTTTGTCAATTACCAGAAAGTTCTAGAATATATCATGTGCTGTAATTTGAAGAAACAAAACTTTGATCTTGTGTCTTTAAGAGCAAGGAGGCCTTCTATAGCTGTGCAGAGCTTGGGCCTCCAGGGGCGCTTAAAAGGGGACAATCCCTTATTAGAATTGTCATGAACCCAGGGCAAGCAGCGGTGGACAGACAAGCCTAGATACACAGTGAAGCAGTAGCAGTTAGGGCCAGACAACCGAGCCAAAGCAGCAGATACCAGGGTCTGAAGTAGATCCCTGGCTGAGTCTCTGTTCTCTCTCTGTTCTTCTTCTCTCAATGTCTTAATTCATCTCTTTGGCTTTATTTCCCCAGCTGCTTACCTCACCACTTAGGTGAATACACACAACTATGTTTTATCTTTTTTTGTTGTTGTTGTTGTTGTTTGTTTTTCGAGACAGGGTTTCTCTGTGGCTTTGGAGGCTGTCCTGGAACTAGCTCTTGTAGACCAGGCTGGTCTTGAACTCACAGAGATCCTCCTGCCTCTGCCTCCCTTAAAGGCGTGTGCCACCACCGCCTGGCAGTTTTATCTTTATTTTGATGTTTCGTTGGCTTTTTTTTTAATTTTTAAAGCTTTGTTTTGTGTCTATACAGTGTATGTGTATGACATATATGTACATGCTCATGTGCATACTTGTGGAGGCCAGAGAAAGTCAAATGCCCTCCTTTACTTATCACACTTTACTGTATTTCTTTGAGATGGAGTATCTCATTGAACCTGGAGCTAGGCTTGTAGCTCACAAGCCACAAAGATCCTCCTAGACAGTGCTGGGTTTGTGGACACCACTGCAGTGCTCAGCTTTCCTATGAATACTGGGGATTTGAACTAAGTGTGCCTACCAATGAATCAATCTTACTAGCTCTAAATTCCAACTTCTTTTGGCCTCTGTTATGATGGTCAGAGTCAATGACTGTTGGGAATTTTCAAATACCAGCATGGCATATATGTTGCTTATAGCACACATAAGCACGCAAAGCAGGGAATACTGAGGTCATTATGCACTAGCAATCATAGATGTTTGCTTTCAATCACTTACAAACTGGAAAATAGCTTCTACTTGGCTTCCATGGTGAGTTTCATTGAGATTAGAAATCCATGACTGTCATCGATATCTTAAACTGTTGTCAATAGTCAAAATCATAAATTATCTAGGTACCTCTATGAATGGAATCCATAAAGTTGAACCATAAACTACCTTGGTGATTTGGGGCATAGTAAAATCTGTAGCCCTTCATATTCTTTCTCATTTACATAGGCATCTCCTGTTTCCTTGCGGCTTGTAGTTCAATTTTTCTGCTGGCCTTGCAGTGGCTTTGAAGTCATCTTTGATGCCCCGCTCCCCATCCCTTATTAAATATTGACATTCCTTTTATTCCTACTGTCGTGTTGTGGCTATCCCAAACAAATACTTGAGAATTTTTCCTATAAAATGTGTATCAGTTTTCTATTATTACACAAAAAGTGACATAAGCTAGTACATAATCTTAGACAACAACCTCAATGGATTTTATACCACAAATATTTAATGGCTCACTCTGCTTACTTGGTCAGTGTTCTGATCTGATCTGGTGTGGCTGCCTCTGCTGAGAGTATCAGGTATCAAGAACTGAAGTCAAGGTATTATCCAAGCAGAGATTGGTGGAGGCAATAGTCAAAACCATAAACTGCCTATAGAATTCATAAAATTGAATCATAACCTGCCTTGGTGATTTGGAGCACTGTAACCCTTCATATTCCTTCTTATTCATACAGACATCTTCCGTTTCCTTGTGGCTCGTAGCTCAAACTTTCTGCTCGTAACTCATTTAGGTTTGTGGCACTCAGTTCTTCTATAAATCTCTGACTTCAGCTCCAAGACCAGCCGGAAAGCATTGCTTCCTCTCACGGGGTTCATGCGATGAAGCCGGCCTCATTTGCCTTCTTGTTGTAGTTGTAGTATGATAAATAGACAATGGATTTGGAACCTTAATTACATGTGCAAAGTGCCTCATCACAATACCTAGCATGGAATCACTGAAGGTCTATGTACTTCAGGATGAGAACTATGTGCCTTACACGTTAATTTTATTTGAGTGGGTTTTTCAAATGTGTGTGTATGAGTGGCACATGTGTGTGTGTATGTAAGTGTGGATGTGTTTGCATGTGTGTGGGCACTTGTGTGCATGCAGGTGCCTGTGTGCTTGTGGAGGACCTAGGTTTGTAACAGAAATTTTCTTGGATTGCTGTTCCACCTCATTCTTTTTATGCAGGTTGCTGTGACCTGTGTAGCTTAGGGCCTGGACCTAACTGGGGACACGGGGAATGAAGAAACAGCAGATAAACATACAGAAAAGTCTCGATCAGGTGGCCTCGTGCTCTGATGGAGATGCGCCTGCAATAGCCCAGAACCTCAGCATGTTTACTCCATAGGAGGCAAGTTTATTGTAGATAGCTGAATGAGGAGACAGGGAAAGCAGGCTCAGTCTGTAAACATCTGGTTGGCATTTCCTGCACACACTGCCAACATCTGTATCCAGACCCTGGTAAGACTTTGCCGGTTTGGGGACCTTGGCAGATTGCCTTTATCAGATTGACCTTGTGGACACGTCTGTGGGGTATTTTCTTGATGAATAATTGATGTGGAAGAACACAGCCCACTGTGCTACTCCTGGGGAGGTGGCTGTGAGTAGTAGAAGAAAGCAGGTTGAGCACAAGCCAGAGAGAGAGAGAGAGAGAGAGAGAGAGAGAGAGAGAGAGAGAGAGAGAGAGAGAGAGAGAGAGAAACAAGTCAGAAATCAGCTTTCCTCCATGATCCGTGCCTCTGCTCTTGCTAGCGTTCCTGCCCTGCATGCCCTCAGACTGTTACCTGGATGTGTAAGATGAAACAAACCCTGTTCTCTCTAAGCTGCTTTTGGTCATGGTGTTTATCTCAGAAACAGAAGCTAACTAGAACACCAACTGAGCTATCTTTCCAGCCCCTGACCTCTTACTTTTAATTTGATTTACAATCTTTGTAATTATGGACTTAACTATTATAATTTACACACACACACACACACACACACACACACACACACACACACACACACACACACTATAGGATGATCAAGTCAGGGAAATTGTCATTCCCATCTTCTCAAATATTAAAATGTCTGTAAGCCTTCAAACCCTTTTCTTCTGGGTCTTTATAAACACACAATAACTAATTATTGTGTAGCTTACCCTACTGTCTATGAACGTTGGAAATCATTCCCTTATACTTCTACAGTTTTGGTACCCATTGTCTGTCTCCATCTTTCCTCCCACCTAACCATTGTTGCCTCTTGATTTTTATTCTATTCTCTACTGCAATGTAATTAAATTTTTAGCTTTCTCAAATGAGTGAGAAAATACAGTGTTTGTCTTTAGTGCCTGGCTTACTTCTCAATATAATATGCTTTTCTTCCGATTTCATCATTTTTTAATAGTAGAAAAATATTCCACTGTAATGTTAGATGCTTTATTTCACTCCCTGTTTCTCTTCTTCCTTCTCTACTTTTTTAAAGAAAAATTCTCTTCTCTTTGGCAGTTGGAAATTGAACCCAAGGCCTCATGATTACTATGCCACATTTTCATTTTTTTATCCATCCATCCATCCATCCATCCATCCATCCATCCATCCATCCATCTATCCACTGATGGACACTTAGGTTGATTCCACATTTTGCTATTGTGAATGGTGTTGTAAGAAACTTGGGAGGCATGGGAGTACAGCCACCTCTCCAATACATTGATTTCAGTTCCTTTGACTGAACCCAGTAGTGGGACTCTGCCACACAAATGGAGCCACTGGCACAGGAGCAGAGGCACTCTCCAGTGTCAGGTCACCTGTGGGTAGAGATTTCAGATATTAGTGAGTTGAGAGATATGATAAAAACTTCATGTTACAGAGAATGCAGGAGACACCAAAGGTCACACTACTCGACACACTTGCCCTGATATTAGATGTATTGAAGATCTTTCAGCTACTAAACTATGTTTTCTCTGCAGCCTGCTTCTCCATCAGAAGGGTTCCTTTCTTAGATTCTCTTGCTACTGTCCATGTATCTCTGTCAAACTCGTTCCGGGAATATAAGAACCCGGCATCCCTTTAGAGGTGTTCACTGAACTCTGCTATCCCCCAGTATCAAGAATACATATTCTTTCCACATGCTCCTCTGTCGTTGTTGCAATTTCATATCTACAGTCCTCCAATGATTTTCTAAATGGATTGCCTGCCTCTAGGATCTTCCACTAATCCATCCAATATTCCTCAGACAAATGTTGGCTACAAATTGCTTTTCCATCAAATTACTTTTCCAGCTATTGAGAAACACACTTCATTGTAAATGCCATTTGTCATGGCAAACATATGCCAGAAATTGAGCTTGTGCCCAAATATATAAACCCATTTAGCAATGTTCTTCGGCAAATGTCTAATTAGGACAACTTTTGAACTGCAGTTCAAGAAGTGTGTGGAGGCAGCAGAAGGGGCAATTATAAACTAAGGTACCAGATATGTGTGGATCACTTTCCAAACTCAAAAGTAAAAGCAAATGCACACAACTTTAATGATTAAAAGGTAGCAGAGGAGCAGACTCAAAAACAAATATGATAGATTATATGAAAATATAAAAGGTAGTTATTTTGTAGAGTAAGTTTACATAGGAAATGGCAACTATAGAGTCAGTCAAAATTTTCTTTAAGAAATTAATCATTTTAAAGTATTTTTGGTTTTAATTGTATGTGTTAGTGTATTGTGTACATTTATGTAAGTGCACTGTGTGCATGCTTTGTACCTGAGGCCAAAAGAAGGTGCTGGATCACCTGGGACAGGACTTACTGATGGTGGTTAAGTCTTTGTGTGTGTACTAGCCACTGAACCTAGGTCCTCTGCAAGAGCAGCAAGTGCTTTTAGCTGTTGAGCCATCTCTCCAGCCCCAAGAAATGAATAAAAAAAATGAGACAGTATCATTGTGCATTCCAAGCTGTCTTTGAATTCTTCATCCTCCTCGATCTACCTTCTCAGTGTTGAGATCACAGGCATGAACCCCCACACAGAGAACAGAACTGAATAATTCAACAATTTAAAATTATGTTGGTCAATTGATTGATTGATTGTGTGTGTGTGTGTGTGTGTGTGTGTGTGTGTGTGTGTGTGTGTTGTTGTTGTTGTTGTTGACAGAGGACAACTTTTAGGAGTCTGCTCTCTTCTTCCACCATGTAGGTTTAGGTCACTGGGGATCAAACTCAGGTCTTTAGACTTAGCACAAACACTTATATTTACTGAGTCATTTTGGTAATCCGAAAAATTAAAACTAGCTTGAAGTTTAGTTTCATTTGCTTATTTGCTTATTCCTTCAACAACTACTTGTTGGATGCCACTATGTGCCAATACCAGACCTATTATTTGTTTTCTCTGTTGGGCTGTTGCAACAACTTCCTAACTGGTTTACCTATTTCCACCCTTGTGCTCCATGCCTCCCCTAGCCGATCATTGTTGGCACAGTAGCCAGAATGACACTTAAAAACATTCCAGATCTTGACCTTTGTCTGATCAATTAATTTTAACACAATATTTTAATCCCAGGGGCTATAATTGACCTCAGAGCCTTTCTACCCCCTGTATCTGATTTCTACCCCCTTTTCCCCACCTCCAGTGTCAGGCTCCGTGTGCACCCTGGACAGAGTAGGCTTTCCTGGAGTCTTCTCATTTCAGGCTTTGAAGTTTGCTCTCCATCTCCCTTCGGTTACTTTGACTACTCACATGCCCCCTGGTCAGTTATGTCTTCTCTGATCACTGGATTAAAAAGAGCATCTCTCTGCACCATCCTCTCCCTCACTCTTCTGCTTTTCTTGCCCGAAACTCAATCACCACAAGATAACCTCTTTCTCTATGTATTCATATTATGTTTAGTCCCTCATCCCTCCTTACTTAGGATGCCTACTGTAGGAAGAGGGGCTTTGTATGATCTACTGCTATATTCTAGTACCTGGAGCAGTACTTTGTACACAGTGGGTAAACCTGCATACTTGCTGAATCACTGAGTGACCAAATATAGATCCTTTATTTTTTTGTGACCATTCATTGTTTAAATGCTGAGATAATTCTACTTAATAGTTAAAATAATTTTAATGAAATTATATAGTTTAAAAATATTATTCATACATCTTTACCCTTTCTTCTTTACACAAAACTCCAATTCATGAGTAACGTTAATGGAAGCTCTGGAGAAACATTTTCCAATGGGGTAGTGGTGGTACAGACTAAAAGCATTGCAAAGCAAGCCAGGCTTTTAACTCTTAAGAACCTCAGCAAATGGACAATTTTTAAAGAGTTACTTTATTTTCAAGTGAAGTGTGTGTGTGTGTGTGTATGTGTGTGTGTGTGTGTGTGTGTATATCAAAGTGCATGTGCCTTCAGTGCATGTGCCAAAAGGGGAGTCACATTCCTTGGAGCTGGAACTACAGGCAGTTGTAATGTAATATGCGTCTTGGGAGTTGAACTCTGGTCTGATGGGTAATGTTCTTCTGTATATATGTTTGTCTTATTGGTTGATGAATAAAACACTAATTGGCCAGGCAGGATGATGGTAGGACTAGGAGACAAGGAGGATTCTCTTGGAAGTATAGGCAGAGAGGAGTCATCATGTGATCCTAGGAAGTGACAAAGCTGGGCAGAAACTGCCATTAGCTAACTATAGAGGTCTGGAGGTCTATACAAACAGGCAGGAAGTGACATAGCTGGGCAGAGTCAGAATATAAGCAGGGACAAACAGGAAATCACTCTCTTCGATTTTCTGTGGAGACACTGAGCAGTCACGATGTATCAGGCAAAGGAATTGTAGGTTTGGCTTTCCCTGGTAAGACCACGTGGAAATACTTAGATTTATAGAAATGGCTTAATAATTAAGTCAGAGCTAGCCAATAAGAAACCCTAGTCACGGGCCAACAGTTTCATAATTAATATAGCATCTGTGTTCTTCTTTGGGTCAGAGAAGGGTGGCAGGACCTGCCTGGCCAGAAAACTCAAGTTACACTGGTCCTCTGGAAGAACAGGAAACACTCTTAACCACTAAGCCATCTTTCCAGCCCATGAAAGTGGACATTTTGATGGCTGAAATGCTAATAAAAGCCATGGAACAGACACCAAGGGGCATCCTGAAGAATGAAAGTCTCATGTAAGCAGTGAGTGACTTGTGCAGGAGCTGTACTGAATGTGATATCCTGGAACCCTCTGGGTGCCAAGGGAGAGCTGAACCATTTCCTGGTCAGAGTGATTGAGAAACACACTGTCAACACAGAGTATACTGGAGGCAAATGTCTTTCTGCTGCCTGGCTTGCAACTTCCTAATGCCAATGGCAAGTCAGTGAAACTGCAGGTTCTCCATGGAATGACACTCATTCCATGAAGATGTTTGCACACTGAGTCAGTTTCTATAGCATCTCAACGGCTTCACACTTGAGTGTGCCACAGAAGAGAATGCACAGCAAATTATTAAAATTGTTATATTCAGGATGTAGGAATGGATGCAATGATCTAATCTAGACATAATTGGGAGTTACACTTATAGAGGTGATAATGTGATTAAATATATATAATATATTCAGTAACCCCTGTTCAACCCAAATTATAATGGGGGGAGCTGAAAGTCAATTAAAGACATTGATTTGATTATTTTTAGTTATTCAACTGCATGATTTTCTTTTTAAAAAATTCAAGCCTGGTAAAGATTACTTGGGTTTATTAATGACAGGTTCCTGAAATGTCTTTGTATAAATATACATTAGATTTTTGACTGTTCAATTCAATTTTGAAGGTATTAGTAAAACCATCCAAACCAAGTTAGCAAATGAAATCAAACTCTACACAGGCTTTGGTAATAGAAAGCACAAATGGAGGTCTACCTTCTATTAATTATTAGACATGGGATTCAAAGCAAGCTTTCTGGCTTCTCTGAAGCTTAGCTTCCTTAACAATGAAATAGAGTTTCTCCTATTTACATATCTAGTCAAATGTGGACAGCAGTAATTTGAAAAAGCTCTGGAATGTCTCACATATATAAGGATTATGAGTCAAACATTGGCACAAGTGCTTATTCTCAGCTCTTGGGAGGAGGTCATCAAAGCCTGTCTGGAGGTCAGAGCATAGCCTGTGGGTGTCAGTCCCTTGCTTCCACCGTGTAGGCTCTCAGGGCCAAACTCAGGTCATTGGTCTTAATGCCAAGTGCCTAAACTAGCTGAGCCATCTCATCTCAGGCCGGCAAATAAATTCCTAACTGAGCATGTCCAGGCTGTACTTTGAAATCCTGCTTTTTTTTTTTTTTTTCAATGACTCACTGAGTTAATTAGGGTTGCTTACATGAGCATGGTTGTGGGTTATTTACTATAAGAAAATAGATGATATCTTTCAGCACCCATTAACTTCCAATAACCTCCTCACTAGTGGCCCTCCCTGGCCTGCTGGAATGTTGACAGGTTCCATCGTGTGCAGGTTTTGTACAGGTAATAAAACTTGCTGTGAGTTCCTGAGTGCAACATCCATATCATGTCCAGAAGACAGCATTTCACAGAACTCCTCCCAATCCCTCAGCTCCTACATTCTTTTTGCACCCTCTTCTATCATGTTCCCTGAAAGGGGTGTTCATATAAATATCCCATGCTCAGTGCTTCTTAATCTCAGCACTTTTCACCAGTTTCGAGCGTCTGAATTAACAACTGTGGATTGCAAAAAACAGTTTCCACGACCAAGGTGGTTGCTCAGCAGTCTCTAGTCCTGGTCTTCACTGAGGTGTCCAGACACAGATTCTGACCTGGAATCACTGAGTTAAAGGGATATCGTATACAGACTGGTGAAGTCATTTGTCTCTTTGAACAGCTGCAAGTCGGACCAACAATTCCTAAGGGCTGGAGGTGGGAAGGTGATCCAGTGCACACAAAACAGACTCATCAGCTCCATAAACAAAGGAATAAAAACAATTTCAGTCAGTTGCAAAATAGGAAAAAGTTCAAGGAGGGAAAAGATTATTGTACTTTATCAAAAGAACAGAACAAAAGACGACGAGGGCTATCGCTCTGATAGTCTCTACGACACCTCATGGCGGACTGCTTTTATCTGGCTTTTAAAAGTTCCTCCACTTGGACAGCTGTCAACTTGCTTCCTTTCACCACCCACGTCCTTCCTCTCTTAGCTAACCTCCAGATTCTCTGCCCTGGGTGCTGACAATGATTATCTACCAGGTTCCAGGTTGACTTGATTCACTAGGCTCTGCTGCTGAGCTGCTGTGCCGAGTGGGCACGCGTCGGGGAAAGTCGGGGTAGCCGGCGACACCCTGAGCGATCAGTCATGTCCGCGAGTGTCCGAGCGCCCGCTGGCGAGGAAGAAGCATCTTTTCCGCCCAGCTCCGGGAAGGCGAAACCCGGAGCAGATAAATTCAGGACGCGCACGGCCCCGCCCACTCAGGCAGTTCCTGTCACGTGCCCTCGCACTTTCCAATCAGCGTCCGGAACATCCAGGCTTGTGATTCAAACTGCGGCGCGGCGAGCTCCGAGTCGGCGCCGGCGTTGCCGGGCGACTGCTGTGGGTTTGGGAATGGAGCACCGTATCGTGGGTCCCGGGCCGTACCGGGCCACCAAGTTGGTGAGTGAGAGTGCGGGCCGGGCGGACCCCTTGCCGCCAGCACCGCCGTGACACGGACGGTGCGCATCCGCTGGGGTCTGCCGGTGCCGGTGGGCGAGCGTCTGCTGGGGTCGCGGCTCCTCACCCTGCTCCGCAGCCGGCAGAGGAGGCCTGGACCAGCCCCACCAGGTGGGATGAACTTCATCTGTGGGCGGTGACTATGTTATGGGCTTTCGGCCTTAACGGGAAGCGAACACCAGGCGATCGGGTTCCCCTTTGTCTTTCTAGAGTCTGGGATAAGATTGACCTTAGGTGGAGCCCTAGGACCACCCTACCCGTGTAGCACTTGGGGGTTGCGGTGATCCACACAAGGGCGTGTCTCCTTCCTGAGTGACACTGTTGACACTTGACGAGTGTTCTTTGTAACGGTGCACAGTACTCCGGTGGATTGCTCCTCTAAAGGTTCCTGCCCCCTGCGTTTCAGTTTTTGTCAGCACCCACCTTAGCTCTCTGATAGTTGGTCTCCAAGCCCTGCAGATACGCCAGGGTGAGGCCTTTTCTCATGGAAACACATTTTGATATTCAGAGACTTAGCTGATCTGGAGGAAGCTGATCTTGGAGGAAGTAATTTTACTGACCTCTGCCTCCAAGGATTTGCACAACGGAATAGACACAGGTGAGGCCTTTGAGTTTAGTCTGCGTGCCACTCTCAGGTGCATGTACCTTGCAATCAAATCTCAATGCTCTCTTTAAGAAATATTCTGGGAAAGGTGGGAACGAGGATCCAAACTCTCTTGTATTAGACTCATATTCTAGAGATGTAGTTTCCTTTATTTCTAGTGTTTTGTGGAGTCAAAACACCTTCTGGATGAGAAGTCTGATTTCGGTCTTCTTGTTCTTTAGGGTTTTTTTTTTTTTGTAGACTTATGGATCACTTGGAGAATAATAATAATAGATTGTGAATCTTCTTCACAGAAAAGATCACTTGTCACCTGTGAAGTTTCTCCTAAGACTTTAGGGAGTGCAGTATTGTTTCATTTGGCTGAAAAACATCACATTACTAAGATGCCTGTGAAGAGGATTGGAAGGAATCACTGTACAATCTACTGGACACCCAGAGTGATCCATTTATTTTAGTAAGCCTAAAATAATACATTTAGGTTTTCTTTAGAGCTAGTTCCTAAGAGGTATGAACAGTAATAACGGGGGAGGGGGGAAGATAGTCTTAGAAATGGTGTTTCCATAACTGATTCTACAGAAGTGGTTCCAGCATTTAAACTGCCTGAGGTCAGGAAGATAGAAGTTGTTCCTTTCAGTGACTTTCACAAACTCTTAGAGCAGCCCTGTCTTATCAGTGAGGGTGTTTCAAGAACCCCACAGCAGTGGTTTGAATAAGAATGGCCCTCATAGGCTCGTATATTTGGATACTTATTCACCAGGAATGGAACTGTTCAAAAAGATTGCAAGGACTTGGAAGTGTGGCCTTGTTGGAGGAAGTGGGCCACTGGGATTGGGCTTTGAGGTTTGAAAAGCCCATGCTAAGCCCAGAGTCTGTCTTTCAGTCTGTGGATCAGGATGTTACTCTTGGCTATTTCGCCAGCACCTGCCTGCCTGCTGCCATGCTCCCCCTCATAATGATGATGGACTAAACTCCTGAAATGATAAACAAGCCCCCATTTAAATGCTTTTTACATGAGTCGTCATTGTCATGGTCATGGTGTCTCTTCATAGCAACACCTAAAACTATGATAGTGATAGACCCTATATATAGTAAACATAATATGTGTTTTTCCTTCTATGTCTATGATAGTTTATAAATTAATACAATGAGGAATTAACAGCAATAACTTCAAAACGGAGCAGCTAAATACTCTAATAAAGTTCACTATAATACTTGGGAGCTATTGGTCATAAAATAGAGATTACTTGAACACATGCACTGTGATACCTCATCAGTTGGCCTGATAACCTAACCATGACTAAGTGGCCAGTGTGTGAGTGGCATATGCAGTGTGGATACACTGGACACTGAGATCATTCACCTCTTTGGTGTGATGAAGCAATTTCAATCTGCCACTCAGAGCTGCATGCAATTGAAAACAGGCACAGTGAAGTTTCGGAATTTTCTGTTGTTCAGATTACTGGTTACTGTGGGTAACTAAAACTTTGGATAATGGTTGACTGTTATATCTTCCTCTAGGGTAGTAAAAAAGAACATGTTTCATCCTCTACACAATTTATTCACAATACTTGTAAACAAATTGGACCTTGGTATGATAAGTCCTTATCCTGCCATATGATAAAAAATAAATATAATAATTGGACCTGCTTTAAATGTTGATGGGGTGGCTTGTAAAAGAATGGCCCCAATAGGCTGGGGAAAAAAGAAAGAAAAGAAAAGAAAAGAAAGAGAAAGAAAGAAAGAAAGAAAGAAAAAGAAAAAGAAAAGAAAACATTAAATTTGGGTTTCCTTACCTGGCTGGTCTCAAACCCACAGAGATCCACCTGCGTCTGCCTCCTGAATGCTGGGATTTAAGGAGTGCACCACCACCGCCCAGCTAATGCTTTCTTTTGTGAGAATTGCCATGATCTTGGTATCTCTTCACAGCAGTGGGATACTATCTAAGATAGTTGTGTGTATGGGACGCATCTCTTAATGGGTGTAGAGGTTTACTATATAGATAATGCTGGATTCTCTGTGGCATTATTGTGTTACCAAAGGAATCTGTAAAGAAAAATACTGTCTTTGGATGCTTTTGATCCCTACCTCCCATGACATTCAAGCCCATTTTAGGTTTATCAGTTAATTAAAAAGAAAAGTATATGGATAATTAATAAAGACCCTTCAGTTTTACCGATAATCAATTCAGCTTCCAATTTTATTATTTATTTGAGAAACTTAATGTTAAATACTTTTTTTTCTACCTAAATGTGGGGGTTGCTGTTACAAGAAATTACAGTGGTTATTAAAAGTAAAACCTGTAGATATTTTCCAAATATAAACCAGCCACGATTTGAAGCTTTTATTGCATAAATAAATGTTTTGTAACTCATTCTCTCTTGTCCTTTGAGGCTGGCATTTCCTTCCCTTATCCTTGACCCAGCTCTCTTTTTCTTAACTTCACTCTCAACTTCAGGAAGTGCCCAGAGAGTTGTTTAGCACCTAAACAAGAAAGGGTGAATATCCTTTTTCCTGGTTGGCTGTACTTTCTAATAACATGTAACAGCTTCATTTTCTAAGGCACTGATTAGCTAAAATTTTATGGTTAAAAATGAAATGACAGGACCAGTTCATGACAGTACTGGAGCTAGTCAGCTACTTATTCATCCTCACTGAAACAGCTGCTTTTTTTTTTTTTTTTTTTTAAAAAACACATGTAAAAATGGCTCACAGAAGACTTCCACTGTGTAGTTTGGAACACATTGCTAACCTTTTGGAAGGTAGCTACTGTGGGAACACGGTCCATGAATGAAGCTGTGTGAGGAGAATTTTTGTGAGATAACTCCAAGGACACAAGGCAAATGTCTTGTAATCTTTGTTTTTCCATAACATGGGTTTTTCTTGGAGCGTGCTTTCATGCCCCTCCCAGGTGTGATAGGAGTAGGTTTACTTTAGATTACCCATCATCTTCCCCATGATTATCTAGAATGATGTTTCCAAGCTTGAGTTGTCCTCAGTAACTATATACAGCCTGAACTCATGTGACCTTGCCCTTGTGACTGTATACAGCTTGAACTCAAGTCAACTTTTCCTAACCCTTAGAATACCCTCAGAATATAAATTGTCTGATGCACTAAATAAAGATGGCTATTGCGTGAGACTTTAGTCCACTTCATTTTTAGGCTCCACTCTATCCCAGGATCATGTCACTAATAGAGCAGTGACAGTTATTATGAAGTTTACACTATACAAAGGCACAGTGGGGAGAAAGGTTGACATATTCCTGCTGTGTGAGGAGCAAAAACAGTAGCCATTTATTCACGAATTCACATTCTAGAAGCAAAGAGTAGGCAAGAGCCTCATGAGGGGTGGGATTAATTCTGAGGCATGCCAGGAGGATTGCTGTGGTGTTCTTGATGTCTCTGGCATAGGCTGTGGAAAGCTGTGACTGTTTTTATGTAGTGACCACTCTGATGTTTGCAGTATCCATGCAGGGTTGCTTCTGTCAGCTGATGGCTGGGATGTTAACTAGGTCGTTGCCATGTTCATAAAGCTCCCAGCAGGAGCTGGATAAATGGCTTCCTTATTCTAGACCTATTCACTTCCTGATTTCCTGTCACTGATGCAATTTCACTCATAAACAAGGAGAAAAAGGCTCAGTCGTCTTGAAGTTATTTTAAAAAAATGACATCTAGAGAGATCTGTTTTTTTTTTTTTCTTTTTCTTTTTTTTTTTTTTTTGTCTTAAAGGGACATAGTGGCTCATATGATTCTATCAGTGGCATTTGGGAGCAGAAGAAACTGAATTTTTTTTTTTTTTTTTTTTTTTTTTTTTTTCTGAACACATGCCAAACCTTATGCAAACTGAATGAAAGATCTGGGATTAGAACCCTGCTCTCACCCAGTACATGTTTTTCCCCCTTAGTCAGAGACTGATTCTGTTCTATTGAAGCAGCCCAACATCTCCTAGTCAAGGCCAGAATCACTGTGCCATGAGCACCACCAGCAGTGAATTAGAGTGAGTCAATATGCACTTATCTGACACAGGCTTGGTTTTTTTTTTTTTTTTTTTTTTAAGGCTCATAAACCAAGTGTAAGCAAGAAGCCATGTGTTTCTTTGATTTGACTGGAGTGCACTGAACCTGTGCATGCTACCTGTTTCTTAGCAGGCTGATTGTGGGCAATACCTACCTCCATGGCCTTTTTTTGATTTTTTTTTTTTTCTTTTTATGGGGATGGGTAGGAGGGGAGTCTTGTTTTGTAGCTCAGGCTGGCCTTGAACTCACCACATTCATCTTGCCTTAAGGCAAATTAGGAGACTATGGGTATGTGCAAGCGCTGTAGCTAGTTTCTATGATTTTGTATATCAGAATCTCAACTTTTTTGAGTTTTAGTTTGTTATAATTTAGTTTTCTAGAATTGCTATATCATACAGAAATGTGTTAACTGTGCCCCAGTACATTCTGCTTATTGGCAGAGACTGGACTGAATCCTGGAGACTCAATGCAGGAATGCAGGGGACTGTTGTATATACTTGCTCAGTTTTAATGGCTACACCCACTCTGATAGTAAAGGTAATGGCAATATATGGGGGAGATTTATTAAGTGCCTACCTGCTTCAGAGCTGGCACTTCGATAGGCTTTTTATTTTTCTTTTGTATGTCTCTGGTCTTTGTTGCTCTGTAGCAGGGAGATACACAGGGTTGGCTAGCAGCGAGTGTGTGGCTGGCCTGCTGGCCATTGGCAGAGCAGGCTGTGAAGTTAGACAGGGCTTCAGAGCCTGAACTCTCTCTATTCAGGCTTCTGTGTCCCTGTGACATTTGAAGATGCCATGCCTAACTAAACTGTGTTCTTCCAGAAGAGCCTCAAAACCAACACCCTCTCAGGCAAGCAAAGGCATGAGAAAAGTTGACTGTAGTAAAAGAATAGATGTGTGATTTGAAATATGACTAGTGATGTTTTCAAATGACTTTCTTTGGCAAATAAGCAAAAGCCTGATACTGCTTTGTAAAGTTTTTTCTCTCCTGTCCTAGGTCTTTAACATTAGGCAGGTATCATTGTTACCATCCATGTCTTTATTCTTTCCCCATGCAATTCCGCTCACACTATGAACAGTCTAGAAGCGTTTGCTGAATGAAGTCATATTAAACACGGGATGTCTAGGAATGGATTATATATAATGGGCTAGATTTTGGGGGATCAGGTTTGGCATTGTTTCACTATATAGTCTGAGCTGGTTCTGGGACTTTGCATTAATTCCAGGGTGGCTTTGAACTCAAAGTCCTCCTGCCTCAGCCTCCTCAGTGCGGGGGGGTGGGGGGTTGGGGGGTACGAGGTGTTGGGGGGTGGTGGTGTTATATAGAAGTGTGCAGTACCAAGCCCAGCTATGAGCTTAGTTTTAACCAGTACTACTACCAGGGTTTTCATTCACAGAAATTCAGGTTTTCACTACTAGCCCGACTTGTTAGCAGTGTCTTTAATAACTATTCCTTGAATGAATAAAGGATGAACTACCCTTTAGGAACTGCGTTTTGCTTTGTTTCTCTTCTGTAAATAAGTTCTATTTTTGCTTCAAGTGTAACAAAGTGACCATAACTTAGACTATTTTAACTGTTCCTAAGTGTATACTTCTATGGTATTAATTACATATACACCGTTTTGTAATCATTACCTCTCATCATTCATTCTCTAGGTCTTTTAGAGTTTGAAGGCTGCAAATAAAGTACTAAATCTCCATCTGTTATTCCAGTGCTTTTTAATTTTAAAATTTGATTTTGTCTGCCTAGTTACCCGCTTGCCTACCTACCAACCTACCAATTTGTGGATCAATCTGTTTATCATTTAACTTAGGGTCTTGTGTATGCTAAGCAGGCTCTAGTCCTGAAGCAGTTTATTAAATGGAAAACTGGTATTCCTTGATTTAAATATTTGGGATGTAGTCACCTCTAAAAAACACTAGTCGATAACTAAATACTTTTGTGTCCTTTGCCTAGTGGAACGAAACAGTGGAGCTCTTTCGTACCAGGATGCCTTTACGGAAACATCGCTGTCGTTTCAAAACTTATGAGCACTGCTTCACAGCAGCTGAGGCTGTGGACTGGCTACATGAGCTTCTGAGGAACAGTCAAAACTTTGGGCCCGAGGTAACTCGCAAGCAAACAGTCCAGCTGCTAAAAAAATTCCTGAAGAATCACGTGATTGAAGACATCAAAGGAAAATGGGGTCAGGAGGATTTTGAAGACAACCGGCACCTCTACAGGTAATGGCAGTGTGTAAATACTGCAGGAGGGCTTTAGGGAGCCTGAATACATCTGCTCAGCATCTGGGAACTTCCTGAAGTGAGAGAATTTACTGTGGCCACTGAGGCGATGACTCTGTCTGTAATGTGCTAAGTGCCCAACTGAATGAGCTGTTAAAATAAAACCAATTGCAATTTGTCAGGCTCCATCAGAGCACCACAGAACAGGCTTTTGTTGTGGTAATTTTCCAGTAAGGAAAAGTTTCCATGTCTTCTGCTTGCCTGGGAGGATGGGTGTAGTAACTTAGTACTTCTAGAGTACCTGAAGGGGAAACAGTACCTCCAGGCTTAGCTTTGCTGAGCAGCACTAAGGTTGGAATTATCAGGGGCAGAAGTCTGGTCTTGAAACAGCTCAGAGTACATGTGTGGGATTGTGTTAGAATTCCTTAACATCTCTGGCTGAGCCTGGAGCTGCAAGGCTGCCTTTCGCCATTTGATTTGCTGACAACATTTTATGATGTGGACATTTACCACAAGGTACCCTTGATTAGGGGTGAGAACCAATGTCCACTTCCTTTCTCCGAGTTGGGACCCTAAGGCTAGGACCTGCTCAGACCCTGCGCATGGTGCCACAGTATCTGTGAGTTCATATGTGCATCTGCAGCATATCAGGACCCAGGCTCAAGTTGGAAATGAGTTATATATCAAAATTTTTTTTTTGTTTACATTCGGGATGTTTTACCAATGAAAGTCTATGTAAATATTCTGTGATTTAGAAAACTCTGAATTCTAAAACGCTTCTGGTCTGCAGCATTTTGTATGAGGGTGATGTTAAATTGGAAGAGGCACAGACACATAAAACAGTGGGGCACAATAGAAGTTGAGAGGCAGATGTATACAAATACAGTCGGTTGATAGGAAATGATTTTGGCAGTGCTAGATGTTGACCCAGAGCTTTGTACGTGTTAGGCAGGTACTCTATAGCTGAGCCACATTTCCATCCATAGCAAAGGATTTCCCAACCTTTGGATATCCAGCTATATATAAGCAGAAAATAATTCCCAATGAATTTCAACCTAAACCTTAGAAACTGTACAAAAATTAATTCAAAGTAGATCATAGATTTAAATGTGAGATCATAGACAAAAGTCCAGGAGAAAATCTTTATATCTTGAAGTTAGGTAAAGAGATGTTAAGATGGGATACCAAAGGCACCAGCCACAAAAAAAAAAAAAAAAAGAAAAAGAAAAAAGACTCGACAGATTGGACTATCAAAATGAAAAACAGATTGCAGCGAGATGGTGTTTAGAGCATGGAAAGGGCTGCCGAGTAGGCTCAGCAGTTAAGAGCTCTTGTTCCTCTTGCAGAGGACTCAGGTAACATCCCTAGTATGTACAAAGTAGCTTATAACTGTAACTCTAGTTCCAGGGATCTAAAGCCCTCTTCTGATCTCCAGGTACAGACATGGTACATATACATGCCTGCCGGCAAAACACTTAATACATTAAAAACAAAACAAAACAAAACTAACAATAAAAGAGGACAAGAAGACAAATAACAGGCAGAAATATCTTCGAGTCATATTTGTGACAGTGGACTGGTACCAAGAACACATGAGCTCAGCAGCAATAGAGCAACAACAAGAATGGAGATGCAAAGTAAAGCAACAACAGGATGCTACTAAGTGTTACAATGGCTACAATAGAAATACCAACACTGCCAAGTACTACTGAACTGAGATGCAGAGGAACCCTAGGCTGGCAGTCACTTTGACAGTTTCAGATAGAGTTAATAAATATAGATGATCTCACTGAGCATTTTTATTGGATATTTCCCTATAGCAATGAAAATTTAGTGTATGAATGGAAAATATGTGAGTGTTTATAGAGGCGCTATTAATAATTGCCAGTAACTGGCTAGAAACACCCTAAATGTCCCATGGTTGGATGAGCAACTACAGATCATCTATAAAATGGAATGCTGTCAGGTTGGGGAAGGAAAGATAGAGTATTTTGAGAAGTAATGAAACTGTGACCTTGTAAAACATTCTTGTACCAATACCTTGTAAATCTTTTGAAGGGACCCGTTTTAGTTACTACCCCTTCAAATGGATGAACTATTTACTCCCTCTAGTGGACATTTTTTAAAATAGGAAAACACAAAATGTATATATGTGATTTTATTTTTCTTTCACTACTCATTTCATCAAGTCCATAAGGATCAATTTTCAGGCACTAGGTTTAAGTGCCAAGGTACTAAGACCATGAAAGTATGGGAACCTGGAGGCTCACGGACTTATTTCATTTCTTAAGCATGTAATATCCAATATCTAGTTGGTCAGTTGAATTTGGGGGCATAAAGAGAGTATAAAGAAGGCTTTTCTCTGTTTTTCTTTTTCTCTTTTTTTAAAGAAACCAGTACAAACTCACAACTGATAGTCTTTGTTAAAGGTGTCTTTATTGCTACATATGGCCTGCTTTCAGTTTCGGCAACACTAATTTTAAAAAGAGAATGAGTATAATCAGAGAATATTTGATTCTGTTGATACAATATATATATGTATCATGTCTTAAAACATGATACTAAGGCCAGCCAGGCGTGGTGGTGTGCTTATAGTTCCAGCTACTTGAAGGGCAGGAGGACCACTTGGATCCTGGTGCTCAAGACCAGCTTGGGCAGCATAGTGTGAGACTTATATTAAGACTGGACAATTAGGAATTTAAAATGCTCTTGAAGGCACACACTCCAATGGTCACACACTACCATTTTCTTATAATATATCAGCCCACTTATGATAATGTTATCTACTTAGCTTAGGTTGGAACTGTGTCTGTGACTTTGTTAGTATAGAGTGAGTGCTTGGGGACCTCATTGGTAGAGAGAGGAGATGGAGGGACCCTATGGATGGAGTAGGATCTGGATAATAAGGGATGGAGGGTAGAGGGTATCTCTGGTAACTATGAGGTAAGAGCAAAGCAGCCACTCAGAAACACACTCGTCTGTAAGCTTTAATCTGACAACTGGGAGTTGACAAACATGGCTAGTCTTAGGAAGTCAAAGGGGTGAGTTTGGTGGAATTTATTAAAATTATAGCTATGGAATAGGCCTGTTTTTTAGAGTCATTTATTTTGTATGTATGAGTGTTTTGCCTACATTTATGTATGTGCACTGGGATGTCAGATCCCCTGGAACTGGAGTTATAGATGGTTATGAGCCAACATGTATGTGCTGAGACTGGAACCTGAGTCCTCCGCAGGAGCAACAAGTGCTCTAAACCACTGAGCCTTCTCTCCAGCCCCTAGAGTAGACTTTTACTTCATAAGAAAGCAGCCAAGGCAAGGACATTGAGCAGGGATGGAGCCTGTGGTCCAAAACCGTTAGTTATGACAGTGATGGAATAGACTGCAAAGCAGAAGAACTGCGGTCTGGCAGAGAATGCTAGTGCGATGGAAGTGCTTCTTGTTCTCGCTCCCTCACAAGCTAGGCTAAACTTTGTCTGAGATAGGACATTCTGTCTTTTTTATTGTGGAGGAAATTTCCATTTTCATATAGAATCTTTAAAAGAGATGTGTGTGTGTGTGTGTGTGTGTGTGTGTGTGTGTGTGTGTGTGTGTGTGTATACAAGTCACTGTGTATATGTAGGTCAGAGAACAACTTGCAGGAGTTCTCTCCTTCTACCATGTGGGTGCCTGATATTGAATTCAGGTAGTCAGGCTTGGAGGCCTTTACATGATTAGCCATCTTACTTAGAATTTTTATTAGTGTTTAACATTTTCTTCTTGAGGCTAGTTCTACAACCTTAGTCTTTTTAAAACCAGTTAACTCTCCATAATAGCTCTCAGTTCTTCATAAACATCTTCAGTATTTACTGGGTATCTGTGATACCTTTGTTCCTGATTAGTGTCTCAAGGAGTCTGGAGCCTTGAGAAGCGGGTGAACATCCAAGGTCTCTCTACCTTCCCAGTTACATACTTCACAAAGGTCAGTAATGGTGAAAAATGTAAACAGACATATGCTTACATTTATATGGAAGTTTAAGCATTTTTTGTTGTGAGTCATTATAAACTTTTCTGTTCGTGGGAGCTCCTGTTTGTGCAGGTCTTGTTGGGAAGGAGTGCCATCCAGAGTGAAAACCCACCCTCTTCCTCGTAGTAAGGAGAGTGCAGGCACATGGCCTGTTTCTGGCTCCTTAGGTATCCCCACCCAGGGCTAAATCTTCATGCAAATCCCGGGAAGGACAGCTTGGATCTTCTTGTGAAAGAAGTGATAGTCTATAGATAGGCACATTGATGGACGCATACAGAGACATCGTGCCAGTGCTGGCTTTGGAATGAGCCTATTCCTAGGGCCCAGTCTCATATGTAGTTCTGGCTGTGTGTACCATCTGGCCTTCCACTTTTCTCTTGGACTCATCCCCTTTCCTACTGTTCTCTAGCTCTCTTCTGGTTTGTGACGTGTTTGATATTTTCAGATTCCCTTTTAGTTAACTTTGCCAGGATTGGTTCTGGTGTTTATAATTGCAAGAGCATACATTGATGGAACAAGCAATGGCTGCAGAGAATGTAAAATTGGGGCAGCTTTCTAGACGAGGAAATTGTGTGTAGACTGCCTAAAAGCAAAGCAATGACTCAGACTGTTGTGCAATGTTCAGAGTCAGGAGGGGTCCTTGGAGTTTCCTTTAAGCCTCGAGGCACAGCCAAATGAACGCTGGATTGATTGTTATACATGGAACAGTTAAATTAGCCGGATTCTGAGATTATAGCTCATCACTACCATCTTCCAATGTGGAAGCTGCCCAGATGTTGGTGGGCATGTCAATGGGATGTTGAAATATGCTGTTCTGAGTCAAACCTGTTGAATGCTGTCTGTCGACACAGTTCTGTAATGTCTTGTCTAGGGTGTGTTGGTGATTAATTCTTGCTAATTTCAAACCTATGAGTTGTTTCTCTGTCCTGACTCGGTTCCATGCTCTGTCAGGTTTCTTTATCTATTCCCTCTGTATTTGTTTATCCATTTGACTGCCACCTGTTTGTCCTTGAAATTGCTATTTTCTTTGACCCTTTGCTATGTTTCTCCATGAATTCTTACTGCTTGTTTTTTCCATCAGCTTTAGTAGAGAATGGAGCTGGAATTCAGAAGTCTCCTGGGAGCAGTGTGATTCACAGGTACTCGCCCCTTTTAGATAGCAGAGAGCTCTCTTGATCTGGAGGAAGAGCACATAGAAGTACACCTCAGATGTAATTGACACGGAGACAAAGGGGTAAAGACATGTGGGTTAGTTAGCCTTTCTCAGGAAGCTGTAGTTTAGAATTAACAGAGAACAGTGGGAATTTGCTCTGAGATACAGGTTGTACAATGAGGTTTACTGAAGTTGTTGAAAGTGGAACAGACACACCATGTGGAGTTGGCAAGCTTGTGAACTGGGAATGGGGGATGCCAGGCAGATGTGTAATGTGAGCCTCAGGAAACAGTTGACATAAGCATATTTATGCCACTCACGCCAGCCTTTTATCATCTGCTTGATATGCTTATGCATATGTTCTGATATGAGAGACAGTTTTGTGTGTGTGTGTGTGTGTGTGTGTGTGTGTGTGTGTGCACATAAAACTTGGAAACATTTTAAAGTTAGGTTCTGAGCTATTTTTTAAGTTTTAGTTTTATTTGTTCATGCAGTGGCAGGGGTATATCACAGTGTGTGTGAGGAGGTCCCAGGACAACTTACTAGAGTTGGTTCTGTCCTTCCACCGTGTGGGGCCTTGGGATCAACCTCAGGTCATCTGTCTTGGTGGCAAGTGCTTTTACTTGCTGAGCTATCTTGCTGGCAGTTCTGTAGTATTTTGTTAGAATTTTGTATGGGGGGTGGGTTTCTCTTTGTTAATTACACCCCTACATATATGCTTTACCCTCTCCGTTTCTTCTTATCCTTTCGAAAGCATTTGCCACGCCCACTGTATCCATGGTGATGCTGAGCTCAGAAAGTGGGTATCTCTTTCAGGAAATAAAGAAGTGGATGAACCCCGGATCTCTTTTGAAGCCTCCAGTAGGACATGGCTTCAGGGCTGCGGAAAGGTCATCCCTGCAGAGTGCCTCAGAGAAGTCTGTTTTCACAGCGACACTCAGCCGAATCTTTTCCAGCAGCAGGTGGCTGCCCATTGAGGAAGCCAGGAAAGACATTGGGTGCCATTACACAGGGAGTGGTGGGAAATGAGGATGCAGGAGAACCTGCTTTTTATCTGGGTGTCCTGCCATCCAACAGAATGCCTAGTGTCCATTGAGAAAAAAGTCTGAAGGTTAGTCAATGAGGAGTGAGTTCCTGTCCTTATTGTAAGCAAGCACTTCTCACCCCACCTCCTTTCCTAGTAATGGTGGCTGTAGCCTTCCCACATCATGTGAGTCCTAGTGGAGTATTAATGTGAAGTCAGTGACAGGAAGATTGTAACAGAGGGTTTGGAGTACGGCAGGACTGGCTCCAATCCCAGCTATTTAGGTTTCCACCCATGCAGTTGTAAGCAAATTGCTGTACTCTGTGACCCTCTGTGGCCTCATCTACAAACTAGGAATGCTGGCATTTCATCTTGGCCCACACTTAGCAGTGGTATTTAATGGTTCTCCTGCAACTTATTCAAACTGAATGTGTTTCTTTTTAGCAGTGCAGTGGGAACAAGGTAGGTCTGTCTGTTCCTTGTCCTCATACTGTTTGTGTGACTTCTGAGTAAACACTGTTACATCTGTCTTTCCACTAGACCAGGGGTCAGCAGCCTTGTTTAATGCATGGCTGGAAGTAGATAGTGGGTCATGCAGCTTCTGGCACAGCCTGACTCTCCTGCTTCCTGTCAAAAGCAGCTATAAGCAGTATATAAAGAGTGTGCCAGTAAGACTTCATTTACAAAGCAAATGATGGAATTTGATCCACAGGCCATAGTTGCTAGACTCTAAGGTTTATCCACTTGTGTCTCATATGTAGCATGTACTTCTATTTCTTGCATTCACATGAAGACATTATGTCTGAATGAGTGCAAATACAGGATTCTTTGGGACTTTGGAGTAGAGAAGGAGGTGGTAATTGTGGTAATTTGAATGTAATAGGTCTCCATAATCTCATAGGGAATGGCACTTTAGGAGGCATGGCTTTGTTAGAATGGATATGGTCTTGTTGGAGGAACTGTGTCACTGTGGGGGCAGGTTTGAGGTTTTCTATGCTCAGGATACCACCCAGTGTCTCAGCTGTAAGATGTAGGACTCTCAGCTACTCCACCAGCACCACATCTGCCTGCCTGCTATGACCCCATCATGATGATAATGGACTGATCTGAAACTGTAAGTGAGCCACCCTAATTAAATGTTTTCCTTTAGGAGTTGCCATCATCGTGTTTCTTCACAGCAATATAAACCCTAAGACAGCTGTCTTTAGTGCTATAGATAGGGAGCACCCAGAAGGATCCATGGAAAGGGAGCAGGAGTTAATAAACTAAGCCTGCACTTTAGATTGCAAGTCTCATCTGAGAAGGAAAGCTGCAGAAACCCAGGACCCCTTGCCTAGGCTCATGGAGAGTTCCCGAGCAAAGACTGCTGCTGAAGCCCTGTGTCTTCGGAAGGAAGGTTCTGTTATCCCATGTGCTCCATGATGGGCTAGAAGCACCTGGGGAAAGCGGGGATGATACAGCAGCTGGGGGCTGTTGTCTTGAAGAGAGAGATGATCTGATACCTCTGTGGTCAGCACAGACTGTTTTTGTGTACTGCATAGAACCACTTCTCCATATATGTTTGTGGGACATCTTCCCTAAGGAGGCCAACAAGATGGAAATTACTAGGAAGACAGCTCCTATCCCCACAGTTGGTCAGCTGCTGCTTATCTCCATCCTTTGTTTCCACTGTGAATTCTCTCATCCTCTGTCATAACCTTGCAAGGTTCTCTGTCCTCTGTCATCACTTTGCAGGGCTCTCTTCTCTGTCATCACGTTGTAGGGATCTTTCATCCCCTGTCATCACCTTGTAGGGTTCTCTGGTCCTCTGCCATCATCTTACAAACTTAGAGTGTTGTACCTGGCAGTGACCCAGAATGTCATTCCTGAGGGTCTGGACCCACAGTCATCTTGTACTTCTCAGACTAGTCTTCCATACTGGCCCATTCACAGTTGCGTAGGACAAGGAGGTACCAAGGGGTGCAATGCAGACATCGGGGGTGCTATAGATATTCCTTCTGCCTTCACTGTGCAAGTACAATCATCCATCCTCCCAATCAGAATCACTATTCTTCTTGACCTCTGCTCCGTGTCCACAAGAACAATCCAGAGCTCCTTCACTAGATGCCCTACCAAGAGTTTATCTCTTTGGGGACAGGAACACTGATGAATCCCGAGTGGTGGTGACAGGAAGCTCTCCCATACTAATGGCAGTTACTAAGAGGGATGGTGAGCAGGGTTACTTTTGTTCCCATCCTTTGACTTTTGGTACATTTGTATTCTTCTTGGGGGAAGCCAGTCTCATGGTGACCCCTTAATTGTCAGATGGTTTCATTGCTGTAGGCCCTGCCTGTGTGTCTCCTGTGCAGCACTGGCCTGACCACTGTGTCCTTGTGACAGTTCTGGAGATGAGCTTGCCAGTTCTCCATCTTTGTTCTTTTCCAAATTGTTATTCTAGGTCCTTTGTCTTTCCTCATTTGTTCTAGAATCAGTGTGTTTATTCCTAAAACGGTTCCTCCTGGGGTTTTTGAATGGAATTTCTGATGGAATTCAGTATATCAGACTGGGATTTAACTTCTCAACAAAATTGAATATTCCAAGTCATAAACAGAGTACAGATCTTTCTGTTTGATGTCTCTATTGTTCTGCAGTTTTAAGTTATTTCAATCTTGAACATGTTTCATTTGATTTGAAATTCATGTTTTTTGGTGCTACTGTACATGGCTCTATGTTCCTGACACCTTCTGTTTCGTGAAATATAATTATTAACAATATTTTAGTATTTAGGCGGTATGATACTATCTATATACCATATGCTAGACACACACACACACACACACACACACACACACACACACACACACACACACACACACCCATACTACTACATATGTGGAGGGACTTTATAGAGCACAGTTAAACCCTTAGAATTGTTAAAGATTTGTCTAACTCATGGAATTCTGGGAAACATAGCTTTGGAGAAACCAGAGCTCATGATAATTAATATCTAGCAGGGTTTTGTTGATGTTGACTTTTGTTAGTATAAAAGCTTTAGTTAAGTTCCTGAGGCTGAAGCTGTTAATGCTGGAAATTTCTGTTGATAACAAAGAAAGAATTTTAGTATATTCTGTGGAAGAGATTTTAAGATATTGTGAGAAATCTGTTACTTTACCAGTCAACTTTACAAAAGTTTATTAAAAGGTTTTATTTTTATTTGTGGTGTGTGTGTGTGTGTGTGTGTGTGTGTGTGTGTGTGTGTGTGTGGTTGCAGAGACCAGAAGAGGGGGTTGAATTCCTTGAAATTGGTGGTTGTAAGTTGCTTAATGTAGCTGCTGGGAGCTGACCTCTGGTATTGTTGAAGAGCAGCAACTGCCCTTGTCCACTGAACCATCTTGCTAGCCCTCAAAGATTTAGAAAGTGTGTTTTCCTTGTGACTTAGATGTCCTATAGTGCTTTTGACTAAATACTAAATTTAATTTTTTTCAGATAAGTCTTCTGAGGATAGTAGTTGTTTACATTGTGTTAAAGGACATTTTCAGCCATTATTTGGTGACATAGGGGTAACAAAGAGACCAGGGTTGCTTTGTGGGCTAGTCAGCCAGGCTGATCTCTTTCCTGCTCTCTCTCTCTCTCTCTCTCTCTCTCTCTCTCTCTCTCTCTCTCTCTCTTTCTCTCTCTCTCTCTCTCTTTTTGCAGTTTTTTTATTTGAATTAGAAACAAGATTGTTTTACATGACAATCCCAGTTTCCTCTCCCTCACCTCCTCCCCTACCACCCACCCCCCACCCCACAACTAAAACCCTATCTATCACATATCCTTTCTGCTCCCCCTCACTGGTGAGGCCTTCCATAGGGTGTCATCAGAATCTATCATATCCTTTGGGATAGGGCCTAGGCCCATGCCCATGTGTCTTGGCTCGGGGAGTATTCCTCTATGTGGAATGGGCTCCCAAAGTCCACACCTATGCTAGGGATAAATATTGAACTACTACAGGAGGTCCCATAGATTTCTGAGGTTTCCTCACTGAAATCCATGTTCCTGGGGTCTGGATCAGTCCCATGCTGGCTTCCCAGCTATCAGTCTGGGAACCAAGAGCTCCCCGATGTTCAGGTCAGCTGTTTCTGTGATTTTCACCAGCCTGGTCTGGACCCCTTTGCTCATCACTCATCCTTCTCTGCAACTGGATTCCAGTTCACTTCAGTGATTAGTTGTGGGTGTCTACTTCTACTTCCATCAGTTGCTTAATGAGGGCTCTCCGGTAGCATATAAGTTAGTCATCAATCTCATTATCAGGGGAGGGCATTTAAGGTAGCCTCTCCTCTGTTGGTTAGATTATTGGTGGTGTCATCTTTGTAGAACTCCAGACATTTCCCTAGTGCCTGATTTCTCTGTAAACCTAACATGTCTCCCTCTATCATAGTATTTCCATTCTTGTTATCTTCTATTCTTCCCCTGACTCAACCTCTCTGCTCTCTCATGTCCTCTGCACCCCTCCACTTCTCCCCTTCTCATTCTTGTAGCTCCCTCCCCCTTTTCCCCTGCTCCCATTTTGCTCAGGAGATCTTGACCCTTTCCCCTTCTCCATGGGGCCATATATGTTTCTCTTAGGGTCCTCCTTGTTTACTAGCTTCTCTGACAGTGTGGATCGTAGGCTGGTAATCCTTTACTCTATGTCTAAAATCCACATATGAGTGAGTACATAACATGTTTGTCTTTTTGTGATTGGGTTACCTCGCTCAGAATGGTTTCTTCTAGTTCCGTCCATTTTCCTGCAAATTTCAAGATTCCATTGTTTTTTCTGCTGAGTAGTACTCCATAGTGTAAGTGCACCACATTTTCTCTATCCATTCTTCAGTTGAGGGGCATCTAGGCTGCTTCCAGTTTCTGGCTATTACAAATAGTGCTGCTATGAACATCGTTGAACAGATGTCCTTGTATGAATGTGCTTCTTTTGGGTGTATGCCTAAGAGTGGAATTGCTGGATCTTGTGGTAGACTGATTCCCATTTTCTTGAGGAGTTGCCATATTGATTTCCAAAGTGGCTGTACAAGTTGGCACTCCCACCAGCAGTGGAGAAGTATTCCCCTTTCTCCACATCCTCTCCAACATAAACTGTCATTGGTGTTTTTGATTTTAGCCATTCTAACAGGAGTAAGATAGTATCTCAGAGTTGTTTTGATTTGCATTTCTCTGATGGCTAAGGATGTTGAACACTTTCTTATGTGTCTTTCAGCCATTTTAAATTCCTCTATTGAGAATTGTCTATTTAGTTCTGTACCCCACTTTTTAATTGGATTGTTTGGTGTTTTGGAGACTAGCTTCTTGAGTTCTTTGTATAATTTGGTGATCAGCCCACTGTCAGATGTGGCATTGGTGACTATCTTTTCCCATTCTGTGGGCTTCTGTCATTTTGTCTTGCTGTGTCCTTTGCCTTACAGAAGCTTCTCAGTTTCAGGAGGTCCCATTTATCAATTGTTGATCTCAGTGTCTGTGCTACTGGTGTAATGTTTAGGAAGTGGTGGTCTGTACCAATTCTTTCAAGGGTATTTCCCACTTTGTCTTCTAATAGGTTCAGTGTGGCTCTCTATTTATGTTGAAGTTTTTGATCCCTTTGGACTTAAGTTTTGTGCATGGCAATAGACTTTCTTTCCTGCTCTTAATGCTTTTAATATACACATGTGGAATTCCATATGACTTTACAATTCTGAACTATATGATTTGCAGTTTTAAAATGAACACTCGTAAAAGTTACACAGCAGAGGGAGCTATGCTCTTTTGAATGTTCTTAGTGTGAGGGATATCTCATGCAGGAGGGGACTGACTGTATCTGAACAATGTGTGTATTGACAGTAGAGGGGAGCCCTTTGCCCAGTGTTCATCACCTCCTGAGAGCTCACCAGGGTTTGGGTGTAGGTACTGATTATGCCACTGCTTCTGGTTTATTATTTTTTCTTGAATTACTTACCCTTATTATCTTTAAACAATTCATTACCATTTGTTAAGCACTTATTTTATGTGTAGGGGAGTTTTGCCTTTGTATCACATGCGTGTCTGGTGCCCACATAGGCCAGAAGAAAGCGTTAGATCCCCAGGACTGGAGTTACAGATGGTTATGAGCTATCATGCGAATGCTGGGAATTGAACCTGGTCCTCTGCAAGAGCAACCAGTGCCCTTAAACTCTGAGCCTTCTCCCCAGTCCCTAAACAACCGATTGTCTTTGTTTCTGAAGTATTTCTCTGCCCTTGACTTTTATATAAAATTTCTTACCAGAGTTTGCGTTCTCTTACACAGTCTGTTTCTTGTAGTTTTTTTTAAAGCTTTATTTATATTGATATGAATCTGTAATGAATAAAATTACAGTTTGTTGAATTCTCATGACTGTTTGTACTTTGTCATCAACATTCCTCAATCTGTTCCCCGTTAGTAGAGATTTGGTTGCTTCCACCATTGTGCCCTTATAACAGTGCTGTCTTGATCTGCCCTGGGCAGTTCTGCATAGCCAATGTCATTTCAGGGTCCCCAGCGTTATGTAGGAGTTCACTGCATTTAGAGGATTTGGACACATTTAACTTACTGGTAATGACAAATTCTTTTCCACTGTATATATGCTAATTTTCATTCCACTGTAGAAAATATCTAATAAGGATTGATTTACACATTTGCCCACCTGGTGTGCATGAAGAGCTCTCTCACTGTGATGTTATTTGGAATTAATGCTGGTGACTGAAGAGACCAAGTGTTGTTTTGTATGTGCTCATTATCCCCGATTCCACACCAGGAAGTGTTTGCTTCACATTTTTACCTTCTATAGAACTTTTCCTACTAGTAGATTCTCAGTGGTTAAAATAAGATACTTTGTAAATTAATCTTTTATCAGTTATATGAATTGTAGAGATCTCTCATTCTCCCTTTTTCAGTGCCTGCTGTCAAGCATGGCTACCTGAGTTCAGTCCCCAGATCCAGATGGTAGAAGGAAGGAATCCATGCCCATAGTTGTCCTCTGTCCTGTACATGCTGTGGCCTGTACCACATCCCCCAAAAGAAACATCTTCATCATCTGGAATCTGAGAGTTATTTTCTTATATTTTATCTTAAACTTCATATTTTTGCTGTGATATTTGCGTGTGTGTGTGTGTGTGTGTGTGTGTGTGTGTGTGTGTGTGTGTGTATGTCTGTATGTGTATGTATGTGTTATGTGTTATGTGTCAGGTGTCTTCCCATTGAACTGAATCATGGCTTTTGCTAGGCTGGCCAGTACGCTTTGGGGCGATGCCTTTCTCTGCCTTCCAATTCTAGGGTTACAGGCACTCAGAGTCATGCCTGACTTTAGCATAGGTCCTGGGGATTTGATATCAGGCCCTCATCCTTGCATTGCTATTAGTTTTGCCCAATGAGACATTTCTCTAGCCTCTATGATATTTTTTATTTTGAATAAATAATGAGTTTTGCTGTTGAAATAAGTGATCATAACAGAAGATATGAACAAACCATTATTGTAATTCATGGTGTGAATCAGGCAATCTTCTGATTTTCTATGGCTGAGAAACGGTGTCACTCAAACTTTACTGGTTTAAAGTAACCCTTTTTTTTTCTTTTATTTATTTAAGGTATGTTGTCCTGAAACATGATTTGTAGCCTTGAACTCACAGAGATCTGCCTGCCTCTGCTTCCTGAGTGCTGGGATTAAAAGTATGCACCACCATTGGCAGGCAAGCTATGCTATTTTTGAGAAAGACTTATAAGCCCAACGCATCCTAGAATTCATTATGGCAGCCTAAGCTGGCCTTGAACTCTCTGTTCTCCTGCTTTAACTCTTGAGGGCTGGGATTATAATGTACCACTCTGACCGGATTGCTCTCTCTCTCACTCTCTCTTCCTTTCTTTGGTTTTTGGTCAAGAACTTAGAAAGAAATCAACTAGCAGGTTGCTACCTGCCACCAATGACTCAGTAAGACGACTCCCTTGCCTTCTCACAACTATGGTGCCCTTGTTGCCTGTGGGCCAGTTCCGCTCTCTCTACATGTGGTCTCATTCTCTTGGGTGCTCCCTGTGGTATATGCCTTATGCAGTGTTGTGGGTTAGGGAAGTGTCCATACTCACATGGTAGGTGGCTTAGGACAGATTGTGTTCCATGCATGAGCCTCCCAAGTGCAAGTATTTCCAGGAGTCAAGAAGAGAAAGCTGACAGGCAGCCAAGGCTGTGCCTGGAACTGGCAGAGCTTCACTTCTGTCTTCTGCTTGTCAGAGCAATCACATAGGCCACTCACTGGGGTTGGGTAGAGAAATCTGTTGGGGGAACTCAGTCACATATTGGGTAGGAAGAGCAGATGGGATGGCATGGGAGGAGCATATGGGATAAAAAGAGCGTATGCAATGGGATGGGAAGAACATATGGGATGGGAAATGTGTTGTGGCCATCCTTGGAAAATATGTGTCATGGTTTGCCTCTGGCTACAACAGTTTCCTCATTTGCAGCTACACATGCCTTCTCCAATATGACAACTGAGTTTCATCCCATTATGTCATCACATCTACTGATGGCTGGCTGGTCCATAGTACTTTTGAAAAGCAGTCTGACATATGTCTGCCATTTCTTCTGCCCAGGGTTCTGTGTGGCTCATGGTTCTCATCTCTATTTTTTGCTTAGTTTTCTAAGTCATTCTTTTCATAAAAATAGCCCACGTCTTCAGTGTAATACCTTTCTTAGATACTTCCAGTGCCCCGAAAATTGAGAGTCTCCACAACTCATTTTACTTTGAAAAGTTGAAGCAGATTTGATTCTCAGTTCTCCTTTGAACTGTGCATACGGGTGGTAGCCCTGCTACTATTATTGTCTTACAAATCTTGAGCTTTCTTATGAATCCTATGGTGGCTTGCTCCATGAGGTAGAGTCACACTCTTACAGCTCTTTGAGTCGGCTTGTGCTCTGTCTTGTGCTTCTCAGAAGTCCTTAGTGGCATAGTCCCTTTGATTCTTGAAGCTTGTGATGGAGTATGACATACATCCTCAGTCCCTATCATAGAACTTCCCAAAGCCCTGAGGTTTCCTGAGCGACAGGAGTGTATTGTTACTTGTGACAATCTACTTTGGTAAATGCTGAGGTTTTATTACTTCTTATTACTTGAGCTCTGAGCAGCTTCAGGATGGACTCAGTCTTTGGAAAGACCAAGTCTTTCACCAAGACATTGATAAGTATCCCCTATGAAGGTCCCACGCTGGGAGGCACAGGGCTAACCAAAGTGAATCCAAACCACACCCTCAAGTTTGAAAGCCTGGGTAATGACAAGAGTAGATAGTACACACAGCAGGATATCATGATCTGTTCAGTAAACAAGACAAGGCCACTGTGGTCCATTTAGGAAAAGTGACACTGCATCTCTACAGCAGACTGCCAACTCCAAAGACATTGTCAGTCCAAAAATGTTCACTTGCTAAACTCTTCTGCAGTGTGATCCTGCCATCATATTTTATTGTATTGAATCATATTCACTGAGGTGTTCCTCAGGTTACTTTTGAAAAATGTCTTTTAATAACATTTTACAAAGGACCTGCCATTTTTTCTTTTCAAAAATTGCTTTTATTTACTTATTTTTATTTTTAAGTTGAATTTTATTTATCTAGTGTTTAAGAATTTCATAAGCGCATACAAAGTTTTTAAATCATATCCACTTCCCACTCAACCCTCCATCTTCTCTCAGGAAACCACTTCACCTGTCCCCTCCAAACTTAATATTCTCTCTGTTAAAAGCAAAACAAAACAAAACAAAACAACAACTCACTGAGTCTAGTTGGTGCTCCAGATATGCACAGGGTTACAGGACCAGCCTCTAGAGCTTGGACAGCCTATGAGAGGAGAGGCTTAACACCCCTGAAGGAAGGAAATAGACTCTTTTTTTTTTTTTTGCCAGCCGCCCTCAGCCCCTCCTCCGTTCATGCTGGCTTGATCTTGCACAGGCTGCATACAGGCAGCCACAACTGCCGTGAACTCATGAGTGTAATGTTCCTGTCATGTCGGGAAGACACTGTCATAACAGTCATCCTGACTTATGGCTCTTAGAATCTTTGTTCCCTTCATTTGCCATACACCTTGAACCTAGAGGTGGGAAGGTGACAAACACTACAGAGTCATTTATTCTGTCTACAAGTTGTATGTCTCTGTGTGAGCTACTGTCCACTTCCAGTTTTTGTTTTTGAGACTGGCTTTGTGCTATGCTGCCCAGGCTGGCCTCAGACTCCTGTGCTGTTCCACACATGCACCAACACACCTACTGAAGCGCCTATAGATCTTAAAGATGTTTTATGCTTTGAGCCAGTTAGTTTCGGAGCTTTTACAAAAGTTTCTTTCATGTTTGGGAAATATTTCTATTTCATCCAAGTGAAATTTGAAGCAGATCAGCTAGCAGGGTGTCTAGCTCCAGATGACAGGAATTAAATGCTGCCATTAAACTTGTAACTTCTTGTCTCCAGCAGTCACTTCCAGCAGTCACCACCAGAGAGAGCCCTTGTACTTTTTTTTTTTTTCTCCCCTCAGACAAGGCTGCCAGACTGTTGAAGAAATAGGATGCCTAGCTGCATGTAGCAAAGATCTCTTTGGCAGGTAGGGTGGTAAGGAAAGGTTACTTGGCAGATCCTCAATCACTAGTCTGCACATAAGTTATCCTGCTTTGCCCTTTGGAAGATATTTCTTTCTGAGTGGAGGGAGATACAAGGACATAGTTTCCAAAGCAGAGGGGAGTGTATAGATCACCTGACAGTTACTATTTATAGAGAGACTCTCTTTTCCAAAGGATGGGCAGGCAGTGCATGAGACATGTCTGAACTCCAGTCCCCAAATTTCACAGCATATTTGAGAGTGAAATTGGGTTGAGTACTGGTTGGCGTTTATTTAATTTTTAATGAGCTGTGAGGTGGGTGGTCTGTGAACTGCGATTATATGCACAGGCAAGTCTGTGGGAGTGCGAATGCCCAAATTCTAACCTTGGGTTGGAAAGAAGTTTTGTTGTGACTGTTGGTTTTAAGGAATCAGAGTGCCTAGGTGCGGTGGGTCTGTCATGTCTGTCATTTCGGCACACGGCGGAAGGTTGAAGCAGGGAGGGTCTGGAGTTCAAGGCCAGCCTGGGCCGTAGCAAGGACCTGCCAGGAAAAAAGAGAGGGGGAAAGGAGAAAAAGAAAGGAAGAAAGGAGAGAGGAGGTGAGAAGAGAAGATAGTTAGACCGACTACTATGAAACAACCTTTTCTTTTTTGGGGGGGGGGGTTGTTTCGAGACAGGGCTTCTCTGAGTAGCCCTGTCTGGCTGTTGTGGAACTCTCTTTATACAGCAGGCTGGACTCCAACTCACAAAGATCCACCTGCCTTTGCCCCCTGAGTGCTGGGATTAAAGGTATGCACTATCACCGCCCAGCTGAAACAGCTTTAACGTTCAGACTCAAGTATCTTTGACTGGCTTAATGTTTTCATTTATTTTATATTTGGGATTCTGTCACCTACTTTAATAATCTGATTGCCACATAAATAAACTGGTGGTTTCAGTTAATTTAATTTTATTTAATGATTTCCAGACCTCATGGTTTTTCTTCTGATTCAGACTGACTTTTAAACTGCAGTGCAGTTATTGGATGTTCTTTTCAGAGAATGCGTAGTTGAGCTTTTTCTCTCCTACTCGGCTCTTTTCAAGTCTCTTGTGACTGTTGTGAAGTGGTTTCTGTAGTGCTCTTGTTATTGCTGTGTCTCCTGAGTCACCGTGATAGAAACTTTCTTTGAAGACTACCGGCACTATTAAAAACTCTTTGGTTCTGTATGTGCCTTAGAGTGAGCCCCTCACTCACAGCTGGTCCAGGCACGAGAATAAGTGTGCATGGAAGGTTTGGTCACAAATGGGACATCTGTGTCACACCCTTTGTCCCTAAGGCTCCCCTCAGTACTGGGACAGATAGATAGATGGTAAGAGCCAAAGGCTGAGGAGGGTCAGGGCCTAACAGTGTCTTCTGGATGTGACTGGACTCTTATACTTAGGAGCTCACAGCAGGGATGCAGAAGATCAAGTCAGTCACATTCCTCTCTTTCTCTCTCTCTCTGTGTGTGTGTGTGTGTGTGTGTGTGTGTGTGTGTGTGTGTGTGTGTGTGTGTGTGTGTGTTGAGAGGGGGCTTGTGAGCTCTTATTCCTAGCTGTGGAGCTATTGACAGGAAGAATTAAAAGAAATTATGTGTGTATATATTTGTCCATGTGTGATTAGGTGCATGTGAGTGCAGTACTCATGGCGGCCAGAAGAGGGCATCAGATACCCTGGAACTGGGTATCATGTCAGGCTGTTGTGAGCTGCCTGACATGGATGCAGGGAACTGAACCTGGGTCTTCTAAAAGAGACATGCTCTTAACCACTGTGCCATCTCTCTGATCCCTGTGGGGAAGATTTTAAGCCTTTATTAGGGCCTCAACTTTGAGACAAAAGTCAACAACTTCCTGATTTCTTGCAGTCCACTCCCTACACCCTTTATTGTAGTGCTGGGATTGAATTCCCCAGATGCCAAAGCTGGGCAAGTGCTCTACCCCTGAGCCACACAACCATCCTGTTGATATATTTCACCATATCCTGCTCTAAAAATTTATAGAGAGACATCTTACGGGAAAAAGACACATATTTACCCTTAGTTCTTTATTGGTATGGTCCAATCCATTTTCAGGAGAGTTTTTATGTTCAAGGTGGAATGACTCTGATAAGCAGGGGACTCAGGAAGAGGGGCAGCGTGGAGAGAGCAGAAAAAGAATCCAGAGCATTTTCTAGCTCCCTGAAGATGAATTTCTTGGTATTTCAATCTCTGGGTGACATGTTGGATATTGGAGGGAAGGAGAATTAGTCTTTCTGAGAAGTATTTTTAAAAGTGCACACTGCGGCTGTGAGCTGGGGCCTAGCCAGGAGGTGGAGTGCCTGCCTGTGTGAGGCCCAGCACTGCCAAAAAAAAAGAAGTAAATGCATGTCGGGTCAGTGTACTGCTCTTCAGCCATCGCCAATGAGGATTTCTTTGTCAGTGAATTTTGTTTGCAGTACTCCATCTGTAAAATTTAGCAACAGAGCCACAAGGCAGTGAAGATTTCAAACTGGGCGAAGACAAAGGGCCTCCTGTTCCATTCAGAACACCTTTAGAATTAGGCAAGTGACACACACTTGTTATTGCAGTTCTGGAAGCATAAGCAGAAGGGTTGTTTGGACCAGGAGTTCAAGCCTGGGTACCAGAGTGAGACTTCATCTTAAAGACAAAGGAAAGGAAAAAGAATCAAATAAGAAGCCAGCCATAGTTGCAAACAGTGTAATCCCTGTGTTAGAGAGGTGGTGGCCAGAGGATTGTAAATGCAGGGTCTGTCTGGACCATGTAGCAAGTCCAGTCCAGCCCAGGAAACTTCCTGAGCCCCTATCTCAATGAGATTTAAGGAGAGCTAAGGGTGTAGCTCAGTAGCAGAGGACCATGTACCATGCACAAAGCCCAAGGTTCAAACAAGGTTGATTATTAAAAATGTTTCATATATTTTATACCTTTTTCTTTACAGATACTATTTGCTGGGCATAATGAATAAATATCTTAAGTCATTATTGTTGCCGGGCGTTGGTGGCACACGCCTTTAATCCCAGCACTCGGGAGGCAGAGGCAGATCTCTGTGAGTTCGAGGCCAGCCTGGTCTCCAGAGCGAGTGCCAGGATAGGCTCCAAAGCTACATAGAGAAACCCTGTCTCGAAACAAAACAAAACAAAACAAACAAACAAACAAACAAAAGTCATTATTGTTGAATACTGCTATTTGTGTTCAATAGTTTAATGAAGAATGGGCTCACCACTTAACTGAGGGCTGAAATACCCTGTCTCCTACTGTCTGCAATAATAGAGCATTTCTTCTTGGATTTAGATTTCCTCCTTCCTCACCCCTGAAGCCATATCCAAAGAAGCCCCTGTATCAAAGAGATGTTATTAAATTTCCAGAGTGGAATGATCCCCCACCAGGCACTTCACAAGAGAATATTCCAGTGAGGCCAATTGTGATGGTAAGTACTGTGACTGAAAGACAGTGGGCCCAATATTGGCAGTCACTGGCTGCTTGGGAAGAGCACTGTGTCTGTGGTGTTGCCATTGGTGAGTTACTCATACGCTAGGGGATAGTTCCACACCCATGCCCACACAGTTGGCCCCAGTAAACCCAGTGAGTCACAGAGCAAAAACAATAACAACAACAACAAAATGAAAAGGGATGAAAGTGAGATGGGGACTTGGAGGGGGAAGGAAGGGGAGGAGTGAGGAGATGAGAGAGGGGGAATGAGTGTGACCACAATTCATTGCATAATGTATGAATTGTCAATGAATAAATTAATCAAAACAATAGTCATTTAAAAAAAAAAGATGCTGGGCTCAATCCAGGAGGGGTTATCTAGTGAGCTGCAGGCTTGGCTAGTGCTTTCTGATGTATCCTTTTTACAGGGTTTGGGAAGCAGTGTGAAGTGACTCCAATGCCTGTCGATGGTTGAGAGGCCAGTTAACTGGGGCTCTTACTTTGTTTTCACTCTTCCCCGCTGACATTTGATGGGACACGTGGTAGCTACTTTCATATGTTCAGTCAGCAGATTTCTGTTAAACCTCCCTTGTGATCCCCTTTCCTGTGCTAGAGCTGCCTTGTCTTCTCCTGAACTTTTTCTTAATTATTGTATCAGGTGAGAGTGAGCTAGCTGGAGTCTGTCCTGTGGAGTGACTCCCATACCCAACCCAGGGTATGAACAAACATGGCTTCTTCCAGTCTCTAAGAACAGCACATCGTGAAACACTTTTTTTTCCCTCCATACTTTTTTCTAGAAATATCCCTAGTACAAGTCTGCCAAGATTGAGATGATGCTAAAAAAATAAAAATAGAGAGAGAATCTTTGGTAAGGCAGTTTGGAAGTAATTTACTGACATTATTGACTTAGGTTAATCAGGTCTTATAAAACTAGACATCAAGACAGTTTTGTTTGCAAAGATTTGATGAAACCATTTTTCGCCAGTGCAATTAAAAGAAAAAACAGCTCCCTCTTCCCCAAAGAAATTATGTGATTTCTCAGCTTGGAGAGGATAATTAAGGAGCTTAGACTTTTCAAAGATGATCAAGGCAAAAGATCACACCAGTGACAGAAGTGGAGACTCCACGGGGGCTTGCAGATTTGTCAAGGATGGTGATGACTTTGGTGTGAATTTGACAATAATGGTTTATGTGAAGTAGGAATGCCTAGCAGGTGGATGGAGACAGTGACCCTGGAACTTAGAGCTGAGAGACTGTATTTAGAAGTCCCTCATTCACTTATTTAAAAAAATGTATTAAGAGAGTCCCTGTGTGACAACTGTGCTGGGCTTAGTAGAGTCTGTGATGTGTGACACCTTCTTCACTCTCACAGTCTAGTGAGAGAAAAATAGTAAAATAGAAAATGAAGTGTTAGAAAACACAATGGAAACTGCAGGGGTGCTAGCTACTGCCCAGAATTAAGGAATACTTAATAACTGTTAGTTCCTAGCTGAGAAAAAATTAGTGTGGAAATGCTAAGAAATTGGGTACCCTTTTCTTCAATATGTTTATTTAAACACCTAATAGAGTCCTCTAACTAGGGCTGTTGTTCAGATGACCATTTTTTTTAGTTAAACAAATGACACCATCTATATGACTTCCCTTTTCTCTTCTGTGCCCTGGGGGAAATCCAAATGTTTATTAGCACGTGTCCACGCCTGTTCAGAGTCTCACACCAGTGACAATACCTTCTATGCTCAGTTGAAATACTCCAGGAACTCTGAAGTGTGCCAGCTACCTAGAGCCATCCAGCCCTCTGAACGCTCAAGCCATTCCTTTCTTCTCCAGCTGTCTTCATGCAATACTTCTCTTTTGATACGTTCTGGTCTGTCTCTTCTGGTATTTCTCTCTGACATGATACTCAAGGCTATAGACTATTTGCTTGTTATGGAATCCACCACAGCTGGTGCCCTGCTTCCTGGGGACTACCCAAACCAAGAATGGTAAGATATTTTGTTGTTGTTGTTGTTGTTTTTCAGGGGACTATGACACAATTTTTAGAATGAGGTTATCAGTAAAAAATGACTCATCTTTCTTAAAGAGCTTGAGAGGCGGGTGTGGTAGTGCGTGCCTGGAAGCCTAGGCAAGGTCTTGAGCTAAAGCCAACCTAGGCTACCCAGTGAGTTCTGGTAAGCCAGGGCTTACAGAATGAAACTCAAAGGACAAAACAAACCAGAGAGCAAAAACCTTTTGTCATATCTTTTTTGGATGGTGGTGGTGGTGGTGGTGGTGGTGGTGGTGGTGGTTATTGCTATGGGAGGGGAGGCAACACTGAGAATTCAACCCAGGGGCTTGTTCATGCTAGGCAGGTGTTCTGTCACTGAACTATATCCTAGTCCCGCTTCGTCCTGTCCTGTCACTTGTCTAACCAATATGTGAAATAAAAGAGATGGCTCAGAGGTTAAGAGCACTGACTGCTCATCTAGAGGTCCTGAGTTCAATCCCCAGCAACCACATGGTGGCTCACAACCATTTGTAATGAGATCTGGTGCCCTCTTCTGGCTTGCAGGTATACATGCAGACAGAACACTGTATACCTAATAAATAAATAAATCTTAAAAAAAAATAACAAAACAGAGTAAACAATTTTTTGCTCATCTTTTTGAGGAGCAAAATTCTAAGAGTGGGTTCTAGAGTCAGACTGTGGCATTTGGGTCTCAGTTTTGTGATGAGGGTTTGAACTTGCTTTCCTCTGTTAGCTCTTGTGCTTTTGTGGAAGAGTTCTGACCAGTAAACTAGGATGCTGGTCCCCTGTGAGTTGGGGTACTGTGAGAGTCATCTGGTCCCCTGTGAGGTAGATACTGCGAGAATCAGCTGGAATTTACACCTGTAAAATGTTAAGAGCAGGGTTCTGCATGTAGATTCTCAGTAGTGGTCAAGTATAGCTTCTATGACTCATTTATTTCAGAGAAAGAAATTATCTGTGGCATCTCCGGAGAATTACTCCTGCAAACATTTTTACCCTGGACCCATTTGTTGCATGTGTGTTTTAACACAGTAAGGTCACACTGGGCCGCTTGTACCTCAGGTTCTTCATTTGGAGTAGTATGTTATGCCCATTTTTCACATCATTTTTGTACCTGCATCATGCCTAATATAAAGTGATACATTTTATTTGTTCAGACCTTTATTGCTAGGTATGTTTTTCCAGCTTTTCAACATATTATGTTCTAAACAGTACCTTTACAGATATTATACAGATAAATATAAATGTATTGAGGAGTACTTTTTTAGGATACCTTTGGTTTGCAGGGCAAAGGTAATAGTCCATCTACCTTCAAGCCCAAACACATCTTTTGTATATTTAAAATGTACGCATAACATCTGGCCTTTGAATTTCATTTCTAATTTGGTAATTCTTTCAAAGCAAAAGGCAGGGGCTCGAGAGATGGCTCAGCCACTCACGTAAGAGCACTTCCTGCTCTTGCAGAGGAGCCAAGTTTGGTTCCTAGTACCCTTGTTTACTGACTAGCAACCATTGTAAGTCCAGTGCTGCTGGCTGCTGTGGGTACCTGACCTCCCTGCCATTAAAATGCAAAAACAAAAATCAAACAAAAAATTCTACTTTCCTGCTTTTTTCTTCAAATAATAAGATTTTCTGTAACAATGTATTTGCAAAAATATGTCCTAGAAACACATAGTGAATGTTTTCTAACATTTTGCCTCTTACAGGCCAGAATTCTTCTCTGTGATGGAAAAAAAAAGTATGATTTGTGTCTAACAGCCTAACTGTGGGCCACAGACTACTAGGAACATGGGTGTAGAGAGCTGTGTGACTTGTGTCTAACAGCCTAACGGGGTCATGAGCCACTAGGAACATGGGTATAGAGAGCAGTGTGACTTTTGTCTATAGCCTAACTGTGGGACATGTACTACTAGGAACATGGGTGTAGAGAGCTGTGTGACTTGGGCAGCCTGAACTTTCTGAGATGTAGCCTGTCTCCAGAAGGGCTTCTTCACTCCTCATGTCTTAGCTGTCCTGAGCTATCCTCACAGAGTGCTTGCTTTTCTGCACTTAACAGTTTGACTAGGATTGGGTTGCTTTCCAATATTATACATATTTGATATTTGCTTATAAAAGAGAGCTCTAGAAGGTATATACTCTTATTTTAAATGATTAATCAGTTACAACAATGTGAATCAAGACAAGCCTTTCTGTATTTAATTTTGAATTTATAAAAATTTATTTTATCAGTTAGTTGGAACTCCCACAGGAAATAGTAGTGGTTTAGAGTTGTACTTACTGCCTTAGTTCTTTTGCCATTCATTGTAATATGACCTAATCTTGATCTTGAGTCATTCATCACTTCTCTGAGGTCCATACAAAGAAAGTTAGTTTATAATTCTAACCATTATTTTCAGTCAAATTACAAATAAACTATAGCATTTTGTACTGAAAATGTATTCTCTCTCTCTCTCTCTCTCTCTCTCTCTCT
The DNA here is from genome assembly GCF_003668045.3 of Cricetulus griseus. Classification (NCBI taxonomy): domain Eukaryota; kingdom Metazoa; phylum Chordata; class Mammalia; order Rodentia; family Cricetidae; genus Cricetulus; species Cricetulus griseus. The sequence goes on from NC_048595.1 coordinate 326,419,513, forward strand.
CTCTCTCTCTCTCTCTCTCTCTCTCCTACCCCCTTCCATCCCTTCTTTCTCCCCACCACCTCCTGTCAAATTAGAATTCTGAGATGTGGTTCAAGCGCCATAGCATTGCAATTGGAGAGGTGCCCGCTTGCCGTCTCGTCTACCGAAGACAGCTGACCGAGGCCAATGTGGAAGAGATCTGGAAATCTACAACATTATCACAGTATGCACATTTGAGAAATTCTGGGGAGCTTCTTTCTGTTTTATCTCTTCCCTACGCCCTGCATATTTAGTTTTCTGAAATTATGTCTAAAAAAAATCTCAACTTTGCATAATCTGTACTTATCCTGTCTCACATATATAATTTGACTAACAATAGAACATCTTGAGAATTTTGTATTGTTAGACATGTAATAGATAAAATAGCAGTTTAAATTATTTTTTAATTGGTTTTTTTTTTTAACCCCTTGATACATGCTTTTGCTTTGTAACCCGTTGGCCTTAATTCTCTATCATCCTTTTCAACCCTTGGAGTGCTGGGATTGTATATATGCACTACCATTCCCAATGTAAAGTTTTTAACTTTTAGTATCACTGACATCTTTAGTTTTTTAGTTTTTTGAGACAGGGTTTCTCCGTATTGCTTTGGAGCCTGTCTGTAGACCAGATTGGCCTTAAACTCACAGAGATCTGCCTGCCTCTGCCTCCCGAGTGCTAGGATTAAAGGTGAGCACCACCAACGCCTGGTCGTATCACTGACATCTTAAGTTTAGTAAACAAGCAATAGAAAATTCGGCCTTAAGTAATTTTAGTTAAAAAAAAAATAGTTTCTTGGAATTCAGGTTGTTGTGTGATTAAGTAATTAAAGGAGTATGCTATTGGAAAAAGATATTCTAGGTTATTTTACACATATTCTATTTCTAACCCATTGTCTAGGAAGTTTGGGTGCAATACATGAAGACAGTACACCTTCAAGATTGGTCTTTTGAGGTGCTGAGGGGATGCTTAGTGGATAAGACCAATTGCTGTGAAAGCAAAGAGGACCTCATTTCACATTTCCAGTGCCCATGTAAAGACTGACACTCCTGCCCATGCCTGTAACTGTGCCATTGTGAGGTAGAGACAGGTAGATTCTGGGAGCTTGCTGACCAGCTACTCAAACAGTGATTTTTCAATTCAGTGAGACTATTCATAAAACAGGGTGGAGGGCTATAGAGAATTCAGTGTGACATCCTTCTGTGACCTGGACAAGAGCATTCATGGGTGTATGTGCTGGCTCACATGGATACACACACACACACACACACACACACACACACACACACACACACACACACTACACAGAGTATCTTTTGTACTGCTTAGTGTTTAGCATTACTGAAATAGTGATTACAATATTTTGAAACTTTTAAAATTATTTTAAGAATAAATTATTTATCATTTTAGTTTACAGAAAATCCTTGGCCTGGATTCCTTAGAAGAAGTTTTAAACGTCAAACTTGTCAACTCCAAGTTCATCATCCATAATGTGTATAGTGTCAGCAAGCAGGGAGTCGTCATCTTGGACGACAAGTCAAGTAAGTGCGCGCCAGCCATTTACTCTGGTCAGACCACACATTGGCTGCACAGATCCCTTAGTTCCCATTTGATCCTTTCCTTACCCCAGCTAAGTTTATGACCTTACTACCTCTATCCTATTTTCTGTAGGCAACTTTTATCCAGTCTTTGGTTCATTAAGGTGTCACAGAAAGATGAATGTCCAGGGATGGAGACTTAGCACAGTGCACTCAGAGTCTATCTCATTGTTAGCTGCCTTGGGTGGGAATGCTTCCATATTGTCCTTAGGAAGACTCCAGACACATGAGAATATTTAAGTCCTACTACCTGAGTTAGTTTTAGGTCTGATTGCGTTTAGGTTTCTTCTTTTTTGTTTTGGAGTTAGAGTGTTCTGCAGCCCAAGCTCGTCAGTGGAAGATCACCTCCTGCCTCCACCTCCTGAGTGCAGTGGTCATAGGCATGCATTCCATTTGGTAACGATTTATGTGGTGCTGGCCACTGAACTCAGGGCCTTGTGCATGCTAGGCAGGTACTCTACCAGCTGAGCTACGTTCTCAGCCACTCACATTAGGTTCCTGACTTACCTTACCTTTTCACGATGGTGTCAATGAGTAAGGTTGGCTGAGGTAGTCTTTATTATTATTATTTTTTAATGAACTAATTTTTAATGTTGAAAGTCTAAGCTGGCTTATAAATCAGGGCCCAAACCAACCAACCAAACACAACTCTTTTTTTTTTATTTTTCTTCTTCCTCTTTGGAACAAGACAATCATGTTATCTATAATGCCTGTAGTGGGCCACAATCATCAGACTACTTTATCTGTTTGTTTGTTTATGTGGCAAGGTTTTACTGTGTAGTTCAGGAACTTGGGATCCTCCTGCCTCAGCTGACAGGTATGTGTCGTAATACTTGACCCAAGACCTTTTTACAAAACTCTTTCTTACAGATAAGGTCCGACTGGAATTCGATGGGCTCTTTGAGTTGATCTTTTAATTTAAATTCTTGATGCCGAGAATTGGCGGGGGCTGAGTGACCTTTGCATGTGAGAAAATGGTGCAGGACTTGGGGACACAGTAAACTATTACTAAATTGAGGCTGAAGCTCCTAGCCAGTGGTGTATTCAAGAAGGCATCACAGTATGTGACGAGGTTTATGTAAGCCCCATCTCTAGGCAGGAGTAGGGCTTGCCTTGGAAAACAGGGTGCTTCCGTTGTCATAGTTCCTCCATCAGGAATGGGGGACAATGGCAGACAGAGATCCGTGTGTGGAAACTTGGGTTAATATCCAGCTATAACAGCAGGTTCCCGTGCATGGAGGAGTGGAAGTCTTTGAAATACTGCTAGACCTGTTCAAATTCTCTAGTGTAGCAGGCTCAGAGTCATACCTTGAGTTGGCACTTAGACAATAAGTCAATTTTTGTTTTGCTAAGTTTTTCTGGAAAAAGGAAAGGTTTTACAGTTCTCAGATTCGTTAGGTGAAACAGCACACAGGCTGCTTCCCAAGATATAGAATCAAACACAAGGCCCTCTCCACTGCAAGGCCAGAGGGAAGAGGCTGTATCAAGTGATTCAGCTGAGATTTTTTTTTTTAAAGGTTTCATTTTTACTTGTATATATGTGCATGTTTCTGTGTAGGTGTGTACTTATAGGTGCAATACTCACAGCGACCAGAAGAGGGAGTCATTCTCTGGAGCGGCAGTTGCATGTGATTGTGAGCCAACTGCTGTGGGTGCTGGGAACTGAAATCTGGCTCTATGAAGAGCATCATGTGCTCTAACCACTGGGCAGTCTCTCCAGCCTCTGGGCTGGGCTTATCTTAGCAGTGTTACTATTATTGTAAGGCTGACCTACTACTAGCAGCCTGTGATTAATATGTCAGTGGCATTTTCTTGACCTGAAATGTTTTTCAAAACAGGTAAAATGACCTACAGAATATACTTTTTTCCCCCAGTTTGGTGCTGAGGATTGAACCCAGGGCCTTGTGCATACCATGTGTTTCTCTGGACAAACCATCCAGTTCTTCCTTTTTACTACAGTTTTTTAAAAGTGTATCCTATCCTTAGAAAAAAAAGAAAGATTTCTATCTTTTAAAGCTCTAATACACAAATTGGTGAAATGTCTCATAGTGCCTGGGCAAATGATGCACTCTTATAATACCGTGTGTGTGTGTGTGTGTGTGTGTGTGTGTGTGTGTGTGTGTGTGTGTGTGTGTGAGACTGAATTATAAAGAGATGAATAAAATATCTTTTGTATTTTCCTTTCTACAGAAGAACTTCCTCATTGGGTCCTGTCAGCTATGAAGTGTTTGGCAAATTGTAAGTACTAAATGTCTGCCAGTTTTATAAAATTAGCAGAAATTAGTGCCTTGAATTAGAAAACAATTCCTGCTCAATGGGCTGGGCATGGATTTGACACCTGCAGCTGGCAGGGAATTGTTTGGCGACCACTGTGCTTTCTTGGTGGAGTCATGCCTTAGTGAAAGTGTTGATATAGTACAGTTCTAAAGGCATTGAGTTCTTCCTATGTCTCATGGATGTAGTCATACATCAAGTTCATGCCATTCCCAGGAGCGTCTCATAGGGGTAAAAGAAATGAATGACCGTGTATATAATATAGTAGCAGCCACCTGTTTATGGTCCATAGGTTTTTATTCCTAAAAGGTGGTTGTTAGTGCCTACATGTTCCATCTTGTTTGCTGGGCAGCTGCTGTCCTCTATGAGGCGTCAGAGGGCAGTGTTTAAAAGGGACAGGTGTGTTTTAGAGGACTAACTTGACTGATCTGCAGGATGGCGTAGAAGCAGAGGAGCCTGCATACAGAGAAACAAGAAAGAGTGTCTCAGAGCCTGCATGTAAGATCTGGAGGCCTGGACCACGGGTGCGCCCAAGGGAATATTCATAGGCATATAAAATCTCTTTAGCAGACACATGGCATGCATTTCATTGTCTATCATCAGCACTGTGAAGGAACAGTATAATAATAGCTCATGAACCCTGCTGTTTTCTTGGAATTTTTAGGAAGCTTAACCCAAAGAATGGATTCTAATATTTAAGGGAAAAAGTACTTATCATAATTATTATTGTGTGTGTAATATATACGTGTGCATGCAGATGTTGTGAGCATGCTGTGGTGCATGTGGGGAGGTCAGAAGATATTTGTGTGTTTGTATGTGTGCATATGGATGTTGTGTGCATGCTGTACAGGTGTGGAGGTCAGCTGATGATTGTATGATATGTCTGTGTGCATACAGATGTTGTGTGCACACTGTGGAGGTCAGAAGATGGTAGTGTAATTGATTTGTGTACATATGTCGTGTGCATGTGTGGAAGTCAGAAGGTGATTATGTGATTTGTGTGCATACAGATGTTGTGTGCATGTGTGGAGCTCAGAAGATTGTGTGATTTGTGTGTGCATATGGATGTTGTGTGCATGTATGGAGCTCAGAAGATGATCTGGGGACTCACTTCTTTTTACTGTGGACTCTGGGGATCTTCACTCAGACCATCAGGCTCAGATGGCCACCGTGCTACCTGAGGAACCATCTAATCTGCCTCAAATGTGATTTTAATGAGAATCTTTGTCATTTTAGCTGATTAGTAATGGTAATATTTGGTCTTAGAGAAGCTCTTGAGTCTCACAGCTATTTCAGGAAAAGGCTACTTTCATATTTTTGTGTAGGATCAGCATATATGCAGAGACAGGTGTGTAAACTATTGAATTAGTAAACTGAATTATTGATTAAACTGAATCATTTTGAGCCTCATATGCTTGTCTTACTGGCCCTGTGTGGGGATGGTTGTTCCCTCTCATTCTGAACATACATAACAATATCGGTTTGCAAATATCTCAGAGTTTTCCAGGTTTAACTCTTAAAAATTTTCATTGATTTTTTATTGATATTTTAGACACACTGAGATGTAGAGTGGCTTCAAATTGGGGAAGTGCTTTACTTAAAATTGTGTGTGTGTATGTGTGATTTGTGTGATTGCCATGCCATAACAAATGTGCGGAGGCCAGAGTTAGTCTCTTCTTCTAGTTCTGGGGACTGAGCGTAGGTTGTCAGACATGGCCATGAGTGCCTTTATCCACTGTGCCATCTCCCTGACCCTGAAGTGCTTTTTATTCTTTCCACTCAACTACTCGAAGTAAATTAAATATGTTACGTCTTTGGTCAGAGTTGACAGTGAGGAGATAAATGTACAAGTATGAAGCTCCAACAGTCATTCTGAGCTGCTGGAGAACCAAAGATTTAGAAGTTACCAGTTAGGAATGAAGCTATAATGTGTGCTAAAATGCTATAAGATGTGTTTATTGTGTTTGACTTTCCATGAAGACTGCAATGCAAGACGTCTGAAGCAAGGTTGGCATGACTGAACATTGAATAGAGGAAAGATGTCATGTGACTTCATTATCACCATGGATATGAGACGCAGAGTGTCAGAGGAGGAGTATGCTCACATGTGTTGAGAGCAACCTTTATAAATGGTTAGCGTATCACAGACATTTGCTTATGTATCAAATATGAAAGGTGGCCAAAGGACAAGGTTAGCCTGTTGGATAGGATAGTTTTATAAAATTTATAAGGCTTCCCAAATTCTTCTGTCCATGAAAATTTACATTGTGTCTGTCAAAGTTAAGTCCTGCTGTTTGTCCTTATCTTTAATAGATGCCAATTACTACTGAGTCCTCTAAAGGGGGGATAGGCCGACTATCTGACATACTAAGGGCTACTTGCCTTCTTATCTACAAGTGAATGAGTCTTCCTTCTCTTTTGAGCACTTCTTCAGTTACTGTAGACCGTGCACACACAGGCCTGAATGTTAACTTGTAGGCCAGACCCTTTCATGGATGCTCACAGAAGGGAGACTGATGCTAAGTCATGCAAAACTGGACTGATTTCTTTTGCTTCTTTGTGTGTATTCATCAGAAGAGCCAATCAAAAATGGAAATAAAGGTCCCAAAGCATTTTATTCCAGAATCTGCCAGGAATAACATTTATAAACAGCTAGACTAAGAAAAATAATGTCCTTAAAACTCAAAGGTGAAGCCAGGCTGGGGTGCCTCACGCCTTTAATCCCAGCACTCAGGAGGCAAGAGGCAGGTGGATCTGTGTGAGTTCAAGGCCAGCCTGGTCTACAAAGCTACACAGAGAAACCCTGTCTCGAAAAACCAAACCAAACCAAAATAAACAGCTCCCCCACAACCAACAAAAGAAAAAAAACCCCACAAACCTCAAAGTTGATTAAGAAAGAAAAGATCTGTGTGGTTTTTTTTTTTTTTAAGGGATTCCCCCATATTTTTAATAACGATAATGACATATTCTTAAGGTATATAATTGTTTAGAATGAATCACTCACTTCCCCTGCTGAGCACTAATTCTGGCAATGAGTCTTGCTTGTTGAGATACATCAGACCATCATTTGTTTAAGCTTGCTATGTGAGGAGGAAGTAAACAAACATGGGTTATGCAGGTTTATGTACTACAACGTTATTTTAGCCAATAAAATTAACTTTTAAAGAAGAGAACAGACGGTGCCGGGTAAAAGAAGTTTTGTTTTTATCTAAAGATTTCATTTTAAGCTATGTGTATGTGCATGTGTCTGTGTGTGGGTGTGTGTATGTGAGTGGAGGTACCCTAGAGGTCAGAAGAGGGCATTGGATCCAATGCTTCAGTTATAAATGGTAGTGAGCCATAGGGCGTGGGTGCTGGGAACCCATCTCTTAACCTCTGAGCCAGCTTTCCAGCTCCCAGAAAAGGAGTTTTTAGGGACACCATAAAGAGCCATTTCATGATGTCCCAGGGGATTGAATGTCATGTCCAGAATGGTTTCCTGTGTTATAGCTAGGAGCTCTTAACTGCTGCAATTCTGTGGGAAGAATTTCCTTGAATTCATTTTTGTTGCTTTGTTCATTCTCCTGGGCATGCCAGTCTCTGCTGGCCTGGAGCTGGTCACCATATTTGCACTCGTTTTCTTCTATGGTCCTTCTGGGACAAGCTGTTTTCCTCAATGCTCTGGGACCTCCAGTTTGCCTGACAACATGGTAGTGTAAATCCGTGATGAGGGCACTTGCTGCCAAGTTGTGCAGATCATCTTTTACATCTCATGGGACCCGGATTCTGTTGGGGCTTTCCTCTGCCCTCTGTTGACATAGGACATAGCCAGGCCCAGGCTGGTTCAGTGTCCAGGGTTCTCCAGCTATGCAGTGTGATCAGTTTTCCTTTAATAGGTGGGCAGTGATTGTCAGAGTTGAGAATGAATTGACAAGGTAGAATGTAAAGTTTCTTGTTATCTTTTTAAAAAGCATTTAATATTTCGTTTGTCTGAAATAGTTTGTTAGGAGAAACTGATTATTTCACTCAACTATATGACTGTAGGATAACATAATATAGCTAATAAGATATCATAGTAACTCTTCTATTACATGTTAACCAATTGTTACTTTTTTAACTTTATTAAGACTAGGAGATATTGACTATTTCAATGGAAATTACATACATGAAGTTTGCCTTGAGATACATTAGTGTTCTTTGTTTTTATAATATATTCAACCAATCATATTTGAGTATAAAGTATATGTCATTTCCACATGAAGACCTGTCAGTGTATCTTGAATATCTGTGCACACCACACATATGGTCAGACGATGGTACTTAGAAGTAGCTGCTTCATTAATCATTCTCTCTCTCTTTTTTTTTAAAGGGCCCAACTGTTCAGACTGGAAGCAGCCAATGTACTTGGGATTTGAGAAAGATGTCTTTAAAACTATAGCGGATTACTATGGTCACCTGAAGGAGCCACTGCTGACATTTCACCTATTCGATGCTTTCGTCAGTGTCCTAGGTGAATATATAACCAATACTTTGGCATATGGATATTGAATCTTTTCTCCTGTCACTGTCTTGAGAGTTCCATTAGCAAAAGCTCAGAACATTTCCTTTTCCTCTAAAAAAAAAAAAAAAATCACATTTTAAATTTAGTTTTGATCTTATTCTCTTTTTATTTTTGTTTTATTTTAATATTTATATGAATTATTTATTTGTAACTTTTTGTTATCATATATTAATTATATATAATAATGGGTTTCATGAAGATATTTTCATGCACTTATATAATGCATTATCCTTCCTTACGTCTGCCCATTCCTACTGATTCCTTTTCTCTTCATGAATAGCACCCTTCTGCTTTCATGTCTCTCTCTTTGTGTGTGTGTGTGTGTGTGTGTGTGTGTGTGTGTGTGTGTGTGTGTGTGTGTGTAAGACCCAAAGAGTTTCATTGCGTTTACTTATTGAAGCATAGGTAAGAGCTATTTATAGGATCACTCCACCTATCAGTGGTTACACTGCTGAAGAAACTGTTTCCCTCTCCCCCAGCCACCATTAACTGCCAATAGTTCTCAGGGTGGAGTGGGGCTCCTGACCTCCCCACAGCGATCTGCCTATATAAATCATATTCCATGGTGCAGTGTCGTGGTGCCCAATCTTATGCAGGTAATCATAGCTTCTGTGAGCTCACAAGTACGACAGCTGTGTCATACCTGGAAGACAGCACCACCCATTCCTACAGCTCATACTCTTTCTTTGTCTTTTCTGTGACGCTTCCTGAGCCTTGGAATGGTTGGTAGGATGACCCACTTGTGGCAGGACATTGAGTACCCACTTATTCTCAGCACTTTGAACAGTCGGAAGTCTATGGCACCCATCATCCACTGAAAGAGACCTTCTCAGACCTAAGCAGATAGATAGCAGCACTGCCCTCCGGCTGTAAGCATGAATATTCAGAAGGGAGATGATGGGTCCAACATTTACCAAAACAACAGAGGTAGCTTCTCCACTAGTGTCATGGCTTTTTTTTTTTTTTCTTTTTTCTTTTCCTTTTAAAACCAGGTTTTACAGTTCCTTCCCACAGAGCAGGGCTTTAAATCCAATCAGCAAGTGGTTGGTTACCTCCACAGCAATCGTGCCACTGTTGTTTCAGTGCAGAGTCCACAGCTGGGTAAAACAAACTGTGCATGACTCTGCCCCCAGGACCTGAATAGTGCCTTCCTGCACAGTGAAAGCTAGCCATATAGGCATTTTCAAAGTAAAAAGTGATATATTTCTTAATAGTTAACCTGATTGTAAAACCAAAGCAAAGACCAGCAGGTTTTATTTCTAAAGGAAGACTAGGATGTTGTACAAGAGTATAACATTGTTGGTAGAGAAGAATGTAAATTTGACATTTACTCTTCATGACTAGATCAAATACTCTAGTTATGACTTCATGAGCAGTCGCTGTAGGAGGTATATTGTCATTTAGAAGGTAATTTATTTCTATTAGAAGAAACAAATTTTATAGAACTATTTGATACTTGAAATATGCAGAATAAATAAGGTAACATCATTTATGTAAAACTTGTTTTATTTTTCATTTAGATTTATACCTTAAAATTTATACCGTAAAGGAAACACGGTAGAAAGGGGAAAGCCCATTATTGCTATGATTCCTTTCTCTTTGGAAATCAGATTTCCCTGTGGGATGTAAGGATTTTTTTTCTCATCATATCGTCAGTTATGTAGAAGTGAGAGGAATTAGCATTCTCTTGTTCCTCAGCAACCTGGGGGTTAGCAGTCTTCCCCCTTCCATTTTTACTCCTTTTATTTTTCTTTGCATCCCTTCCATAACATCTGAACGAAATGTCAGCCCTATGTGAATGAGTTCCCTGAACTCAGTGGTGTACTCTAGATTCATGCCTTTATAGGTTCTCTGATAGTAACAAATACAGTCACTATAAATTGTGTGTGTATGTGTATGTATGTGATGTGTGTATGCATTCGTGTGATGTATGTGCGTGCATATGCCATGATACCTTTGTTGAGATCAGAGGACAACTTTGTGCAGTTGGTTTTCTCTTTACAGATTTACATAGGTTCCACAGCAAGTGCTTTACTCACTGAGCCACCTTGTCTTAGGAGTGATTATTTTTATAAATGTCACTACTGGGCATAATTGGAAGACCTATTTATTTATTATGGTATTTTAAAACCAGTAAGTCTTTGGCTTTCTCTTTAAGCCCAGTTGATCTTTTGTGGATGTTTTGGTTTTGATGTGATTTTTAGGAGTCTTATGCAGACCTTGCTGGCCTCAAACTCACTATGTAGCTGAGGCTGGCCTTGAACTCCTAACCCCCCTCTTCCCCTATATGAGTACTGGATTACAGGTATATGCCACCTACTCAGCTCTGTTATGGAGTCTTGAGACTGTTCAGTCCTCTTGGTATTTTGTTTTCAGCTGAGTTTAATTGGGAGCTTATGAACATATGCATCTCATGGCTAATGGTGGACACTTGCTGCTATTTCAGATGCTTGTATACTAAAAGAGTAGATTCTCATTATCCTTACTGCCATTAGCATTGGTTAGACTAGAGTTCTAAAGACTGGGTTGAAAAATGAGTTCTTACAGTTTCTTCTCATTTTCCATTTTTATAATATTATGTAGTAAAATTGTTTGATTTGGAAGCAGAATGACTTGGAGCATTTTTTAAAAACACAATTTCCAATTTGAATCTGTTTTTTTTTTTTTAATATCATTTGCCCTTCACAATTATTCATTTTGAGCTGAGCTAGGAGTTAAAGCTGGCTCCATTCCTAATTGATATCAGAATTGTTACCCCATAAAATGTAAAGGATTTGAGGTAGAGAATGATGGGCATTACGAATTGATGGCCTTTAGCTATAAGACCCTTTAGCTATAAGAAACCCTTAGTTAGGGTTTCTATTGCTGTGAAGAGACACCATGACCATGGCGACTCTTATAAAGGTAAACATTTAATTGAGATGACAGCTGACAGTTTTGGAGGTTTAGTTCATTATCATCATGGCAGAGACCATGGTGGCTGAGAGTAAGGTGGTGTGCAAACAGACCTGTGCTGGAGAATTCTACGTCTTTGATTCACAGATGACAGGAAGTGAGCTGAGACACTGGGCAATTATCTTGACCATATATGTGACCTCAAAGCCCACTTCCACAGTGACATACTTCCTCCAACAAGACCACACCTACTCCAACAAGACCATACCTCCTAATAGTGCCATTCCCTTTGGGGGGCCTTTTCTTTCAAACCATCTCAATTATTGAATGTGTCCAAAGTGAGCATGCATGAGACACCAGCATTGGAAATCACTTTTTAAAAAAGTATCTTCATGTAGTGAAAAAGAAAACCTAGACTATGGAAGATTATAATTTGTTTACATGATTTCAAAGAGTATCTAATACAGTCTGTGAACAAAAGAAATTATCTAGAAATGTAGGTTGAATTTCGTAGAGTTGATTCATCTCTTAAACTTCTTGACTTTGATTGAAATAGGATGTTGCCTTGATTGAAATCACATGTTGCCTAGATTGAAGCAGGATGTTGTCTTTTAAAGTAAGTAATCAGTCTACTTTGTGTAGAAGCTGAAATTGTGCCGAATTTTTCAATGGATGTGATTGTCACTTTAACGTATATTCTTCTTTTGAGGTTCAGGCCTTTGCTTGATTGAATGTGGTAGACCTTGTGACCAGAGCTGACCCCGAGAGCTGTTAGTCATTGCTCAGTATGAAATTGGGAATCTTAAGTCCATTTTAATAGTTTTCAAAGAAAGGACAAAGGTGTGGTGGCCCATGCCTAGAATCCCCACACTTAGGAGGTTGAGACAGTGAGAGCACACATTTGAGGTCAGTCAGAGCTACATAGCAAGATTCTGTCTCAGGAATCAGACAACATTTAGTTAAGTGTGGGGAAGAGGATCAGGAAGGAAAAAAAAAAACTTACTTGACATGTTTGGAGATGTGAGACTTATTCTTTACTAATAATTACAAAATATTTGATTTGGTTCAGCAGTCTAACCAAGCCTACTGTCCACAGTTGTTCTTTATTTTCCAAGATGTGTGTCAGCATTCCACCACAGAGTCCATTGACTCTGTACTATCTGTTAATTTACATATTGAGGGTGAATGAAGGTGAATAAGCAAATGAAATGGGAGTTGGGTAGGTGTTTAGAAATGGAGTGATCCTAGCGTTGATTTGTGCTAACCTTGCTACTGTAAATATCCTATAAGTACCTCTAGTTTGAACTGTGTGTGAGTGATTTTTAAAAAGAAACTTGATTAATTTACATATTTTAAGAAACAGAAGATTCATATACAAATTTATATTTATGGCTTTTTAAAAAAATTAGAAGGATCTGGTAGTCAGGGGCTTGGGTTTTGGGTGGTACTTGTTGATGCTGTGTGGATGCTTCCAGTAGAAGGAGCAAGGGTTTGGGAACATGGACTCCAGCTTGATGCTACATTGCTTCTCAAGCTTTGACCATATCCATTCAATTCCCGTTTCTTGTTTATTCCGTTTCAGCTATGGTGCCTGGTTTCCTTCCTAGTGAACTGGAAGGCTGAGGTGATAGCTCTTTGTTATTTATCCTTTCTTCCTGACTTGAATCTTGAAAATGCTAGTCATTCATTAGTGTCATTATGCATTGGATCATCTGACTCAGTAGTCTAAGATCTGTATGTGTGTGGCACAAACATGCCAGAGAATTGTGTAGGCTTATAGTGTAGAATATCCAAATGTTTGGCTGTTGTTCACTGTTTGTTTTTTGTCAGGTGGCTTGTAGAACAATATGCCGTCTTTACCTGCCCTTATGATCTCTAGGCTACCTCAGGGTCCCAGAGTCCTATTATCTCTTTTCTTAGAGAGTTACTAGTTAGTGTGCTTGCCCAGAAAGAGGGCTCTTGTTTCTGTGTACTTCATGTTCTTGGTGGTGATGTCACCTGCTTTCTGGGCTCAAGTCTTGTGACTGGAGCTTTTAAAGATGCAGATGGGCCAAGATAAAGATGTCTATTCACCCTCAAATGTCGCCAATGATTGTTGAAATGAAGTGGACTTATGTTTTCCCTAAAGGTAGTAATTTAGGGACGTGTCTAGATTTTCCTTGGATGTAACCAAATGTATAAGTTACTTGTAGCAGTGATCACTTAAGAAGGTTGACAAAATTTTTGGGAAGAAATTCCAAGATTCCTCCCATACCATTTCAGCAAGATAAAGATATTTTTAAATGCAATATGAAATATGGTTCATTTTTATCCAGTATTTGGATGAGTAAAGAACTTTCTGAGCCGAAAAGCCAAAGGAATTATTAAGTGCTATATTCAAGGTTCATGCAAGAAAGGACATTGTCTTAAGAATGGGAGAGCCTATATCTGCTTTTGAATAATTCCCTGTGGTAACCTGCTTGCCTTTTCTTAAAAATCTCCAAAGAATTAGGTTCTCTTGCTGTGTCTTTCTTTCAGCAAAAAATTTTTGCCAATTGGTGTATATTTTAAATCCTTTTGGTTCAGTGTAATCTTTTTTCTTCTTTTTATGTCTGTTTTCAATAAAAATGAAACTTTGACACCCCCCCTCCTTTCAACAGACATGACTCTGTTGGCCTTTCTGGGACTTCTAGGACCTCCTAAGAGTTTTCATATTTCATTTCATAGTTTCATATACCAATAGCCAAGAGGTTTTTCAAGAGAAACTAAGCGAAAAGATAATGTTTTCAGTAAATGATGTTAGCACAACTGGAAAAGGTAAGCCTCTATATTTTTTCATACCTGTTCAAATTTTATGTTAGAGTGGATCATAGAATCAAAAATAACAAATCAAACTAAAATTCATCAGAAGAAAATGAAGGAGAGGATTCTTGCAATCTTGGGTAGGCAAAGATTGTGTGTGTGTGTGTGTGTGTGTGTGTGTGTGTGTGTGTGTATGTGTGTGTGTATGTGTGTATAATGAAAATTCAGTAAAATTGACTTCATTTAAATTAGAAGTGTCTTGTGTTTGGAATACTGCATCAGCAAATGTAGAAATGGGGTCAGGGAGACTAGACTTGTAGGTTTTTGGCTGAGATTGATAGATCATCTTGCTGTGGCCCCAAATAAATGTTCACCCACCAGCAGTGTTGTGTAATTTTGTGGAGCCTCTGATGCCCCTGCATCAGAACAGCAACCAGCTTGAGGAAAAGTATGGCCTGTGGCCCCTGCTGGCTGGCATGACCAGTTCCTGGGTACACTGCCCATCAATAGCAACAGCAGCAACAATGGCAAGAGGAAGATGTGGGCTGACACGAGAACCCTCCTTATCCAGTATCCAGAATGGAGACATGTCCAGCGTGAGCCAGGACAGGCAAGCTCAAGGGCTGTTCTCAGCATAACAGCTCTTCTCCACAGGAGGGTGGACAGATCATGTATGATGTTGAGAGCAGGGCCCTTGGCTCTCAGTCAGAACTTAAAAGAGAGAAAGAAGTTGAGGTGTAGTGAAGTGCAGACTGGGCCATCCAGTGGTCCTATCAGGCCTGAAAATGTTCAGCTCAAAAAGCTCATTTGTGGTTTAGATTTGCTCTGTCTCTAAGCATGAAGAAAATGGGGTCAGGGTGAGGGCCATCCTGTCTGCAGGGCTATCTGCAGGGTTTCTTTCTGAAAGTGCTTTCCACCTCTTCCTTTTGCACATCTGGCTTTGACCCTGGCTTCCGTGTTAGAAAAGGACTGAGTGAACCTTCTGCCAATGCATTCCAATGGAAGGAAAAGTTCTTAGCAGTGTGTGTGGCCTGTGGGTGGTGTTACAGTTGTGTGCTTGGGCACTGAGGTGCTCCAGCCTTATCTTTATCTGTTTCCAGCAACTTCCAAAGTCTATGTTTTTTTGTCAAGCACTATTGAGGCGTTTAACTAACCCTATTCCCTTTCTGGCCCATGAGTCACTTTAGAATAATCTAACAGCATTTTCTCTTTCACCAGTGGTTATCATTTGTCAACATTTCTGCTAAGAACCACCAGAATTATACCCATGCCATTTAGACTCTGGCAGTTTAACTGCCATATTGCTCTAAAACGTTAGACTAGCAAATGGCATCGTGAAAGCTTTGTTCTTTAGTTTATGTTTTCTAAGACAAAGACATTTCTTTAGTTTGAATTAATAGTTATTGAAAGGTAAACAAAAAGTAAAAATATAAAACACAAGAAAAATATTCTGGGCAATAAAAACACATTAAAAAGGAATACACCATTAAAATGCAAAGAGACTGGAATAACATATGCTTATTATATATCTTAGAAAATTAACTTGTTGGAGCCCATTCCCTATGAGGGGATGCCATGCTCAGCCTTAATGTAGGGGAAGGGGCTTGGTCCTGCCCCAACTTAATGTGTCAGACTTTGTAGACTCCCCATGGGAGCCCTTACCTGTTAGGAGGAGTGGGTAGGAGGTGAGCTGGATTGGAGGCAGGGGGTTGGGAGGGAGAACATTGGTTGGAATGTAAAATGAAAAAAAAAACCCAACAATAAAAAAGAAAATACTTGAAGCCAGATGTTATGGTTAATTTTGAACACGAAATTGGTGGGATTTAGAATCTCAGTTGGAGGGGCCGGGAGATGGCTCAGCCACTAAGAGCACTGCCTGGTCTTCCAGAGGACCCCAGTTTGATTTCAGGTACCCACAAATGGCTGATCTGATGTCCTCTTCTGACCTCCGTTGGTACCAGGCACACATGTGGTGTACAGACATATATGTAGGCAAAGCACCAGTACACATGAAATAGAATAGAGAGGAGTTACCATGAAAACAACTCCCTGTCTCTGAGCAAGTATTTGGTTTAGGCTAACTGAGCTGGGAAGACCCCTTTTAACCACGAGCAGTGTCTTTCTAGCCCCAGACTGAACATGAAGGGAGAAAGAGGAGTGAACATAGGTGTTCATCGCTCTCTGCTTCCCTACTGGACACACAGCATGACCAGCTGTCCAAGCTCCTGCTGCTTTGACCCCTCCCCTCAGGAACATTACCCTTGAACTGTGGACCAGAAGTTCTTCCTTAAGTTGTTCCTTTTCGAGTATTTTGCCACAGCACCATGTAATGCAACTAACACATTGGAATATATTCAGAACTCTTAAGCAATGAGATAATTAATACAATAAAAAGACATGAATTTTTAATAGAAATTTTATAAGAGAGAGAGCACACAATAAGAGGATGCACATCATTTGTCATTCAGAATACGTGGATTAAAACTGTAGTGAAGTACTAGTACATAAGTACGAGGAAGCCTAAGATTAGTTGAATTGATTGATCATGCCACGTCTTGGTGATGATGTGCAGCTATTTTAAGATTAAGCAACATTTAAGCAACATTTCTGTATGTGTGTGGTTATGCGTATGTGTTTGATCATGTACATGTCATGGTATGTTTGTGGGATTCAGAAGACAACTTGTGATAGTCAGTTTTCACTGTTTACTGCGTAGGTCCCATAGATCAAACTCAGGTCACTGGACTTGGTGGCAGTCCCCTTTTTCTCCTGCTGAGGCATCGTGCTGGCCTAGAGCTGCTCCTCTTCCCCTGCTCCTCCTCCTCATGATGAAATCATCAAAAGTATTTTCGTGCAGCTTTTGGATGTTGTTGTTATGTTACCACTTGACTATGTAGTAGTGTACCAGAGCCTTCTAGTCATCTCTGACTGCCCCTTAGCACTCACTGGTCAATGCTACCACTTCACTTCATGTACTCTCAGTTATGAGATCAACTCTTTTAGATTCTGTGTGTGATTGACTTCATGAGGCACTTGCCTTTCTTTTCTTAGCTTACGTTACACAAAACGATAATCTCATTTAATAAGACTTGGTGCCTTATGCCTCTAATTCTAGACCTGGGAAGCTGAAGCAGGAGGAATGCCGTAGGTTTGAGATCAGTCTGTCTTTTGTTCTAGAAGTTGCATAATGTCAAGTCTTACACTGAAGTTTTTATCCACTTTTGGGCTGTATTTTGAGAGACTGGTGAGGATTAGAGATCTAGTTTTACTCTCCTATATGTGGATAGTCTTCAGCACTGTTGGGATGGCTGTCCTATGTGTGTCCTTTTGTTGAAAATCAGTTGGCTATAAGGCTTACTTCCAGTGTCTATTCCGTTCCTTTTGTTTGTACTCTATAGCTTTGTATGTGTCTGTTTCTACTGGTGTCAGTAGGGACCACCAGTGGGCATTGGATCCCCTGAAGCTGGAATTGTGAGCTGCCTGACATGAGTGTTCTTAATCACCGAGCCATCTCTCCACCCCATGTATAGTATTGGATGTCAGGTGGTGTAATGTCTCCAGTTGTGTGCCATTAAACACAGCTGTGTTGAATCAAAAGTGGGGATGTGGGCATATTTTTCTCACTACAGATCTTAGAGAAAGCTTTCTGATTTCCCCATCAGTATAATGCGAACGTTATGTCTCTTTCAAACAAAAGTCCGTTTTTATCTTTCCCTCCCTCCCTCTGTGTGTTTGTGTTAGAATGGGCAGGTGTATTGAGACATGTGTGGTCAGAAGGCAACTTTTGGGTATTGTTCCCCTCCATCTCATTCCTGAGGTATTTTGTCTGCTTGTGTATGCTTTGTCCTCCAGGCTAGCCAGCCTGTGATCTTCTGGGCAGTTCTCTGTATTCCATCTTGCTGTAGGCATGTTTACAGATGTGCAACAGTGTTGGGCTTTTTACAATGATTTCAGGGATCAATCATGTTTGTCTGACCAGCATTTTTACCTGCTGAACCACTTCTCTGGCCCCAGCTACTTATTGCTGTGAATGGTTTTATTGTGTTTAGTTATAGTCCTTCATGCTTTTATTTTTGTTCTTGTTTAAAGATGAATTATAAAAATTAAATGAATTTTTTCATTTTATATACATTGGTGTTTTCTTCTGCATGTATGTCTGCAAGGAGGGTGTCAGATCTTCTGGAACTAGAGCTACAAACAGTTGTGAGCATGTGGACACTGGGAATTGAACCCTGGTCTGGAAGACCATTGGCTAATGCTCCCAACCTCTGAGCCATCTCCCTAGCCCCTTGTTGTGGTCCTTCTATCCCTAATTTGTTCAGGCTTTTTGTCATGAAAAGATGATGAATTTATTAGATACCTCTTTTTGTAGCTATCAAAATGACCGTAGTTATTTATCTGTTAATATGGCATTTTATACATTGTATTCTTGATCATTTTAGGTTTTAGAATTAGGTTTTAGTGCTAGCCAGACTGCTCCTGGTTTAGAGGGAAAGAACTTGTTCTGTCTGTTTACGAGGTTGTAGCTGGGAGGGAAAAAATGGCTGCGTTTGTCCCCCATCTTATCCCTGCTTAATGGTTTGCATTTTCTATGCCAATTTGTGAGTCACAGTGCATGCCTATTGCACACCTTGCCAGGTGTAACTGAATATGTGAAAACATTTTGTCTAATTTTAACTGTAAGACTGTGAGGAAGGAGACACAGTCAAGTGGGCTGTGTACTAAAAGACAAAACTTCTTTTTTGAATCAGGTTTGCTACAGAAAGAGAAAATGGCAATTGAAGCATTTCAGATTTGTTGTCTCCTTCTGCCTCCTGAAAACAGGAGAAAGTTACAGTTGTTGATGAGGATGATGGCAAGGATCTGCTTAAACAAAGAGATGCCACCGCTGTGTGATGGCTTTGGCACCCGCACTCTGGTAGGTTGACTGTTGACATCTACCATGACCTACGTTTTCAATCTGAAATGTACCTGAATCCCTGTTCTGATCTGAGCAGCCAGATGATAGCTGGAGGGAGGCTTGCTTGGAGAGCATGGCCCACTGTCCAACCAGACTTACTGTGCTTTCGGTCTAGGGATCTTGAATAACATAGTGCCAAGTAAAGAGGGGACAGGCTCTTCCTTTAGAGACAACTGCTATGGCCTTGCTTACCATTTTACAAATGGCTACCTATGGTCAACATGAAGACAATGAAGGTGGGCAGACAGCATAGGAAAACCACATTGTCCTTTTCCAGCACAGGGGTTGTTGAGGAGTCTTGGTTATTGTAATGAGAGAGAGAGAGAGAGAGAGAGAGAGAGAGAGAGAGAGAGAGAGAGAGAGAGAGAGAGAGAGCGCACACGGGTAGTGGTAGGAGAAGCAGAAGAGGTAGTGGATTCAAGTGGGCAGAAGTAGAATACCCAGCTAGGCTAGACAACATGGGAGGAGAGGAAATTGTTTTTTTTATTTGACAATTTCATACACTTATAGAATCATGTGCTATTCTGATATATGAACTCACTGTAGAAATATTTAATTGAAACTAATTAATATGTCTTATCACACTACTTTTTTATTTAATTCTTTTCTAGCAGTTTTGCCACATTCCACTTATTAGTAGCTATGGCTATGGTGCCATGGATAGATTCCTAGAAATTTCTCCTAATTGGAACATTGCATGCTTTAGCCAGCACGTCCTCTCCCTGCTTCTTCCTGCCACTGCCTACTGCATATTACACTCTGTATCTCTCAGTTTTCCTCAAAAAGAGTCTTGTAGAGAGATTGTTTCTTTAATTTCATGTGTGTCCTTCTCATACTCTTGAAGCCACCACCCACTTCCTGGGGATTGCCTGGTCTAGCTTTAGAGGAGCACCCACTGCCCATTGGGGTGATTCTTGACCCCTTTTTGTGTTAAAGGAACCTTTTTGAAAAGTCAAAGAAAACTTGTACCTCTTCCCTATAACCACACACATATACACAAACATATATATATATACATGTGTATATATATATATATATACTTTCAAAGCATTCTTAAATCTATTGAAATTTATTGTTTCCAAGCAAAAATTTCTGCTTCTCCTTATATATGCAAATATGAAGATAAAGTGACACAGTGTTGATGAAAGTAGTCTTAATACGACTTGATAAACAGCAGCACATGACTTTATCTTTGTAGGTTTTGATGTGAGTGGTTGGCAATAAAATTAGAAAGAAAGGGAAAAAGAGGTTAATCAAGAGCATAAAATTAAAGGAAGTAATGATATGAATTCCATGGAAACTGTATTGTTTACATTAGTTTTATATTTATATTTCTGGTTGCCATAAGAAGAGTCTTGTCACTTGATACACAGCTTCTGTGTTCAAAGATAATTCTAAAGTGTGTGTCTCCAACTGTAGAGAAATGAAGTTAGCCAGGGAAAGATAATGGCAGTTGAGGAAAACAGAGTAAAAACAACCAATCTTATTAGGGTATTGTTTGGCCAAGTGGCTACAGGTACTTTGAACTTGAAAGTGCTAAATTCATGTAATTTTCAGAATATATGTGCACATGTATATGGATGTATTCATGCAAATATATATGCTTATAAAAGCTTGTATAAAATGAAGTTTCAAAAATTCCTCAGACAAGCTTCTCCCTGCTAAGTCTTTTAAGGGGAGATTTGCCCTTTGAGTTGGCCACAAGTGACTAGGTGCCTGGTGGGATGTGCACCCTGTCCCTTGGGCCACTTCTCGCCAACTCTTCACATCTGTCTTTTGTAAGATAACTGGTCCTCAGTTTAAAGAAGGCAAGGGCACGCATTTCTGCTGATTTCAGCCTCTCCTGCCTTTTGTTTTAGATGGTTCAGACGTTTTCCCGGTGCATCTTGTGTTCGAAGGATGAAGTAGACTTAGATGAGTTGCTAGCTGCTCGGTTGGTGACATTTCTGATGGACAATTACCAGGAGATTCTGAAAGTTCCTCTGGCCCTGCAGACCTCCATAGAAGAGCGTGTGGCTCATCTGCGAAGAGTCCAGGTAAGTTGATACATGGTCAGTTCTGTAAAATTGACAGCCTCCTTCTGACGTCTGTAATAAGGATTAAGTGAATTGGTGTGAGCCATGTGCTTACAATAGGTCTTGTCATGTTCTACACACTGCATGAGTCTGCTGTTACCATGGATAACCATGGGATGCATGCCTAGTGTATTATATCAATCCCTGCTGTATGGAAATCAACCTAATACATTGATCAAGTTTGGAAATATAGATTATATACACAGAAAACTAGCAGAGTTACACCAAAATGTCTATTAATATCTGTTTTTTCCTTCTCTCTCTTCCTCCTTTCTCCATTCTTTTCTTTGTCTCACTTATTTTTAGTAACTTAGTTTTTCTTACTTAGTAATACAATGGAACATTATCCCCTATCTTCAAATATTCTTGATTGACACTTGTACCAAGAGCACACTCTGCAGGTAAATAATATTTGTATTAATGGTGTGTCCTTTTCTTTGCTGTGCCTTCTTATTAGGCAAATAAAGTAATAATACTGTGTTTCAGCTTTTGTCCTAGTCTTTTTTTTTTTTTTCTTTTTTGTAAAATCGGAATGATAGTTAATATTTTATTTGGCTAGTGCATACAGAAAATGCTTACAGTAATGTTTTAATGTTTATCACATAGCAAACTGCTGTTGAAGCTGTTGTTATTATTGGTATGTGATTAATGTCATTATTGATAACATCTATATTTCATAATAGGAATGAATGCATAATTGAGTGTGGTGCTATAGGTTTTAAATTTTTAGTTTTATTTTACTTTATGTTTTTAAGACAGGGTCTCGTATTGAAATTCAAGGTGACCTGGAACTCATTATGTAGCCCAGGCTGGTCTTGAATTTGGGGAAAATCTTCCTGCCTCAGCTTTCTGATTCTTGGGATTATAGATATGAGCTACCATACCCAGTTACGGCTGATATTTAGATTGTTTCTTTATTTCTCTCTGTTTTGCAAGCAATATATTAGTAAATGTTTTTATAGCTAAATTTTGGGGGAGGGAGCTGATCCACAACTATTTTCCAAGAGTAAATTACCAGGTGCATCATTGCTAGATCAAAGAACTTAAATACTTAAATTTTAAGTATTGACAGCATATTGCCAAATTTCCTTTTAGTTTGATTGCTTCAATTTAATTTATGTCAGTGGCATACGAAAATAAGTGTTCATTTCAACTTTGCTTCTGTTTTGGATATAATCACCATGTATATGTGCATGTCATATATGTATATTATATGTGTATGCACACATGCCCTTGCCATTTGCATTGGTAAAACGCATAACATTTTTTTCTCCTGATGTTTTATGACTCAGTCTTTGAAGAGTAGAGATGAACTGCTTCACAAGGAAGGGTTAAAGCAGGAGTTGTCTCTCTGGGTACTTGCTGGTTTTGTGTGCTCACATACTTAGCAGGCAGATCACAGAAATTTAGCCTGTGAGCCCTGTGCCTTTGAGGATCAAGGGTGCGCTGTGCTGATTAATCTGCCCACAGATAAGCTTGGTCCTGTAAAGGCGGAATTGTGCTATGAATAAAATCAGTGATGACTTTACATGGTTCCTGGAGATCAGACTCAGGTCTCCAGGCTTTTCTAGAAAAGCCACTCACCAGACCCTGATTTCTATTTAAATTTCAGATCTTATTGAAGGGTACATCCAGGAGTTCTTTGTTGTTTATTGTTTTTTGTTTTTGTTTTTTTAGAATGGGTCAGTTCAGAAAAATAAAACAATCTCATATTTTAAATTTAAGACTGGCTTTAAATTACTATTTTTTCAAAAGCATGGAAACACTCTCCTTTTCAATATGGCTCCCCTAAGCAAACCGAGGAAAATATTACACTCCTGTCAGGAGACATGCTGATGTTGATTTAATCTAATTCTGTGTTTTGCCTCAGATAAAATATCCAGGAGCTGATATGGATGTCACGTTGTCTGCGCCTTCCTTTTGCCGTCAAATTAGTCCTGAGGAATTTGAATACCAAAGGGCGTATGGCTCTCAGGAGCCCTTGGCAGCCTTGCTGGAAGAAGTCATAGCAGATGCCAAACTCTCCAACAAGGAGAAGAAGAAGAAGCTGAAGCAGGTGATGAGATGAGGCTGCTCCTCAGAAGGCATCTCCCTCTTCTCCGTTCTCTGGTTGTTTCTTCCTATTACTCTTTCTTCATGGGCCTCACATAAATCTCATTTGGGTTCTTTGTTGCAGTACATGGGTGGTTGGTACACTGCAGTCATTTTCCCAGTTCTATCATTTTTACATCGAGTACTTCTCTTGTGAGATAGGTTCTAATATTTGTCATCTGTTTTGCTACCTGGCATGATATGATTTATCCAACAATTACTGCAAATGTACTTCTCTCCACTGAGACACCTAGCAGAAACTGTTACTTTCAGATAGGCAGTATCAGCACGACTTCTTGCCTCAGACCCCACTAAGTGTTCCAGTTAGCCAAACCCAGTTCCTCTTGAGGGAGGCAACAGAGCTGAGGGACTTAGAGAACAGTTTTCACTCAGAAAAGGTACACTGCATCACTTCTTCACTGCATCACTTAGGTTTTGTCACTGTGAAAGAAAGACTAAAAGAAGCAACCTAAGGGGTGGGGAAGGTTTCATTGGCTCCCAGTATCAGAGGATATATCATTGTAGCAGATAAGGGATGATGGGGAAATTTAGGGTGTGGTAACATGAACATTCGTAGAGACTGTTCATGTCACCATGGGCCAGAGAGCATCTGTGGAAATGGCAGGGTAGTATACCTGCAGGGATCTGCTTCCAGGGATTCACTTCCTCTAGCCAGGCTCTGCTTCCAAGTTTTCAAGACCTCCCAAAGTCACTGGGAATCAAGTATTGGAAGCATGGCACCAGGAGGACATTTGCAATGCCAGCCTTATTTTGACTATCCTTAAAGTCTGGTCTTCACTCAGGTGGATGATATCTGGTTCTCTTTTCATTTATTTTTTTATTTTTTCAGACAGAGTCTCACTCTGTAGCCCAGGTCAGCCTTGGCTTAGCCATCCTCTCATCTCTGCTTGTGGAGTGCTAGAAATAGAAGTGGTGCCTTGCCACTCTCTTGGTTTGTGTACATTACTACACAGCTGGGTTCCTAGACACAGCATACATGGGATTGTTCCCTGAATTTGGGGTTCTGGGCCTCTTTCTCATTTTTCTTTCTGATAATGTTGGAGAAGTATTGAGTATTGAATATCTAAGGAAGAATACATTACCTTCCTTTAAATATCCTGTGGATAATACCTCCAGCATGTTCTCTTTTGTTGGGTAGAAGCTGGCCAAGCTGAGTTGGAGAAGCAGAGAGATGGTAAAACATAGTTGGGCCAGACTTTCTTTAATTGTGTAGAATGAAAGTTATTTTCAATTCAGACTTAATTGTGGCTGGTTTTCACAGTGAGGTCTAGATATAGTTGACAGTGAGAACATTTTGAGGGATTTGATTACAAGGACAATTTCATCTGAAGATGGGATCAAAGGAAAGATGAGGTAGAGCTGTGGGCATCAGCATCAAATAATTCAACGAGAGTAAAGGAAAGCAGAGATCAAGAACTCTTAAAATTTGACTGTTTGATTTTTGTGGCTTTTTTGTGCCTTTTTTTTGGACTCATATTGGACTCCTGTTCAGTTTCAGAAATCTTACCCTGAAGTCTACCAGGAACGATTTCCTACCCCAGAAAGTGAAGCACTTCTCTTTCCTGAAAAACCCAAGCCCAAACCGCAGCTGTTCATGTGGGCGCTGAGGAAGCCTTTCCAACCATTTCAGAGAACAAGAAGTTTCCGGATGTGATACAGTGACCGAGTTTTAGAGACCTCAGTGGTAGAGACAGTTTTGAGTCAGTCAAGGTTGAAGAATGCCAAGTCATAAACTACTGAAATAATGGAGTTTCAGAGAATCAGTCAGGTGATCTGACTCTTAAAATGTTGAGCCGTTGTCAGTATTTTTATAAATCTCAATGCTGTTTTTAGAGATGTACAAATCAATGGATGGTTACAAGCCAAGTGTACATGGTGGTGTAACAGTCTTGGGATTGTTACAAAATTCCCTTCCTTCTGTTTGTTGTTTTCCATGGTGTGTAAAGTTCTTGTGTGTGTTTTCTACTCACTGACACCTCTGGTGAAACCAAGCCTACGATTAATGTATATACTTGAATAAGAACCACACTGGGTGCTGTTACTGTGGTGGCATTGACTCAGTTGCCAATTGTGATTTCTCCTATGTGAATCCCATTTTGTTGTTGTTGTGCAAAAGTCCCTACTGTCTTGCATTGTGATGGTAGTGCCTTTTATTGCAGATTTGTCAGTTGCTGTGAGATTTACTACCATCGGCTCTTTGATGACCCATATATCAGTCTGCATGTGCCTATATGTGGAGTAGATTTGCATCTGCCATAGTCATGTAATTTGAGTCTTAGCTAAAGACGGACGGTTGAGCAGGATAAATTCTTTGGATTCCCTTAGACCTGTAAATCTAAATTAAATCTTTGTTTGCTTTTATGAAAAGTATAAATGGTAAGATGAAATTACTTCCTTTCTGAATATATTTTCTCAGCTTCTTCATCCTTTTGAAAGTAAATGGAATGTAAATAAATACTAAGTTTTTTTTTAATATGATGCCTCGTGTTTTTCTTTCTTTTTTTAATATTACCCCTAGTGTTTTTCTTTCTTTCTATCTTTTTTTTTTTTTCAGATAAGTTAGGAGCCTCCTCAAATGCCTTTGCCAATATTTTCACATCACTCTGTGCTTCAGAAAGTTGTTTTATTTTGGCTTTTGTATTGGTTTCAAGAAAGTGCCCTCCCACCCCACCTCCATGTTTGTCTGCTTCTGTCTCCCTCTCCTTTCCTTTTTCATCTTCTTCCCCGTCTTCTCCCTTCTCTGTCTTTTGTTTCTTCTGTAAAATAGTGGAGCCTCTGAAATACGCTGAGAGTAATGGCCCTGAGCTAACTGTGCCCTTGAGATCTGCCCCGTTCTGCTGTGGCAGACTGTCTTCTGTAGTCAACAGTTTTCACCCAATTACAAATAGGTAAGTATCCCTGCTGGCCTGAGACCTCTTCCAAGTATTTAATGTGAAGGTGAGTTGTAGAGTTTCAGTGTTCTTCGACTCTGACATTTTGTTGAAGTCAAGTATAGTTCTGTTTTCTTCTTACTCTTACTCTGGTGGAGAACCCCTTTGCTGCTTTTGGAAGTGTGTGTGATTATTTCTTGAAACATGTATAAAGTACTTAGGGAAGCACCATCAACCAAGTATACAACAGAAGCTAGGTAGCAACAATTTTTCTAAGTGGTTATACCATTAACACATGCATCACCAGTGTGCCAGTTACTTTTAGCATTTTCACCAGTGCTTACTTTGTTGGGTTTGAATTGCCAATGTGTAAGTAAATACTGGTTTCTGATTTTGGTTTCACTCTGATTTTAACATAACTGTACATCTTTCCATAGTTTTAGCCTTTATATTGTTTTAAAAATCTAACTACTACTCATTTATGTTCATATACATACCATGATTTAGATTGTTGAACCTATAAGTCATTTTGGTGGTTATTACTGTATTTGCAATTATACTGGCTACTTTTTGTCAGCTTGATATAATCAAGACTTACCTGGGAAGAGGGAAACTGAATTGAGGATTTGCCTCCAACAGTTGTCCTGTGGGGGCATTTTTTTTTTTTTGATTGACAATTGATATGGGAGGGCCCAGTTCACTGTAGGTGCCCGCCCTCCACCCCAGCAGGTGGTTGTATAAGAAAGCAGATAGAACAAGTCATAGAGAGGAAGGAAGCCAGTAAGCAGCACACCTCTGGTCTATGTGTCAGTTCCTGCCTCCAGGTTCCTGCCCTGACTTCCCTTTCTGGGGGACTGTCTCCAGGAAGTATAAGTGAACCCTTTTCTCCCCAAGTTGTTTTGACCTGCTGTTTATCACAGCAGCAGAGGAGTGAATGAAGACACTGATAGTAAGAGCCAAAAGCCCTCCATTAGTTTTTGATATATGAAAATGTTTAATTTTTTAAAAGGTTTATGTGTCTGCTTCTAAGTATTTAATACTTTGAAAAATGTTAGTATCAGCATTTGTTTTGCTTCTATTACAAATATCTTGAAGCTTTCTTTTCTTTTACTTGTATGGATTAGAAAGCTGAGTTTTGTTTACTGTTGTGGTCACTGTTGTGGTCAGTAGCCTTGCTGTACTTTCTTACTAATTTTAAATATTTAGTGTGATATTTAGTCTTTGTTTGATTTTCTACATTTCCTACATATCAGCAAACAATGACTTTGCAGTTTTCTGTATCTTTACTATTTCCAGTACTCCTTATTTTTTGATACTTAATTTTGAAAATAGTTACGTTTGTTTCTTTGTGGGTTGTGTGTATTTGTGGTGTGTATGTGTGTGTTTGAGATAGCATCTTGCTATGTAGCCAAGGCTAGCCTTGAGTTTGAGACCTTCTTGCTTTTATTTTATTTTATTTTATTTTATTTTGTTAGTTTTAATTAGGAACAAGCTTGCTTCACATGCCAATCCCTTCTCCCTCTCCCTCCCCTCCCCCACAGCCCCTTTTCCCCCTCTCCTCCCCAGGGAGGGTAGGGTCCTCCACTGGGGCTCCCCAAAGTCCACCACATCATTCTGGGCTGGGCCTAGGCCCTCCTCCATGTGTCCAGGCCAAGAGAGCATCCCTTCATGCTGGAATGGGCTCTCAAAGTCCTTTCTTACATCAGGGAAAAATGCTGATTCACTACCAGAGGCCCCATAGGGTGCCGAGGCCTCCTCATTGACATGCACTTTCAGGAGTCTGGATCAGTTTCGTGATGGCCTCCCAGACAGCAGTCAGGGGTCCATGTGCTCCCCCTTGTTCAGCCAGCTGTTTCTGTGGGATTCACCAGCTTGATCCCTACCCCTTTGATCTTCATTCCTCCCTCTCTGCAACTAGGTTCCAGAGTTCAGTTCAGTGTATAGCTGTGGGTGTCTGCCTCTGCTTCCATCAGCTAATAGATGAGGGCTCTAGGATGACTTATAAAGTAGTCATCAGTCTCATTTTAGGGGAAGGGAGTTTAGGTTATCCTCTCCACCATTGCCTAGATTGTCAATTCGTGTCATGCTTGTAGATCTCTGGAAATCTCCCTAGTGCCAGATTTCTCCTTGGACTTATAATGGCCCCCTCTGTTATGTTATCTCTCATCCTGCTCTCCTCTATTCTTCCCCCGACTCAACCATTCTGCTTCTCCATTTCCTCCTCTCCTCTCCTCCTCCTCTCATTCTGGCAGCTCCCTGTCCCCTACCCTCATGCTCTCAATTAGCTCAGGAGATCCTGCCCCTTCCCATTCTCCAGGGTCCATGCATTTCTCTCTTAGAGTCCTTCTTGTTTCCTACTTCCTTTGGTGAAGAGGATTGTAGGCTGGTAATGCTTTGTTCTATGTCTAAAATTCATATATGAGTGAGTACATACCATGTTTGTCTTTTTGTGATTGGGTTACCTCACTCAGGATGGTTTCTTCTAGTTCCATCCATTTGCCTGCAAATTTCAAGATTCTGTAGCTTTTTCCCCCCGCTGAGTAGTACTCCATTGTGTAAATATACCACATTTTCTCTATCCATTCTTCAGTTGAGGGGCATCTAGGTTGCTTCCAGGTTCTGGCTATTACAAACAACGCTGCTACGAACATGGTTGAACATATGTCCTTGTATGAACGTGCATTATTTGGGTATATGCCCAAGAGAGGTAGACTGATTCCCATTTTCCTGAGAAACCGCCATGCTGATTTCCAAAGTGGTCTTACAAGTTGGCATTCCCACCAGCAATGGAGGAGTGATCCCCTTTCACCACATCCTCTCCAGCATAGATTGTCATTGGTGTTTTTTATTTTAGCCATTCTGGCCTGTGTAAGATGGTATCTCAGAGTTGTTTTGAGTTGCATTTCTCTGATGGCTAAGGATTTTGAGTACTTTCTTAAGTGTCTTTCAGCTATTTTAGATTCCTCTGTTGAGAATTCTCTATTTAGTTCTGCACCCCACTTTTTAATTTCATTGATTGGTGTTTTGGTGGCTAGTTTCTTGAGTTCATTGTATATTTTGCAAATCAGCCCTCTGTCAGATGTGGGTTTGGTGAAGATTTTTTCCCATTCTGTGGGCTGTCGTTTTGTCTTACTGACTGTGTCCTTTGCCTTATAGAAGCTTCCCAGTTTCAGGAGGTCCCATTTATTAATTGTAGATCTCAATGTCTATGCTACTGGTGTTATGTTCAGGAAGCGGTCTCCTGTACCAGTTCATTCAAGGTTATCTCCCACTTTCTCTTCTGGAAGATTCAGTGTAGCTGGATTTATGTTGAGGTCTTTGAGCCATTTGGACTTAAGTTTTGTGTATGGTGACAGATATGGATCTATCTGCAATCTTCTGCATATCTGAATCCAGTTGTGCCAGGACCATTTGTTGAAGATGCTTTCTTTTTTCCATTGTATAGATTTAGCTTCTTTGTCAAAAATCAGGTGTATGGGTTAATATCAGGGTTATCAATTCGATTCCATTGGTCTGTCTATTTTTGTGCCAATACCAAGCTGTTTCCAGGACTATGGCTCTATAATAGAACTTGAAATCAGGGATAGTGATGCCTCCAGAAGTTCCTTTATTGTACAGAGTTGTTTTGGCTATACTGGGTTTTTGTTTTTCCATATAAAGTTGAGTATTATTCTTTCAAGGTCTGCGAAGAACTGTGTTGGGATTTTGATGGGGATTGCGTTGAATCTGTAGATTGCTTTTGGCAAGATTGCCATTTTTACTATGTTGATTCTACCTATCCAAGAACATGGGAGATCTTTCCATTTTCTGGTATCTTCTTTAATTTCTTTCTTTAAAGACTCAGAGTTCTTACTATAGGGGTCTTTCACGTGTTTGGTTAGCATTACCCCGAGATATTTTATGTTGTTTGTGGATATTGTGAAGGTTGATGTTTGTCTGATTTTCTCAGTTTTTGTGTTTGTGTTTATCACCTGTATATAGTAGAGCTACTGATTTTTTTGAGTTAATTTTGTATCCTGCTACTTTTCTGAAGGTGTTTATCAGCTGTAGGAGTTCCCTGGTAGAGTTTTTTGGGTCACTTATGTGGAGTATCATATCATCTGCAAATAGTGAAAGTTTGACTTCTTCCTTTCCAATTTTTATCCCCTTGATACAAATTGTATCCCTTTTCTTGTCTTATTGCTCTAGCTAGAACTTCAAGTACAATATTGAAGAGTTATGGAGAGAGTGGACAGCCTTGTCTTGTCCCTGATTTTAGAGGAATTGCTTTGAGTTTCTCTCCATGTAGTTTGATGTTGGCTGGTGGTTTGCTGTTTATTCCTTTTATCATATTTAGATATGTTCCTGTTATTCCTTTTCTCTCCAAGATCTTTATCATGAAGGGATGCTGGATTTTGTCAAAGGCTTTTTTCAGTATCTAGTGAGATGATCATGTGGTTTTTCTTTTTCAGTTTTTTTATATGGTGGATTACATTGATGGATTTTTGTATGTTGAACCATCCTTGCATCCCTGGGATGAAGCCTATTGATCATGGTGGATGATTTTTCTGATATGTTCTTGGATTTGATTCGCCAATATTTTATTGAGTATTTTTGCATCGATGTTCATGAGGGATATTGGTCTGTAGTTCTCTTTTTTAGTTGTATCTTTCTGTGGCTTAGGTATCAAAGTAATTGTAGCCTCGTAAAAAGAGTTTGGCAATGTCCCTTCTGCTTCTATTGTGTGGAAAAATTTGAGGAGTACTGGTATTAGCTCATGTTTGAATTCCTGGTAGAATTCTGCAGTGAAGCCATCTGGCCTTTGGCTTTTTTTTTTGGGGGGGGGGCTTTTGATGACTGCTTCTATTTCATTAGGTGGGTTTAAACTGTTTATCTGTTCTTGTTTTTATTTTGGTAAGTGATATCTATCCAGAAAATTGTCCATTTCCTTTAGATTTTCAAATTTTGTAGAGTACAGGTTTTCAGAATATGACCTGATGATTCTCTGGATTTCCTCAGTGTCTGTTGTTATATCCCCGTTTTTATTTCTGATTTTATTAATTAGCATGCTTTCTCTCTGTCTTTTGGTTAGTTTGAATAGAGGTTTGTCTATCTTGTTGATCTCAAATAACCAACTCTTTGTTTCATTGATTCTTTGTGATTTTCTTAGTTTTTACTTTATGAATTTCAGCTCTCAGTTTGATTATTTCCTGGCATCTACTCCTCCATGGTTAGCTTGCTTCTTTTTGCTCTAAAGCTTTCAGTTGTTCTGTCGATTCTCTAGTGTGACTATTCTCCGGTTTCTTCATGTGGGCACTTAGTGCTATGAAGTTTCCTCTTAGCACTGCTTTCAGAGTGTTCCATAAGTTTGGGTATGTTTTGTCTATATTCTCATTAAATTCTAGGAAGTCTTTAATTTCTTTTTTATTTCTTCCTCAACCCAGGAATGGTGCAATTGGGTGTTATTCAATTTCCATGAGTTTGTAGGTTTTCTGCAATTTGTATTGCTGTTGAATTCTAACTTTAAAGTGTTGTGGTCTGATAAGATACAGGGGGTTATTTCGACTTTTTTTTGTATCTGTGGAAGTTTGCTATGTTGCCAGCTATGTGGTCAATTTTAGAGAAGGTTCCATGTGGCACTGAGAAGAACGTATATTCTTTTGTGTTTGGATGGAATGTTCTATAGATGTCTGTTAATCCCAATTGGGTCATAACTTCTGTTAGATCCTTTGTTTCTTTGTTAAGTTTCTGTCTGCTGGTCCTGTCTAGTGGTGAAAGCGGGGTATTGAAGTCTCCTACTATAAGTGTGTGGGGTTTTATGTGTTGTTTGAGCTTTATTAATGTTTCTTTTACAAATGTGGGTGCCTTAGTATTTGGGACATAGATGCTCAGGATTGAGACTTCATCCTGATGGACTTCTCCTGTGAAGAGTATGAAATGCCATTCTTCATCTCTTTTGATTGATTTTAGTTTGAAGTCTAATTTGTTAGATATTAGGATTGCTACACCAGCTTGTTTCTTGGGCCCATTTGATTGGAAAATCTTTTCCCAACCCTTTACACTGAGGTAACGCCTGTCTTTGAAGTTGAGGTGTGTTTCTTGTATACAGCAGAAGGACACATTCTGTCTTTGTATCCATTCTGTTAGCCTGTATCATTTTATGTGTAGGTTAAGAACATTGACATTGAGGGATATTAATGTCCATTGATTGTTGTTGTTTTTTTTTTGATTTATTGTTAGTGGTATCATTGTGCGTGGATTTTGCCCTCCTGTTTCTTTTCACATTTCTTGAAGTTGGATTATCTATTGCCTATGTTTTTGTGAGTGTAGTTATCTTCGTTGGGTTGGAGTTTTCCTTCCAGAACTTTCTGTAGTGCTGGATTTGTTGATATGTATTATTTAAATCTGGTTTTGTCATGGAATATCTTGTTTTCTCAATCTATAGTGATTGAAAGAAAGCTTTGCTGGATACAGTAGTCTGGGTTGGCATCCATGTTTCCTTAGTGTTTGTAGGACATCTCTCCAGGACCTTCTGGCTTTCAAAGTTTCCACTGGGTGTGATTCTGATAGGTCTGCCTTAATATGTTATTTGACCTTTTCCCTTTGCTGCTCTTAATATTTTCTCTTTATTCTGTAAGTTTGGTGTTTTGATTATTATGTGGCAAGGGGACTTCTTTTTACGGTCCAGTCTTTTTGGTGTTCTGTAAGCTTCTTGTACTTTTATAGGCATATCGTTCTGTTGGTATCTTTCTTCTATGATTTTTTGAATATGTTTTCTGTACCTTTGAGCTGTATTTCTTCACCTTCTTCTATACCTATTATTCTTAGGTTCAGCCTTTTCACGGTGTCCCATATTTCCTGGATATTTTGTGTTAGGGATTCGTTGGAATTGAGATTTTTTTTTGATTGATGACTGAATATCCTCTAGTGAGTCTTCAACAACTGAGATTCTTCCATCTTTTGCATTCTATTGGTTATACTCACATCCTTAGATCCTGATTGTTTACCAGCCTTTCTATTTCCAGCATCCCCTCATTCTGAATTTTCTTTATTGTTTCTGTTTCAGCTTTCATGCCTTGAACTGTTTTGAATGCTTCCTTCACTTGTTTGGTTGTTTTTTCTTGGCTTTCTTTAGATTCTTTATGGGAATTACTTATTTCTTGAATTTTTTGTTTGTTTTTTCTTTGATTTCTTTAAGAGATTTTCTTGTTTCCTCTTTAAGGGTCTCAAACATCTTCATAAAGTAAAATTTTAGGTCTGTCTCTTCTTTTTGGTTTTTCGAGACAGAGTTTCTCTGTGGCTTGGAGGCTGTTCTGGAACTAGCTCTTATAGACCAGACTGGTCTTGAACAGAGATCCACCTGCCTCTGCCTCCTAAGTGCTGGGGTTAAAGGCGTGCACCTCCAACACCCGGCTAGTTCTGTCTCTTCTTTTTCCTTTGTGTTGTGCTTTTCAGATCTTGCTGGTGTGGAGTCCTTAGAATCTGGTGGTGTCATATTGATCTTTCTTCTGTTGAGTGTGTTATTATTCTATCTTCTTCCCATGTCTTCTTCCAGTGGGTGCAGGTGGGGTCTCTCTATCTCCTCTTGTCATCTGGTGGTGTGTGAGGGCCAAGACTTCAGTGTCTGCAGTTCTGCATGATCTTGCCTCTCCTGCTAGACTCCTCACTCAGCAGGGGTCTGGGCAGTGGAGGGGGATGGAAGAGTGAGGTGTTTTCTGACTCAGGGAGATCCTCCCTGTCTGGGCGGGTCCACTCTATGCAGGCACAGGCCTAGAGAGATCCAGGGGTTACAGGGATGTTGGGCAGAAGTAGGGCAGGAGCAGAGGGTACACTCACCTCAGGAGAGGTCGGGCTGGCAGAGAGGGCGACCCTCTTGCTTTTATGTTACTTTTTGTTATGTAAATATTTTACCACTCCCATGTTTCATCACAGTTACCACTCCAAAGGTAGAAGTAACCCAATGCTCCCTTATAAACACAGTAATCTCCTTATAAACACACTGTAGTCCTCTTATAAACACTGTACTCTCTCCCTTATCTTTCTTTCTCTCTCCCTGATTAACATTGTTTGCTTTTATTTCCTAATCTTATTTTCCTTTTGAGTAATGAAAGAAAGGGTTTTGTTGTGTGATCGTATATGTACATTGTTCTGCTTTGATCTTGCTCCCTTCTTCCATCCCCTCATACTCACTTTCCCTCTCTTGCTGTCCCTAAATTGCCCCATGCTTTAATGACATATATTTCATTACTTTCTCTTCTCCCTTGACTCCTGTTTGGACTTCTTCCTCTTTCTACTTTAATATTTTACACACACACACACACACACACACACACACACACACACACACACCACATTTTCTTTGTACATTCATATGTTGAAAGACATCTAGGCCAGTTCTGTATCATACCTATTGTGAATAGAATAGTAGCAAACAGGCTGGAGAGATGACTCAGAAGTTAAAGAGTCCTGACTGCTCTTCCAAAGATCCTGAGTTCACTTCCCAGCAACCACATGGTGGCTCTGTAGTACATGCAGGCAGAACACTATATACATGATAAATAAATCAGGAGGACCGATGCAGGGGAGGAATAGAGGAGGGCAAGAAAGGAGATGCCTTGATAGAGGGAGCCAGTACAGGTTTGGAGAGAGGTGTGGCACTGGGATGACCCCAACTAAGAATCTAGGCAGTGATGGAGAGGCTGCCTTTGATGCCCATCCCCTATAATGAGGTTGATGACTGCCTTGGTTGCCATTCCTAGAGCATTTATTCAGTAGCCGATGGAAGCAGAAACAGGCACCCACAGCTAAACACTGAGCCATACTCCTGGTATCCAGTTGTGGAGCGGGAGTGATGAGCAAAGGCGTCAAGACCGTTCTGGAGAAACCCACAGGAATAGTTGACCTGACCTAGTGAGAGCTCTGAGACCCTAGTCATAAAGCTGGGGAACCAGCATTGGATTGGACCTAATCAAGCCCTCTGAATGTGGGTGCCAGCTAGGAGGCCTGGGCAATCTATGGGACCTCTAACAGTGGAGCCAGTGTTTATCCCTAGAGCACAAATGGACTTTGGGTGCCCATTCCCTATGGAGGGATACTATTGCAGCCTGGATATACGAAAGAGGGCCTAGGCCCTCCCCCAAATGATATGATGGACTTTGATGGTCCCCCCTGGAGGTCCTCACTATCCTGGGGGAGTGGGTGTGGGTGTGGGTTGGGGGCTAGTGGGGAGCATGGTAGGATGGGAGGATGAGGGAATGGGGGGATTGATATGTAAAATAAGATTGTTTCTAAAAAAATAGTAAACGTCGATGTGTAAGTATCTTAGAATCTTTGGGGTCTGTGTTGGAGTGCTGTAGCTGAGTCTTGAGCAGTTCCTTTATTTTTCTTTAGGACCCCCAACACCCATTTCCCCACTGGCAGCCCCAGTTGCATCAGTTTACATTCCCACCCCCTGTGCTTACTGTTTTTCCACATCTACCCTTCATTAACACCGCTGTCATTAGTTCTTTCAAATATTTACAGGCTATTGTGTTTCACCCTTTGAGAATTGTATATTCAGTTTATCAGTCCAGATCTGATTGGATGATTTAGGTTTTGGCATTTAATGTTTTGAGTTCTTTACAGATCCTAGACATTGTTTCCTTGTTGAATGTCTTGTTCAGCTTTCTGTTGCGGTGGTAGGGTAGAACACATCACCATCAAAAACAACTTGGGGAGGAAAGGGTTTATTTCCTTACAGCTCCTTACAGTCCATCATCAAAGGAAGTCAAGGCAGGATTATTTGACTTTTGTTTTCTTTATTTTCTCTAGTTCAGTTTTCAGGTCCTGAACTGTTTCCTTCAGCTGTTTAATTGTATTTTCTTGGCTTTCCTTGATTTCTTGCATCTTTTGGTTCGTCTTTTCTCTGAAGGATTTTGTGATTTCCTCTCTTAGGGTCTCTATCATCTGCATGAAGTTGTTTTTAAGGTTGTTCTCTTCTGCTTCTTCTGTGTTGGGATGTTCATGTCTTGCTGGTGTAGAGTCAAATTGGTTTTCCTGTTGTTGGATGTGTTCTTATATTGTCGTCTTCCCATCTCTTCTTCCAGTGGGTGCAGGTGGTGTCACTTCCTTTCCTGGTGTGTATGGGTCTGGGGTTCTCTTCAGGTGGGTGCAATGGGTCTCAAGGTGAGTGCAGGCAGGTCTGAGGCACTTGCTCTCCAGATGGGTGAGAGCAGGACTGGCACAGAGATGTCAGCAGACTCTGGGTTGCTTGGTCCTCAGGGGCCGAGTTGACCTGCCTGCAGGAGTTCCCAGAGTGGCCAGGCGGAAGTTGGGCCCAAATCAGGGGGGCAAAACAGCTCACCTCTGCACTCTGCACTCTGCACTGCCTGGTCTCGGAGTAGCCCAGTGATCTCAGCAGAGTCAGGATCCCTGGGTATTCAGGGACCCGTTCAGTCCTTATTTGACTTTTGAAGAACAAAAATGCTGTCTGCAGTATGTCACAGATACATTCATTAGTTCAGCAGAGTAAAAAGTGTTCATGGGCTTTTATGATGCTGTGTTTGCTACACTCACATTCTGCCTTCCAGTTCAGGGAAAGAAAGTGGGAATGGTAGGATGCTAAGCCAATAAAATACCACTTTGGTTTCTTAGTTTGTATCAGTTTTGTTATATAAATGTCACCATTCTCTATTGAATCTATGATTTCTTTTAAAAAAATCTCCATAATAATTTTGCAAAATCCACTTTGGAGATTGTTGAGCAAATTGTTTGTTTCAACTGATTGTCTTGAGCAAATTATGTTCTCCTTAAAGTGTTACCACCTGGGCATCTTTCCAAAACAAAAAGTCATTCACAGGTATCATTAGTTCTCTTCAGCATGCATTACCTCTCTTGGTTCTTCTGCTTCAGTGAGGAAATGGACAGCATTTAGAACTTTTTCTGAAGAATAGAAGGACAGCTTTTCCCTACCTCCTCCCAACACAAGCTACAGATTGCTGCCAGCATTCCTCTACTAATCATAACAAGGAAGTCTTCTAGAGTGGTATGTACTATTGCTCTATGTTTAGCAAAACAAATAAAGCCTTATTTTAAAAAAAGATGCCTAAAGATTGTTTTCATGGAAATAAGTAGACTGCAATTGGCATCTCAAATTGAATTGTTTTTATTTTGAATGCTGTAGACAAATCCAACATGGGAATGCAGAGGCCTTTTACTCACCGTTTCCACAAGGGACTCATACATGACCTTTGAAGAGGCCTGGTTAGAAAAAAAAATTCAGTATTAATTTACTAAGATAGCAAGGCTGTTGGCTATTGAAAATATTTATATAGAGTAACACACTGTCTGACACTCTGAGTTCTCATGGTTCTACTATATCTGTAGCTATGGATACCAGTATCTGTGTACCTATATTATAAGTTCGGGTCTGTTAGACTTAGCTGGTAGTAAAAGCTCAGAGTCAAACTGTTGGGATAGATTATTAAAAATCAGAATTGTGTGGCTAAAAGTCACATTACCTGATATCTTAATGATGAGACTTATAGAGTAAGCATAGCATCAGCCTTCTTGCCTATTGATGACATAATTAAAAGAGAATTAAACCTGGGTTTCTGCTTGAACATTTCTTCTAAAGACAGCTTCACTCTCTTGCCCAGCTGGTCTCAAGCTCCTGGACCCAAGTGATCCTTATAGGCTTCAGCATCGCGAGTGGCTGACTGACCTTTGAAAAGGACTTTGGTGTTGGGCTGGAGAGATGGCCCCATGGTTAAGAGCACCTGCTCTTATACAAGACCTGGGTTTGGTACCTGGCACCTGCATGATGGCTCACAGTCACCTGAAGCTTCAGTTCTAGGGAATCTGACCTTGTCCTTTGAACTCTGCACATGGTGCACATAAATTCTTGTAGGCAAAACACTCATACATGTAAAATAAATGAATCTTTTATTTATTCAATTTATTTATTTTACAACTTAACTGCAGTTTCCCCTTCCCCCTCTCCTCCTATTCTCTCCTCCTCTACCCACTCCCAACCCACTCTCCCTCTGATTCTATTCAGAAAGGGGCAGGCCTCCCGTGGATATCAACAAAGCATGGCATATCAAGTTGTAGCAAGACTATGCACCTCCCCTTGTATGTAGACTGGACAAGGGAATCTAGTATGAGGAATAAGTTCCCAAGAGCCAGCTGATGCATTAGGGACAGTCCCTGCTTCCATTGTTAGGAGTCCAATAAGTAGACCAAGCTACAGAAATGTAACATATATGTAGAGGGCCTAGGTCAGTCCACTGCAGGCTCTCTGATTGTTGGCTTAGACTCTGTGTGTTCCTATGAGCCTGGTTAGTTGTTTCTGTGGGTTTTCTTGTGATGTCCTTGACCCCTCTGGCTCCTACAATCCTTCCTCACTCTCTTCAACAGGGTTCCTGAACTGGGCCTAATGTTTGGTTATTGGGTCTCTGCACCTGTTTCCATTAGTTACTGGATGAAGGCTCTCTGATGACAATTGGGGTAGTCAATAAACTGATCACAGGAGATGGCCCGTTCAGGCTTCATATCCACTATTGCTAGAGTCATCTACTTAGCTGGGGTCATCTTTGTAGAGTTTTCCTTGCATCAGGTTTCTACTTGACCTCCAAAAGTGCCCCCATTTCCAGTCATCTCTTTCAGTACTTTTCCTCTTCACCCATTCCCCAACACAATCCCTCAATATCCCATCCCCAAAACTGGTGGTTTCTCAGAAAATTGGAATCAATCTACCTCAAGACCTAGTCATACCATTCTTGGGCATATAATCAAAAGATGCTCAATTATACCACAAGGACACTTGCTCAACTATATTAATAGAAGCTTTATTTATAATGCCAGGTCCTGGAAACAACCTAGGTGCCCCTCAACTGAAGAATGGATAAAGAAAATATGGCACATTTACACAATGGAGTATTACTCAGCTATTAAAAACAAGGACATCAGAAAATTTGAAGGCAAATTAATGAAACTAGAAAAAATTTATCCTGAGTGAGGTAACCCAGGCCCAGAAAGACAAACAAGTATATACTCACTCATAAGTGGATATTAATTATAAAGGATAACTATGCTATGGTCCACAGACCCAGAAAGGCTAGGTAACAAGGAGGGTCCAAGGTGGGGATGCATGGGCCTCCCTGGGAAGGAGACCCTGTTCCCTGTTCTCCCTGGGGAATAGAAAATAAATAAATCTTAAAAATACTTAGAAAAGTTGGGTGGTGGTGGCAGCCCATGCCTTTAATTCCAGAACTAGGAAGGCAGAGGCAGGTGGATCTCTATGAATTTGAGGGTACCTTGGTCTACAGAGTGAGTTCCAGGACAGGCAGGGATACACAGAGAAACCCTGTGTTGAAAAGCCAAAAGAAAAAAAAAAATAAGACCTCTAAGAAAAATACACAGAATAGTCAAACTTGCCCAAGTCAAATTATCTCCACATTCTATCTTTGATAACCATCTGATTCCTTTCTCCTTGCCTAATCAAAATGCCAGGTATAATTAGAAACAATTACTGCCTACACATGATTTTCAATTCAGAAAGTTCCTCACTTTTGCTTTGTCACAGAGTTTGCATTGCATGACATATTAAGGCCCTAGGAAGTGTCTAATTTAGCTTATTTAACTGTACAAGCTGTGATGCATCTAACAAGGACAGATTTCTAAGAAGCGTTCTTCCTCGTGCTGCTAATTATTGCATCTTATGGGAAAGAGTAGTGATTTGTCCAATGTATTTCAGGAAGTCATTAATTGTGTGAAAATAATACTTTAAAAAAGTATCCATCTTTATAGTAGGCAGAGTGCATTCACTAAATCCTCTTTACAAGAGGGAGAAAAGGATAATTGCCTAAATTCAGCAGCAAATGATTTGGAATAAGTGTCTGATTACTGGATTTTAAAGTGAAAAAATTTTGTCTGCACTTTCAGTTTGAGAAAAAGTCTGAAGTAGGATAATCATGTACAAGCCAGCCTCTTATTTAGCTCTTTTCTCTGCAGTCTGGGGGTAGCTAGGCTTGCTGTCTGTCATTGGATGTTTTGTTTTATTCTTCTGACAAAAATCAATATTTTAATCTCTAGACCAAGCGTATTGTAATAAATGTAGACATGGCCATCTGCAACAAAGTATAATCCTCCAAGTAAGTCTTTTGCAGTTGCTGGTGTTAAAATACAAGAAGCATTTAAAAAAGAATAGCTAAGAAGTCATTGCTGAGGCCACTGAGAGCAACTGCATGGGCAGTTGATGATACAATGGAAGGAATAATGTGTAAGAAACAGCGTCCCTGCCATGGAAAAGCTGGAGGAAGCCTTCGTCTCCTCCATGTTAATAGAAAGGTAGTGGGCAAGAGCTTGTTGTGGAGAGAATCTCAGGCAACTCATGATCCAGTACTCTTGGTCTTTCCCAGTGGAATTTGTAGAAGCCATATTGGTTAGAACTGAGAATTTGGATTTTAGTCTTTAGCACTGCTAGTAGACAGTTGGGCAAGTGTCATTGTGTAAGCCAGGGGCTCTCCAAGCTTTGGTTTTCACCTTAGTCAAGTGAGTTGATTGTATTTGGTAGTTATAAATGCACATTTTCCAGGACCAAAGAGATACACAGAAGTGGCTCAGCGTGAAGAGGTTGCCAGAATGAGGACATGTTGGGGCCACACCACAGGGTTCTTGATCCTGAAGGAAATGAAATGCTCTTCAAAACTGCATGGCCATGTACATGAGAGAGATACCCATTCACAAATACCAGACTGGAGTTATTTTTCCTCTGATGATCCATAGCACTTCCTCCTTGACCACACTAAATCCTGTTGCACAGGCAGGATATGTAGACTTGGTCTGAGCAGATCTCAAACAAAGGAAACTATTTTTCTTTCTCTCTCTCTCTCCTTCCTTTCCCTTCCGCCATTCTTTTTTTCTCTCTTTTCTTAGTTTCTGATGATTTTTTTCTATTAAAATTAGTCATACATGTTAATGGGATTAACTGTTCTATTTCCACACATATTTATATTGTGTATTAATCATGTCATCACTTTCTCACTCCACTGTTTCTTCCCTTTTAATTTTGTTTCTCTGTCTTTTTCCTCTCCTCCTGCCTCCCTTCCTCCTCCTTTCATCTCTTCTTCTATATATTTCACTCTTTCCTTTAAAAACAACAACAACACAACAGCAACAAAACAGTTGGTGCATCTGTTCAGGCATCTAGGCTGATTCCATGCTTCTCTCAATGGAGAGACCTCACATGTTCATGGCTTAAAAGACTTAATATTGTTAAAGTGTGCTCACCCCCTTCTTCCTCATTGCTGTTGCTGTGTCTTTACTCCCCGGCTTTCTCATTTGTTCTCACATACTTCTTGAGCATTGCTTTTGTCTGAGACACTTTCAGGATCTGGCCAAATAGTCCAGTGCCAACACTGTGGTGCTTCGCTTTTGTTTCAGGATCACTACTGTGATGTCAACACCCTCAACAGAATGTATTCAGGCTGTAGGGCATCTCCTCATAAAAGACTAGTTAGCTCTCAGTCTAGTTAGAGCCCTTTTATTTATTCAGCTTATTGTGGAGCCTAATGTCTGATACCAAAGTCTTGACAATGAAGGAGGAAGGGAGATGGCTATAGTTCTTAAAGGGCCTCAGCTTAGGGAGGAAAGCAGTCGTGTCTATATGTAACTATGCACAAGGAAATCAGTGTCACATACAGAACCGAGTGGAGGAGGAAAGGTAAGTGTTCAGGGAAGCTGGAGGGAGCTGTCACTAGGAGCTACCATTTAAGATGACCTCTGAAGATGTGTTCATCAGCAAGGAAGGAAGCAGGATGGCATCCTTTGAGGGGGAAGGCTCTGGTGACCACTAGAAATGATTGGACAGTCCACATTTTCCAGCCAATAGAAACACTTTAAAGTCTAGAGAGCCTTTAAAAGGAATGGGCAGCAAGGGTTTCTGTGAACTGTGACAGTACAAAAGGATTCAGATTTTTTGAGATCTCTCCAATAACATCTCCAGGATGGCCACCCTTACTTGCATATTTCACCCCATTCACAGCTCCTTGGAATTTCGAATCCTTTTCAGGTTGATACTTTGTTATCTTTTTCCACCTTTCACAAGGTTCACTTGTTGTTATTTACATCCATG
Source organism: Cricetulus griseus (assembly GCF_003668045.3). Lineage (NCBI taxonomy): Eukaryota > Metazoa > Chordata > Mammalia > Rodentia > Cricetidae > Cricetulus > Cricetulus griseus. The sequence continues at coordinate 326,461,726 of NC_048595.1, forward strand.
TGCTTACAGTGGGTCCAGGGCACTGCTGGATTGCTGGTGTTGATGAACGGTCCCTGTGCTCTGTTTCAAGTGTGGTCCTTTTATTATTGGTTTTCATTTTTGCTGCCAGCAGCCTGATATCCCGTGCCCCTGGGTCTGTACTGCTCCTTTTCATAACACTTAATGAATGTTAGAACTGGCTCCTCAAATGCATTGCCTGAGCTTATTGCCTGCAGTGAGATGCTTTTAATATTTTCTCTGCATGTGAACTCAGTGTTTCCCTTAGCTTTTCTTTGATTTCTATGTAGTTAATCTATTCCTTCAGGAAGCCTGGACCTTCAGTGATTTGCCTTTTGAATTCAGTGAATACATCAATCACAATAAATGGCCTTTTCAACAATTGTATTGAGTACATTTTTATAAATCATACTCTCATTTTGTATCATCATTGGTGTTAATGACAATTTTCAGGACTTGGAAAGCTGTTTTAAGAGCTTCCATAAAGCAATGAGTTGTCCCATTAGATTGAAGATTGCATGACTTGTGTCATCATGCTTGCTTCAAGTTTTTTTTTTTTTTGCAGATTTTTTTATTTGAATTAGAAACAAGATTGTTTTACATAACAATCCCAGTTCCCTCTCCCTCCCGTCCTCCCCTACCACCCGCAACTAAAACTCTACCTATCACCTATCCTTTCTGCTCCCCCTGGATGGTAAGGCCTTCCATAGGGAGTCACAGAGTCTATCGTATCCTTTGAGATAGGGCCTAGGCCCACCCCCTTGGGCTCCGGGAGTATCCCTCTATGTGGAATGGGGCTCCCAAAGTCCACACCTATGCTAGGGATAAGTACTGAACTACTACAGGAGGTCCTGTAGATTTCCGAGGTTTCCTCACTGAAACCTATGTTCCTGGGGTCTGGATCAGTCCCATGCTGGTATCCCAGCTATCAGTCTGGGGAGCAAGAGTTCCCGGATGTTCAGGTTAGCTGTTTATGTGGGTTTCACCAGCCTGGTCTGGACCCTTTTGCTCTTCACTCGTCCTCCTCTGCATCGGGACTCCAGTTAAGTTCAGTGATAAGTTGTGGGTGTCTGCTTCTACTTCCACCAGCTGCTGGATGAAGGCTATCGGGTAGCATGTAAGTCAGTCATCAATCTCATTATCAGGGGAGGGCATTTAAGGTAGTCTCTTCTCTGTTTCTTAGATTGTTACCTGGTGTCATCTTTGTAGATCTCCAGACATTTCCATAGTGCCTGATTTCTCTGTAAACCTAAAATGTCTCCCTCTATTATGGCATCTCCATTCTTGTTATCTTCTATTCTTCCCCTGACTCAACCTTTCTGCTCCCTCATGTCCTACTCACCCCTCCTCTTCTCCCCTTCTCCTTCTCCTAGCTCCCTCCCCCTCTTCCTGTGCTTCCAATTTGCTCAGGAGATCTTGACCCATTCCCCTTCTCCAGGGGACCATGTATGTCTCTCTTTAAGGTTCTCCTTGTTTACTAGCTTCTCTGGCAGTATGGATTGTAGGCTGGTAATCCTTTACTCTATGTCTAAAATCCACATATGAGTGAGTACATAGCATGTTTGTCTTTTTGTGATTGGTTACCTCGCTCAGAATGGTTTCTTCTAGTTCCATCCATTTGCCTGCAAATTTCAAGATTCCATTGTTTTTTTTTTTTTTTTCTTTCTGCTGAGTACTATTCCATTATGTAAATGTACCACATTTTCTCTATCCATTCTTCGGCTGAGCGGCATCTAGGCTGCTTCCAGTTTCTGGCTAATACAAATAGGCTTGCTTCAAGTTTTAATCACTAAGTCAGGACCAGGAGCCTTTTAAAAATGTGTGTGTGTGTGTGTGTGTGTGTGTGTGTGTGTGTTGTATGTACAGGCATGGACATTTTCTTACATGTCTAAATATTAAATGAGAATATTAAATAGGCATCTCTAAATTGTTTCAAATTCTCTGATAGTATTTTTGATTAAAAACTTGATGCAGGGTCCCTGACTGTAGTTTGCACTTGCCTTAGCCTCATAGGATCTCTCACTGTAGCTTGGGCTTGCCTTAACTTCATAATGGCTCTCCCATTTCAGCATCCTGAGTGCTGGGATTACTGTTGTGTGTCATCATGCCTGGCTGATTTATTACTGGATATTTTTATAAGTAGAATCTAGTTTCATACACATATATTGTTTTGAGTATGCATGAACTGACCGAATTCTAATCTATTGATGTTGGTCATATGCTTAGATGCTCTTATTTTATACTTTTTTCATTTAAACTTTTGAGTATTTACTTCCATCCATCTTTCTTCCCCCTTCTAACTCCTCCTTTGTTCCCCTCTACTCCCTTTCAAACTCATGATTTTTCCTTCTTCAGCTATTGTTATACACACACACACACACACACACACACACACACACACACACACACACACACACACACACACACACACACACACACTACTGATATGCCAGTATAGACAGGGAATTCCACAAGGTCCCACCCCTTGGTGAAGAGCTAGTGTCAATCAATGGCTGCTGAAAGGGAGAATCCATTTTCTCCAGGGCCAAAATGCATAATAGGTTATCTAGTCCTGAAACACATCTACATGAGCAACTCTATTGTTTTCTGGGATCTCTGTTTATTTTAACTACAAGGATGGGATTTTAATATTCATATTAATGCTTTATATTTTTTTCATGTGTGGATTCTGTCTGTCCATCCGTCTGTCTGTCTGTCTGTCTGTCTGTCTGTCTCTCTGTATGTGTGTCTTTTTCTGTTGCATCATTTGTAGGTGGCAGAGAAAGATGAACTTGATAGGTTGCTGTCTCTGTTCTTTAGTGAAAATTAAACTGGGCCCAGAGAGTACCACATTTCTTTTTAGTTTGGAGACTCTCACAAGACAGCTTTAGGTAGTACCGTGTGTTTCTGCGACACACTGGACACAATCTTCTGCCACAGGACATAATGTTGTCTTCGCCCATCACTGCCCAGCCATGTTGCTCAGCAGCCTTTGCAGACACCAGTGACATTTCCAAGGTTCCAGTTGTACATGTCCCCCCCCCCCCCGCCCTTTTTTTTCTGCCCTACTTGACTGTTGTGACATTTGGGAGCACTTACATACTTGCTTCACAATTCTACAGTTTTGTGCCTTCTTTTTTCTCTAGTGAATTCTGGAAGGTAGAAATGCTAAAAAAAATGTATTAGAAATCATCTCAGAGGCTCTTGCTTCAATATTTTTATTTGTGAAGCATTTTGGGGATCTCTAGTATAATTTGAATCCTGGGGCTTATTCATTTATGCATCAGCTGAAACATAACTTAAAAAAACTTTTTAGTAATTCTTTGAGAATTTTATATAATGTATTTTGATCATAGTCACCCTCAATTATTACCCTTAACTCCTGCCAGATCTTTCCCCATCTCTCTAACCCTCTCCTTCCTTCATGTCTTCTTGTTTTGAAAATTTACTCTTATTTGTTCTGTCCATATACTTCTGGTGTAGGGACATCCCTTGGAGCATTGTTGCCCTACTAGGTCTAAAAGATCACCAACTCTCCCTCCCCCAGAAGCCATCCACTGTCTATAGCTTCTCAGTTAGGGGGGTGTCGCTCATGAACCCAGTTTTACTCCATGCTAGAATTTTGGCTGGATTGATCTTGTGTAGGGTGAGTTTGAGCATAGTGGTGCCATTATGTCCAGAAGACATGTTTTGCTCCAATTCCCCTGGACCTCTGGCTTTTCATACCATCATCTTCTATGGTGGCCTCTGAACCTTGGGTAGGGGGTATGATATAGATGTCCCATTTGGTGTTAGGAAGTCTTTAGTCACAATTTCTAAACTTTGACCAGTTATGAGTTTCTGTGTTAGCAACCTTTTTAAACAAAACAAAAACAAAACAAAACCTAAAACCAGTTTTAGTGGTTTACCAAGAGCTATGGCAGTATCTTGTATCATTTTGGTGGTGTCTGAGGCACCTCTGACCCACTACTCAAGGGAAGTGATCCAACACTTGACACTGGGCTTTTTATTTGGTGACCTATGGTTTTTGGGATGAGCATAATCTTCTATGTACACTAACTCTAATTAAACCCATCCATCTACTATCTATTTTTATCTATCGTCTATCTATCTATCTATCTATCTATCTATCTATCTATCTATCATCTATGTAAATATCTGCCTATCATCTATCTATCTATCTATCTATCTATCTATCTATCTATCTAATCATTTATATCTATCATCTTTTGGGAAGCATATACAATAATAGATTTTTATATGACATTTTCAAACATCCTTAGGGTTTGCTATTCCTCCCCCAAACCCCTTATCTGCCTTACTCTCCATTCCTTCTCCCAACTAAAACCTTCCTTTCCCCCCCTTCAATCTAACCTATGTTCGACTATCCATACCTTTCTTACAATCTTTATCCCTGCTTTGGACCAATGATCCCTTTCTAGTTTTCTAGATTCTATAGATATTCCAAATTAAACACACAAATCTAAAAATGTAATGCTAAGATATACATTTGCATGAGAAAATGTCACAGCCGTCTTTCTGGGTCTTGATTACCTCACTCAATATGTTTTTCAGCTCCATCTTGAAAATGTCTTATTTCTTTACAGCTAAATACAATTCAAATCTGTTTGGGTACTATATTTTCATTATCTGTTCTTCAGATGATGGCCATCTAGGCTGATTTCATGTCTTAACTATTGTGAATAGAGAATCTATGAACACAGATGAACATTCTTCTTAGTTGTTTGCTTTCCACTGCTGTGGTAAACACCATGACCGAAAACAACTTAGTGAAGAATAGATTTATTTGGCTTGCACTTCCATATCACAGTTCATCATCAAGTGAAGTCAGGGAAGGAACTTAAGACAGGAACCTGGAGGCAGGAGTTGAACAGAAGCCAAAGAGGCATGGTTCTTACTGGGGAGTTACTCATGGCTTGTTCAGCTTGGTTTTTATACAACCTAAGACCATCTGTCCATGAGTGTCCCTGTCCACTTGGTTGGGTCCTCCCACAATGAAATGCCCAACAGGCTAATCTTTTGGAGACCATTTTCTCAGTTGATGTTTCTTCTCTCCAGATGACTCCAGCTGTTGTCAAGTTGACAACCAGCACAGCATGTGTCTCTGTAGTAGGAAATAGAGTCCTGTGGATGTATGCATAGGGTCATGCGGTAGATCTATTTCTACTTTTCTGAGGAACAGCCACACTGTTTTCCACATTGGGTGTACCAATTTGCTTTCCACCAATAGTGTGTGAGGGTTGCCTCTTCTCCTCATCCTTTCTTCACTGTTGTCTTTTGTTTTCTTCATCTTGGCTTTTTTGAATGGGATAAGATAAAAATCACAGAGTAGTTTTGTTTGCATTTTACTGAGGGTGAGCACTTTACTTCTTAGCCATTTGTGTCTGTTCTTCTGAGTACTCTGTTGAAACTCAGTTGTTTGTTTTCTTGGTGTTTACTGTTTTGAGTTCCTTCTATAATCTAGATGCTAATCCTCCTAGGTCAGATGTATAGCTGGTAAAGTTTTTTTCCCCTGTATAGAATGCTCCTTCAGTGAGTGAAATTTCCTTTGGCAGTACAGAAGCTTTATAGTTACATAAAGGTCAACTTATTGGTTGTTAGTCTTATTTCTGGGGTGACCAGATCCCTGTTCAGAAAGTCCTTATCTGAGCCTATTCCCTACTCTTCTAGAACTTTCAGAGTTTTAGGAATAACTTCGAGATTTTTGGTCTATTTGGAGTTCATTTATGTGCAGTGTAAGAGAGAAAGGCAAAGTTCCATTCTCTTACAAGTAGTTATCCAGTTTCTCCAATGAAAGGGAAAAGATGCTGTCATTTCTCTAATGTATGTTTTTGCTATTTTTGTAAAAAAAATAATTAGGTGTCTGTGGGTACATGGACTTACATCTGAGTCCTCAGCTCTATTCAATTGTATGTTTTTATGCTGAAACCATGCTGTTGTACTATTGTGGCTTTATAATTCATCTCTAAATCTGGTTCCATGATGCCTCTTGGACAGTGTTGTTTTTCAGGATGGTTTCAGCTACCCAGGGTCTTTTGTGCTCCCACATGAATTTTAAGAGAGTTTTTCAATTTCTGTGAAGGATTATGCTGGGATTTTGTTGTGAATGACATTTAGTTGCTTTTAGTAAGTAGAATTTTTATAGTATGAGTTCTACCATTCCATGAGCACTGAAAGTCTGTGTTCTGATATGTTCTTCAGTTTCTTTCTTTATTTTGAGACAGTGTTTCGAAGAGCCTAAATTAGCCTTGTGATATAACCAAAGATGACTTTGAACTCTTTCCTGGTCCTCCTGCCTCTTCCCCTTGAGTGCTGGGATTACAGGGTGTGTGCTACTATGCCCTGTTTATTTGGTGCTTGGGACCTAATCCAGGGCTTCGTGCATGCTGGGCAAATGCTCTCCACACCAAATCACAAACAGCCTTCCAGAATAATTTAGATCTTGTTTTCAGCTTTTAACCATCTCTACTTCTATATCTTTTTCCTTTTAATACTTGCTTTCTAAAAATCCATATTTCAGTATCTCTCAAACTAAGATGCATAATTCAATGACTATTGGAGTTCATTGGCAGCAGTTTTACTTTTTCTTTCTTTTTAGTGTTGCAAAAGTTGTTGGTGCCCTAGTTTTCAAAGAGTGAATCATTTTATTCTCATCTTCTAAGAACAGATAATGAGAGGTCGTTTATGGAGTCAATGTCCTTGAGTAGTTTATGATGTAAGCTTTCCTGAATGTTCCAAGCTTATATCTTTCCTAGTCCAATGTGTTCTGTGCTAGCCCATCTTCTAACTTATTCATTCATTCCAACTAGAATGTAAGTTTTATGTACATGATTTTATACTTGGTCTGACCAAGATATCTTTTGGTAGCCATGGCTGGGGAATGTGAAGTTGAGGGGCCAGGAGTGCATTCAGGCTTTTATAACTAGCATGAAAGAAACTGCCAGTGTTTGACTTTTTGTTACTATAGACTGTTTTAAACAGTGCTGGTGGCGTGGAAAGCTCAATTTGATCAAAAGAAGCAAGGTTCTCTCAATTTTTGTGTATCTTAAAATTGAGTAAGAGAAAATTTTGTATCAATCTGGGCTTCATAGCAAAAGAGGCTAGCCTGGGCTATAGGAAACCCTGTCCCCTGCCCCAAATTGTAAAGTTTTTTTCAGGGTGTGGAGGGTTTGGTCACTCTGGGAAGGATGAGTTAGATTAGAACAAGCAAAGGTCATTTTTGGTCTCACGGGAAAAGGGACTTGCCTTTTTATACAATTTTTGCTATCTCAGATAGGGACAACAGAAACATCAGAAAATTCTGGAGTGCTTGACTTTGTGGTCTGTTCAGATGTGGGCTATGATCCCTATAGAGTAAAAGCACCCAATGTTTGCAGAAAGCCAGGAGGAAACTTTTAACTGTGCTCCCAGTTTTCCTGTGTCCTGTCTCCTCCTACAGTTTCAGAGATGCTTCGAGGACACCTCAGGGAGTCCTGATATTTCTATTGCACAGTGGTGCGAGTGTGAAGACTCTGGTAGTGTTCTGCCCCAGCATTGGTTCAAAAGGACTAAAGTCATGTGCCACCACCTCCCTGCCACCTTTGAGATCTTTATCATAAGTACTAGAAAAGGAAACAAATAAGGACATTTCATCCATTGTCATAGAAGTGCAGGGAAGGGGGGATTTTGGAACTAAGACAAAACTGCACACATATTTGCTCTAGAAAAAAAGAACAAAAAACCAAACAACAACAAAACAACTATCATCCCAATGGTATCTTGACAGGTTGACATTCTCTTCATACATTGCTGATTAGCAAAGATGTTGGGTAAACCGATGCTTTCTGTATCTTCCACAGAAGTATGTCGATACAGGCCTCCTGCGTAGTGTTGAGTGACCAGAGCCAGTTGGCTGTCTTCTAGTGGACCATTGAGCTTTATCTTCCATACCATTTACAACTTTTATTTAACCCTAAATCCAACCATGCCAGTTGTACTGGCTATCAATTCCTAAACCCATTTGTGCTACTTACATTAGTTTTTAAGTTCATAATAGATTAAATTTAATGGTTTTAAGAAACAACAATGAATTGCTGTGTGTGGTGGTGCCCACCTTTAATCACAGCACTCAGGAGGCAGAGGGAGGTGGATGTCTGTGAGTTTGAGGCCAGCCTCGTCTACAAAGTGAGTTCCAGGACAGCTAGGGTGGTTACATAGAGAAACCCTGGCTTGAAAAACAAAACAAAACAATGAATATTTGTTAAGCCTCAGTGTCTATGGGTCTGGGATTCTGTTCAGCTTAATTAGGGTAGCTGTGACTTAGAGATCTCTTGGAGGTTGTTACCACATTCCTGGGAGGGTTTGCAGTCCTCTGAATGCTTGACTGCGGCTGATGGAAGCCATTCTAATATGATGCACGCTTGCAGTTGATAAGCTGATGGCGGCTGTCAGCAGGAGGCCTGCGTTTCTGGCTATATCTCCATGAACTGGCTGAGTGCCCTTTACATGACAGTTGGCTCATCCCAAAGTGAGTCATCCTAGAGACAACAAGATAAAAGGCATAATGCCTTCTATGATAGTATCATAAGCCATGCATGGCCGTTTCTGAGATGCTCTGCTAGTTATACAACTCAACCCTAGTCAGTATGCAAGAGCACTATATTAAAGTGTGTATGCTTCAGATGAAGGCCACTGGAGGCTGTTATGAAATCTATTTACATCAGTAACACATCTATTATTGTTTCACAAAATTCAACCAGAGACTATAAACATCCCTATGAAATATGAATGCAAAAATACATTTTCTTTGAAAATTATGATAAAAACTTAGTTGGAAAACTCAGTAAGGTGAATGAATGTGTAAAAAGAGCTGTTGGAGCCGGGTGGTGGTGGTGCATGCCTTTAGTCCCAGCACTCAGGAGGCAGAGGCAGGTGGATCTCTGTGAGTTTGAGACCAACCTGATCTACAAGAGCTAGTTCCAGGACAGAGAGGGGAAAAAAAAAAAAAGAGCTGTTGGAGAAGCTGAGGGCAAAGACAATGGTAAGAGATTATGGTTGTTTCACTAGCTTGGTCTTGACACCTTTGAAACTGGATTCCAGGAGTTCAGTTCAGTGTTTAGCTGTGGGTGTCTGCCTCTGCTTACATCAGCCAATGGATGAAGGCTCTTGGATGGCATATAAGGTAGTCATCAATCTCATTATTGGGGAAGGGCATTTAAGGAAACCTCTCCACTATTGTTTAGATTGCCAGTTGGTGTCATCCTTGTAGATCTCTGAAATTCTCCCTAGTGCTAGATCTCTCTTCAATTCTATAATGAAACCCACAGAAACAGCTGACCTGAACAAGGGGGGACTCATGGATGCCAGACTAATGGCTGAGAGGCCAGCATAGGACTGACCAGACCCCCCTGAAAGTGGGTGTCAATGAGGAGGCCTTGGCAATCTATGGGACCTCTGATAGTAGACCACTATTTATCCCTGGTGTATGAATGGACTTTGGGAGCCCATTCCATCTGGAGGGATGCTTTCTCAGCCTGGACACATGGGGGAGGGTCTAGGCCCTGCCCCCAGATGACATGACACACTTTGTCGATCTCCCAGGCCTCACCCTCCCTGGGTAGCAGAGGGGAATGGGGAGAGGGGTTGGTGGGGGGCAGGGGAGGACAGGAGGGAGAGGGAGCTGGGATTGACATATGAAACAGGCTTGTTTCCAATTTAAAAATAAATTAAAAAAAGAGATTACAGTCGTTTCATAAAAATCTGGGTGGGCTCTGTTGCCAGGTAACTTCCTAAGCACAAACTTTTTATTTTAATGAAAAAATTGGGAATGCAGAGCAGCTTTGGACTGACCACTTTTGAGAGCGAGGAGAATGAGTGAGCCAACTCCAGTGTGAGGCCATGTGCTGAGCACTGTTAGGGACAACCTGCCTTACTGTCCTCAAAGGTAATGAGAGTTGATAGCAATTGATGAGGTAACACTGGATGGGAGGACAGCCCTTAGTACTCTATCCTAGGGTATTTGCTGCAAAAGTGCTTTCAGAAAGAACATAAGTGAGGTTTCCCTTAATAGCTCAGAGGTATGTTATTGCAAAAAGCCAGTGCTTGTGTGTGCACTAATAGAAACCGACTGTTCTTCTGTCTTTGGCTGACTTAAGAGTAGAATCCATTAATGAGCTTCCCATAGTTTCCCCTTCTCAGCAGTAGGGGCAGACAGCTACTGTTGCTGTCTTTTGTTGTTTGGGGTCAAATCCTAAAAGGCCCTCAAATCCTATGTCAGCAATGGTCAGTCCAGCTTTGTCCAGTTCACTGTCCCGGTCATGGCTTGAGCTGAGCTTTTTCACATCCACAGAGAGCTGTTCATCTCGGTTCTGGGCCACAGCTACCAGCCTCAAGCAAGCCTTTATTAGAAACAGTGCAGTTACTACCAGCAAACACAAAAACCAAAAAGTATATATGTATATATTTAAGGTCACAGTCATATCTATAGAGTGCAGCTAGAATAGAAAGGTGCTTTTAATATCAGGAAATCAACCGTTTTTTAAAAGAAGTTTTTACTTCAAATCAACTTGGATTTTTTTTTGGGGGGGAATTTAGGTCTATAATGGCACACTGTTACTTAAAAAGCAACTTCAAAGGTCACAGTCAATATTATTGTCTCTCAAACATACCAAACTGTGGGTCATGAATTTGGAAAGGGAATAATAGATATGTCTGGTGGAATTCTACCAAATTGTGGTCCTCATCTCGGGAGGTGGGTGGGCTCGGCATCATTCCCAGGCTGAAAGATGGAATATCAGAAAGGTTCTTTGGTTTGTTGTGTTAACATAGTGTCTCACTCTTGTAGCCCAGGCTGGCCTCTAACTTTCAAAGATCCTCCTTTTGTAGCTTTAGTGCTGGGACTACAGGTGTGAGCCACCATACCCAGTGTGCCACTGGCGTTGTGGACTGAGCTGGACCACTTGTGTGAGGTCTCTCTGTGTGGTTCTTGTTTTGGTGTTAATTAGGGCTTCCTCACAGCACATTGTATGCTTTCCAAATTCCTTAGCACCAAGAAAACAGAAAAGCTATATGGCTCTCCAGGCTCTAACTTTTGGAAGTCACTAAGCCCTTACTTCTTATGCAGTTACAAGCTTGTTCTGATTAAGTAAAGGGACCACTCACTCCAACTTTTGATGGGAGATAAGATAAAGTTCACCATGAAGAACATCAGGCCAACTGAGCGATGGTAGTACAGCCACCCTGGACTGTGCAGATCTCACTTAGGTGTACACCCATACTCACATGCTGAGGGTATATACTGTGAGCCTTAAAGGTGGAGGGTCATGCTTTTACCATAGAACTTAGTAGTAAAATGTTTAAACTCATTTTGGAAAGATGAAATATAAGGGCATGTCTTATACAATTGAAATCATATTTTCACAGAAAAGTCACTGTGGATAGTTTAGTACTGGAGTGAAATGTGTTAAGAAAAAGATAGCCCATACTTGGAACTAGCCATGCTGGAGAAATGTGTAAGAGACTCACACAGGATCATCCAATTCTCTGGAGTTTTCACTCATTAACTCAGTAAATGCTAATGATAGACATATTTTTAACTTTGTAAAGGAATGGTGACTAACACAAAACTATGATTTGGTAAATTCTGTTTAGTGGAAAGGAAAACTCCAGAGGTCACAATTAGTATGGGACACTAGCAAGTTTTGTATGTATTTTGGTATTTATTTTACAAGCTCTTCATCAGTGATAATATTTATTTTTTCTATCCTTTGACCTTTGTTATCTTATGCATTAATGCTTCCCACATTAATGAATCATACATGTTTACTTCATATGTAGATCAGAGTCAGGCTTTTAACTTTTTGAAAATGTATACTTTGTTGTTTTTAATTATCTCCCTCTCTCAAATTCATGTAATCTTTTTTATTGGTTATACATACATGTAATAACAATTGTACATATATGTACATACACACATATATCGTGCCTTGTGAGTCATTTAGTTTTGCTAAATGGCATGGTACACTTGTGTTTAAGGCTGACTACTTGGGATTGGATAACATCAGGGAGTTCATCTTTGGAGAAAATTGATTCTCTCTCTCTCAGAAGCCATTGGCTGCCTGTAGCTCTTTATCTGGGGGTAGGACCTTGTGGAATTTCCCCATCCACACCGGCATGTCAACTGGTATTATCATTGTGTAGGTCTCATTTAGGCTACCACAGTATTGGTGTTTCATGGGTACAGAACCTAGTCTTTTTTTTTTAAATTTAAATTAGAAATGAGCTTCTCTTATATGTCAATCTCAGTTCCCTCTCCCTCCCTTCCTCCCCTGCTCCCCACTGACCCCCATCCCAACCCCTTTCTGCTCCCCAGGGAGGGTGAGGCCTTCCATGGGGATCTTCAAAGTCTGTCATATCATTAGGAGCAGGGCCTAGACCCTCCCCAGTGTCTAAGCTGAGAGAGTATCCCTCTATGTGGAGAGCGCTCCCAAAGTTCTAGTGGTAAATACAGATCCACTACCAGTGTCCCCATAGATTTTCCAGACATCCAAACTGACTTCCTCTTTCAGGAAGTCTGCAACAATCCTATGCTGGTTTCCTAGCTAATCAGTTTGGGGTCCATGAGCAACCCCTTGTTCAGGTGAGCTTTTTCTGTGGATTTCTCCAGCCTGGTCTTGACCTCTTTGCTCATCACTCCTCCATCTCTGCAACTGGATTCCAGAGTTCAGCTCAGTGTTTAGCTGTGGGTGTCTGTGTCTGCTTCCATCAGCTACTGGATGAAGGCACTAGGATGGCATATAAGGTAGTCATCAATCTCATTATTGGAGAAGGGCATTTAAGGTAGCCTCTCGACTATTGCTTAGATTGTTAGTTGGGGTCAACCTTGTAGATCTCTGGACATTTCCCTAGTGCCAGAATTCTCTTTAAACCTATAATGGCTCCCTCTATGATGGTATCTCTTTTTTGCTCTCCTCTGTTCTTCCCCTGAATAAATCTACCTGGTTCCTCATGTCCTCTTCTCCCCACCTCTTCTCCCCTTTTCTTTCTTCTAATTTCCTCTCCCCTCCCCCTTGCTCCCCATTAGCTTAGGAGATCTTTGTCTTTTCCCCCTTCTCTGGGGGACCATGTATGTCTCTCTTAGGGTCCTCCTTGTTTCCTAGCTTCTCTGGCGGTATGGATTGTAGGCTGCTACTTCTTTGCTTTAGATCTAAAATCCATGGACAATTCTCAATAGAGGAATCTAAAATGGCTGAAAGACACATAAGAAAGTGCTCAACATCAGGGAAATGCAAATCAAAACAACTCTGAGATACCATTTTACTCCTGTCAGAATGGCTAAAATAAAAAACACCACCAACAATTTATGCTGGAGAGGATGTGGAGAAAGGGGATCACTCCTCCACTGCTGGTGGGAGTGCCAACTTGTACAGTCACTTTGGAAATCAGTATGGCAGTTTCTCAGGAAGATGGGAATCAGTCTACCTCAAGATTCAGCAATTCCACTCCTAGGCATATACCCAAAGATGCAAATTCATACAACAAGGACATCTGCTCAACCATGTTCATAGTAGCATTATTTTTAATAGCCAGAACCTGGAAGCAACCTAGATGCCCCTCAACTGAAGAATGGATAGAGAAAATGTGGTAGATTTACACAATAGAGTACTACTCAGCAGAAAAAACAATGGAATCTGGAAATTCGCAGGCAAATGGATGGAACTAGAAGAAACCATTCTGAGTGCGGTAACCCAGTCGCAAAAAGACAAACATGGTATGTACTCACTCAGAACCCAGTTTATACAGCAAGGTTTTGGCACAATTATAGAATAGAACTGAACACTTGTGAGTAAGACGATATGACCACAAGGCCCAGAATATTCACTGTTTCTTTATAGAAAAACTTCTGCGATATGAAATCTTGAGTCTTAAAACTAATCATGAATATAACTTATGAATAATTTCTCAGACAATTGAAAGTATTGATCATTTATAAGAAGAAAGTAGTGGGATATTTAGTTTGGTGATTTATTAGAAAATAAATTATATACAATGTATAAATCACATATATTCTAAATTAAATGGATTGCTCTTAATAAAAGAAGGAAGAAATGAAGAGATAGAATTTGAATTCACAGCTGATAGTGGTAAACAAAGCCCTAAATTTGATCATATGTTGAACACAAGGCTGACCCAATAGTCAACAGTAGAATAATAATGAGCAAGTAGAATGGTTATTCCGTGAGGAATAGTGATTCAATTGTTTCAAAGGACAAGTTTTACTAAACAGGACTTGAGGCTTGAATGACAATGATTAATAGTAGATATGCCATACAAATTTTATAGTTTCTCATTTTTACCTGATTTTAAACTCAAATATCAGTCTTGATTTTATCAGATGAGAAAGAATCTGGATGTTTAAATTTGGGGCCAGAGAGATGGCTCAACCAGTAAAGGCACTTGCTGCCAAACTGGATTAGCAGAGTTTGATTCCCAAAATTTGTGTGGTGGGAGGAGAGAACTGATTCCTGTTAGTTGTCCTTGGAAACATACACACACATACGTGTGCAAGGCATGCACACACACACACACACACACACACACACACACACACACACACACACATTTTTTAACAAAACTTTAACAAAAGACTAATTTTTTAATTTATATAATACAGTGTGTGTGTGTGTGTGTGTGTGTGTGTGTGTGTGTGTATGTGTGTATGTGTATGTGTGCGTGTGTTTATGACCAGTGAGTGCAGATGTCTTCAGAGGCCAGCAGAGAGCATTACATTCCCTGGAGCTGGAGTTACAAGTGACTGTGAGCTGCTGTGGGTGCTGGGAACTGAACTTAGGTCCTGTGCAATTTCAGCAAGTGTTCTTAACCACTGAGCTGTTTCTTCAAGCTCTTGTTAGTGCCTCTTAAATCACAGTTATGATAGTTGAATAATGGTATATGTGCTAAGTAAGGCCTATCAAAGTGTACACTTAATTTATATTTAGTTGGGTAAGTTGTGTGGCATAGAGCTAGGATGAAAAATGTGTATTTCAACATTTGAAAGTATTGGAAACTTTCAAATAGATATGCTTGAGAAATGTAAACGTGCATGGTAAACCTAATACAAAATAATTTAAACGTTTGTTTTAATGGCTACAAAATACTGTTTCAAGACAATGTTTTGTTTATGTTGGTCAATTGTCAGGACAAAGTCATATTATTATGAGAGCATGCATAATACATTTCAGGCAGAGCAAAAATAGAGTTGTATGTATGAGGTTTGATTTAATTAAGTCATAAGTCTGTGAATACAGTTTTTCTCTTAATTATAAAGGGTTCTGTATGTCACCATGAAGTTCTGTTATGCCTGGGCTCATACAGGCTTCACACTGGGTAAGACGTAATGAGACCAAGTTTAATTTATAAAGGAATAAACAATCAAATGAATCCCATCTCTTTGAAGAGCGAGGTCAAGAAATGTTAAAATGCACCCAGTTTCACAATAGTTCCATTGTTCAAAACAGTTTTTCTGACTACTTATGTTCTAAGGCAGGAAAACCTGTGTGTGTGTGTGTGTGTGTGTGTGTGTGTGTGTGTGTGTGTGTGTGTGTTTTTGTGAGTGTGTATACTTGTGTCCAAGTCTCATATTCATTAGTACCATTGCTTATTTCAAAATTCCTTTATCTCTCTGAAAATTCAAATCTATCCTCCAAAGTTTAAAAAATTCATCGCAAACAGAGAGTATTCTAAAGAATGGGCTTGGTGGGGCACACAGGACTATTTGGAAGACTAAGACTGGAGAATGAGGCTTGGGATTTTGTTGGGAACCTTGGCAGAGGAGGACACAGTTGAGGTAACAGCAAAAGCAGCTTGGTTCTGAATGTCCCAGCATGGTCACCATTATCCTTGGTTACTGGTCTGCAATTGAGCCCTTTATCATTTTCTTTAGCTACATCTTCCCAGTCAAGAACGCTTGTGCAACCAAGCCATATACCATGCACCAGACACCAGGGTGTAGAGATGTATACGTCCATTAGGACACAATGTAACTCAGTCCTGGATCTGGGTCTGCTCATAAGCCCAGCTACTAACAGAGAGAGCATCGAGTCTTTGTACTGCATTTTATCTAGAGAGCTAGCAATCTGGGAAGGATTCCGATTGACATACTCAAGTTTACACCTCCACCCGTGTTATCCATCCAGCAAGCTTTATAACAAGGGGGAAGAAAAGCCCTTAAGTGTTCTGGAGTTTAGTTTTATCCCCGTGGGCACGTCTGCAGTTCCGGGTGCTCCTCTCTCCTCTGTATGATGCCCTAGCTGCTCCCTTGTCACCATCTCTCTTGGTGCAGTAGGATTCCCATCCTCTCAGGGCCTGCAGAGCCTGGAATTCCTCTGGGGCAACACTAGGATCAAAGATCGAGTCAGAGTGCAGTTAGCAGTGTGTAGATAGTGTGTAGATTCTCGTCTACATTTGAAACACAATGTACACTTGTGATACGTAATATACACTTATATTTCATCTGTCCTTTCTATCCACTGTCCCCAGCACAGTGTTCACACAGAAATGAATAAATACAACTGAGGGCTTCTCCTCAAATGCCTCTTACAAATTTATTTATATTAAATGTTGACACTATGGATGTAATCTTTGTATTCCAGTTTCACTTAAAATAAGCACATGTTGTCTATATAACTTAAAAGATACAACTTAAAAATAGGGAAGTAAAGAGCACCTGCATCAGATATTGGGGATCCATCTCATAGTGTTGCCCTCTAGCCCACTGCTCTGGATTGTCAAACAAGGGAGAGAACTTGGCTCCTTGGGAAATTCCATTTCCTGTGTACTCCAGTGGGAAAATAGCTGAAAACCACATACAGTTTCCTCCCTCCCTTTCTACTCTACTTAGTACCCATCTCAAGTTTAATCTTTTTTTTTTTAACTTGGAAAGGGGAAAAATGCAGCCTACATTATTTAAAATTAAAAATCAAAATCAAAACAAAACCATGAAAGAAAATGTTCTGCCCCATTTTGCTAAGGGACCAATGTTCCTTAGCTCCCGAGGAACTTGTATCTGCTGACACTATACTGTGTATAGCGAGCTGACAGAAACTCAGGGGACACATTTTTCTTCATTTTCTTCTCTACATATTCGCAGGAATAAGACAGGGTACAGTACAAAACAAATCTACTCATCATCATCCTAGGATAATTGGTGATAAAGTGTGGGTGCATCTTATTTTTATTCTCTCAAGTCACTTTCTAATTGGGTGTCCTTGAGCTCAGGGCTCACCTCTTGGCTTTTATTCTTGTTAATGTCCTTTTTTAGGGGCAGGGCAAGTCTACCCAGGAGAGTGATCAAATGCACAGGCAAGTATATCTTAGCATCATCAGCTCATTACATTTCTTGTCATTTCTTGCTGTGTGCTGGGAAGTGCTGATTTTGGACCAATTTTGCAAATGTAGAACTCCTCTTCTGTGAGAGCCCAGAAGTTCTTTCTTTGATAATTAGTCTCCTGCTTTGGTCAGAGCCATTAAAACTCAGCATAAGTTGCCAACACTTGTGGATGTGACAAGCAATGCGCCTACCCTGGGGAGCTTCCATGGTTGCTTCTGAATTGTTTTACCTCAGACTCACTAAAATCACCTGGGCTTGTTAAAAACAGAGAGAGGAGGGCAGAAGGGGAGGGGGGAGGAGAACATGAGGGACCAGGAAGGTCGACGTGGGGAAGAACAGAGGAGAGCAAGGCAAGAGATACCTTAATAAAGGGAGCCATTATGGACTTAATGAGAAACCAGGCACTAGGAAAATTCCCACGAATCTACAGGGATAACCCCAACCAAGAATCTAAACAATAGTGGAGAGGCCACCTTAAATGCCCTTCCCCTATAATGAGATTGATGACTACTTTAAATACCATCATAGAGCCTTCAGCCAGGAGCTGACAAAACCAGGCCCCCTGAATGTGGATGTCAGTTGGGAGGCCTGGACAGCCTATGGGGCGGCTGGCAGTGGAACCAGTATTTATCCCTAGTGCATGAATGAGCATTTTGGAGACCATTCCCTATAGAGGGATACTTTCTCAGCCGAGATTCAGGGGATGTGTGGGAGAGGGCCTCGGTCCTGCCTCAAATGGTGTGACAAACTTCGATGTTCCCCCATGGGAGGCTTCACCCTCTCTGAGTAGTAGATGGGGGTGAGATGGGGAGCTGATGGGGATAATGGGAGTTTGGGAGGAAGAGGGAACTGGGATTGGTATGTAAAATAAGATTGCTTTTAATTTAAATTTAAAAAATAATAAAAAAACCCTCAGAAGTCTCAGAGCTCTTCTACCTCTAGAGTCGGAGTCAGTGGGCTTGAGGAGGAACCTGGGAGTCTGTATATCCAGCCATTCTGGATGTTAGGATTTGGGTCTGAACAGGACTCTGACAGCTTAGGCACTGGAAGCTTGGTCCTCCTTGTAGCTGTTTTGGGGATAGAGTTGTACTTTGGGAGACGATTGCTCATGACCATACCAATGTGTCGGAACACGGTCCAAGAAAGGAGTCCTGTGGGGGGCATTCTGAGTGTTTGTGAGAAACTCCCAAGAAAATAGGAGTCTTGTGACCCCAGTTTCTTCAAAACTTGGAAATGTTCTCGGAATATGTTTCGTGCCCCTCCCAGGTGTATCTGATAGGAGTGAGTTTACTTCAGATTATTCATTACAACTGGCTATTGTTACTTGCTCATATGCCTCTATGGAAAAACATGTCTATGCCATGTGCGGCTTGTCCTTGTGATTGCACACTTTACTCAGGTGCATACACTATACCTCAGAGTATAAAGTATCTAATGCTCTGAATAAAACTGGCAGTTGCATGAGACTTTAGCCTGCCTCCCTTCCTTCAGGTCCCACCATCTCTAGAATGGTGAACACAAATGGATTCATGCTTCAGGGATGTGGTGGGGACTCTGGAAGGTGAGGCCTAGTCAGAGGAAGGTGGCCGTTAGAATGCGTCCTTAATGTATGTGTTGTCCCCCATTTCTCCCACCCTCTTCCATGGTGTTCCACCTTACCACAGGCTCAGAAACAACAGTCAAGCAACTATACTGAAGCCTCTGAAGCTATGAGGTGCACTAAACCTTCCAAGTTGGCTTTCAGGAAGGTATTTTGTCCCCGCAATCCCAAGCCAACTAACACACAAGGAGATGGAAGTTGCTGCTCTGGGAATGTACCTAGAGATCCTCTGCTTGGAAGAGCTGTCCTGGGATTTAGGCTCAAAGAGGTATGTAAAAACCCCAGGGCAAATTGAGAAACAAAGACTGAATTTGTTAAATAATTGTAAAATATCACAGGATACATTGTTTTTTATTAGGTGTTTAAAGTCACCTAGAATCTTATTAGTAAACTATAAGACAACATTTTTTTTCAAAGTCTTTTTAATGATCCTATTCAGTGTAGTTTAATAAAATTCCCTCTTTTGTGTAAAATATCAAAGTTTTCTGTTAATATAACATTGAACTTCATATAAGTCTTAAACAATTATTCACACACACACACACATACACACACACACACACACAGAGAGAGAGAGAGACAGAGAGAGAGAGAGAGAGAGAGAGAGAGAGAGAGAGAGAGAGAGAGAGATTTTAAAATAGTTTTTGTAGGGTTTCAAAAATAGTTCTACGTTGCAATAACAAGAATGACTTCATTGTTGAATTCAATATATAAAGCAGGCTTTACTTACATTTAGGTCATCTTATAAAAATAGTCAGAGTTGCTTTTCTTAAGTCCATGCCCTTCAAAATATCTGTGTAGCCCATTAGACTAAGGCCCAAGAGCTTGGCTTAGGGTGTCAGGTTTGGACTTGTATCTCAGCTCTGTCATTTAGGCAAAATTTTCATCGGCTATGAGGAACCAGTGTTATGTTTCACTGGTGCCACTATTCTAAATTTATTCCTGTGTCTTTATTTCCTGAATTCTCTTTTCTTTGACATTCATTTGTTATTTTTCTCTGTGCACCGTGAAAAAAATGCCTCGATCTTATTTACCAGTTTTGTGTTTTCTAATGTGTTTATCAGGCCACACATCCTTCTCTTAGAACAGCAATTGAACCCCAGGGAGCTGTGTCTCCTCTTCCTAGTCAGCTTGAAACCTATTCTGTTTCTCTTATATTTATTCTTAACCTGTGGGTTTTATTAGGGTTTAAATTTTTAATTTTTACCAGGTGAGGGCTAATGTGTTCAGGGTTCAGATTCTTCCTTTCTTACTCGCTCTCATCTCCTTTCTTGTCATCTTGTCATGGTGATGGAATTGAATCCAGGGCTCTCCACACATGCTAGGCAAGTGCTTTATCATGGAGCCTCTCTCTTCACCCACTTTAGAGTCTTTATCTTTAAAATAAAAGAGTGACTGGCAGTACTAAATAAGCCAAGTTCTTAGATACATTTACCAGTGTCTGATAATAATAGCCATTGCTATGCCTTTTTCCAGGGGTCCAAAAGTAAAAAAAAAAAAAAAAAAAAGAAAGAAAGAAAGAAAGAAAAAGACATCAAAACAAAACACACAGCTTACCTTCATGGAGAGTAGTGTAGCCTGGGAAAGCCCAGGCACATCACAGCAGTCATGAGTCACCTGTAAGTACTGATAATCCATAGCCGTCTTCAGGCTTCGGAGTTTATTTTTTATGTTAGGGTTCACTTTCTCACTGCTATAGCAGTATAGCACCAGCCCCAGGAAAGTTTGATTTTAGTTCTAGTTTAAATGACTTTGGATCCTAAAGTTTCAGATAGTCATCTTCACATTTTTTTTGTCATCTTCACTTTTTATTTTGAAACAATGAACACACTCTGTACATCATGTGTACATCAACTGTAGTATTCTTTTATCTCATGAAACTTAGATAATGATGCATCTTATTTTATTGGGGACACAATAAATTACATTTCCTGATGAAATATGACTTGTTTGATTTACAACATGTACTTGAGCCATTCAAATGGTTCAGTGTAAAACTTTCTCATCCTGTCTTCCCAAAGCTTGAGTAGATAACATATACAGGATAAGCTTGACTTTGTTCTGCACTAAGACTGCAAGTGTGTTGCTTGGGTGGAATAATGCAATATACAATGAACATTATAGTTCAATGTTTGGGGGAAAGACATTTGGTAATGCACATTCCAAAGTTTTGTTTAAAGCAAGTTCTCTCCAAACATGTCACTGTCAGTGGAATAGTTGCCTGGGTGATTGCATGGGCAGGCAGGATTGAGAATACCTGAGGAACTGATCAAGGTTATTTCATTTTCACATCTCCCACTTTCTTTGATACCCTCTTCTTGAGAATTCTTCAAGAAGTTTAACATAGTAGCTATATTTTTCAGTTATATGTCCAAACAAATTGAAAACAGGAATTCAAATACAAACCTGCACATGCAATGATTACAGTATTCACCATAGTAAAGAAAAAAATGTGGATACACACCAAGTAACTTGCAGAAGTTTCAAAACATCAAAGCCCTTTGCTTCTATTATAATAGGTGCTAAGAACTGATGTGGAAAACAGTGAAGTTTGGAACAAGGACCAAGATCAGTAGCATGTCATAATAAAATTGAAGACAGAAGACAGGTTTTTATGAGAAACAAAACTCCCTTTAACAGGACACAGAACAAAAACAGAACAAGGAAAGGAAATGCCACCCTTCGATGAAAAGATACAGGCAATCAATGGCTGATGTGGTCTCCAGGGATGAGCCCCTGACAGACTAGCCAATCCCAAGTGGTCAGCCTTGAACACATGTACATAAAAGCAACACTAAATGTGCTCATCAGGGTTAGTGCTCATGCAGTGTGTGTGTGTGTGTGTGTGTGTGTGTGTGTGTGTGTGTGTGTGTGTAGTGTGTATTTGTGTATATATCGATAATTAAGTGGTAATGACTTTGAATACGGACATGGAAGGAGTTGGAGGGGTAAGAGAAGAGGGTGGAAAAATGTAAATGTGCTACTTATAAATGAAATTCTAGGAAATTAAATTTAAAAAATACTATAAATATTACTTAATAGCAAAAAATGTGAGAAGCATTGTAGGGAGAAACCCTGATTACAGGTACCACTGACCACGCCTGCTTGGGCCTGGTCAGAGTTATGTAACAAGGGTTTAAGAAGGAGAGAGGTGTTGCTCTTTCGCCTGGCTGGGCTGACTGGGAAAGCATTTCTGGGTCCATCCTGCTCAGGTGCAAACCTGGTCACTGGCTGCCTTGCGTGAGTACTTTTCCCCAATAAAATACCATTTATCAACCTATCTCTGACTCCACTTTGCAATCATCTATAAAGCATTATTCTATAAAAGAGCCTATATTCCCCATATAACAGTAAAACCATATTAACCTTTATCTTAAAATATGACAGAGAAGAAAAAACACTTAATTTTTGCTGTCAACAGAAGGGCCATAAGGCCAGTCATAGCTGAATTCCTACTAAGTCATTTATTTTGATAATTACTATCATTTTTTGTTAGGACTTGTGACAATAAGATTTATTCCACTCAGTGCTGCTTAATGACTCTTTTCACAGTCATGACCCTATACTACTTCCCGAGAATCAAATAGATCATACATACAGCAAACAAAAGAGAGGATTTCTAATTGGATATTTTGGAGAAAAATATCATTATCATTTGACATGGCGATCAAGAGTATTCAGCAACAACTACAGAGGGAAGCTTCTAGACTATGTTCAGCACTTAATCAATGAAAAATATTTTAGTTTCTTAGTTTAGTTTTAAGTGGCTGTGTTCTTTATCACCTTCTGAAAAATCTACATTTCCTTGAAGGTTTTCATTTTTAAAAAGTATTCACTGTACTGATTATTTTATATCTACATCTAGTAATATCCAAAATGCTCTACCTCTAACAAATATTCTATATGTACTTTGATAGTAATTCCAAATTAATGTATCTAAACATACTAAGTATGATATACTTAAACATACTTAGTATGTATATAAACATACTAAGATTTATAATTGTATTCATTTAATACAGTTTATATTTTATATTATTCAGATAAACCAAAGCTTTTAATTTACTGACTACCCAACCATTTTACATACAATGTAAAAATAAATGAGGTGAAATATCTTAGGATACAATTCAGCCTTAACATCCTTGCATGGCATCTAGGCTACAATTCATTCAAGGAAACAAATTGCTTAAGCGATTTCTCCAGCCTCAATAAAATGCCATCAACGTGATTTAAATGTGAGATTAGCTAATGTAAGTAGCAATTAGAATTAGATTTAGCTTGTAAATTTGGAGTTGTGATGGAAAACTCCTCTGGGGACTGTCATTGCATCCAAAAGAAGTATGAGCAAGGAAGTGGTTGTTTCTCCTGCACTTCTCCTGAGCCACAATACTTCACGAAGTCCTCAGGGAGAAAAAGAATAGATGAGCAACCATGGAAGAAAAGTGTATGAAGGATTTAGTTATTTTCAGGTTCATGCTTTTTTTTCTAAACAGGAATAACTGTACGGACCCTGTGTTACAATAGAAGGGTTGTTACCATTCTTAGTAAAAAATGGCAATACATGTAGTTAATGACTGTAATAATGATGTTATGACTTCACTCAAAGGTCCTCAGTTTTGAAGAATCCACTGTTGTTTGACTCCCATGTAGCCTCTGATTTTGTTTGTCCACTTTCTTAAAGAATGGTGGCACTGGTGACTGCTGAGGGTCTGTGTTCCTGGACATACCTGATGGCCATTAACCATCAGACTTCAGCATTTAGCTTTGAAAAAGGTTTTCCCACATGCAAAATTTGCGTAGGTCTCACCCATGCTTACCTTTACTCTTAGCTCTGATGAAAGAATATCAACGCATACACAACAGAGTCACAGGTTCACAGAAGTTGGCGTATAAAGACCTGCAGAATCCACCTGCTTCCACACTCTTGTTTTACCACTGAGCGTAGAGGATTGGGGAGATAAAGATGTGCTGGAGAGCTCAGGCTCCATTTCCAGACAGAGGGAACCAGGACAGCCCTTGGCATTTCCCATCACACATTGCTGCTTATGACCTCCCATGAGCTTGTCTTTACCATGGATTTATAATTATTGCACATTAAATCACATTCAACAAGGAATACCCCGCAGGCACTCTCATATAACAGTTAGCTAGCTTGTTATAGGACATCTGAGAAAAATGGTCCACTAACCTCTCAGATGTTTCTCTAGACAAATTTTATTAAAAGCACATACAATGCAGCTGAAATAAACATGCAGTCATTTTTTTATTCAATAAAGATTTGTGACTCATTGGGGGTGAAATCCTGTTTGTATTTAAGCACCAGTTGGAAACAATTCATGAACTAGGGGTAAGACAAAAACAAAACACTTTCTAAAGGCAATTATATGGAGTTGAAACCCACATACATTCATATATGTTCAAAGTGTATGTCCACTGTTTAGTATACTCATAGCATTGTGCAAACATCATGACACTTCATTCTAGAACATGTATCACCCTAAAAGAGATCCTGTACCCAATAGAAGCACCTCTATTCCTACTCATTCCCTTTTTCTTTGTCCTTAGCCTAAGGCAGCCCTGTGTTGACTTTCTGTAGACCTGCCTGTAATATGTGGTCTTTGGTGATGGTTCTGGTTTCTTTCACTTAGCATAATGTTTGCAAGGTTTATCTTTTTATGGGTAACCATTTCATTTTATGCATACAACCACATTTTATCTATCTGTTCATCGCTTGAGTATGCTTCACTTTTTGGGTATGAATAATGCTGCAAACATTCACAAGTTAATTTTTTCCTGGGGGTTGTATTTTCACACTTCTCATATGCGGGTGTGTGTCTGGAAGCAGGATTTCAGGGTGACAGGGTAGACCTATGGTTAAAATTTTGAGCAACTCTCAGACTGTTTTACAATCTCATCAGCCACATATGAAGATTCCCATTTAGCGACAGCCTCATAAAAGGCACATTGTATAATGATAATTTCTTGGCAAAAATTTGGTGGGCCATTCTCTACTAACCACCTGCTTTGTAAGAAGCCCTGTGAGATGGTGTAACTTGTTAATATATGGCAAACACTTGTGGGACAGATTTGAACTTTCTAAAGAGGATCATTTCCTGAGGGATCCTGCATCAGTGTCCAGTGAGGGGACAGAACCATACCAGTAACTTGGCATGGAAGACTTAATATAAAGGAGTATTAACTGGTAAAATATGACTAACTGCAAGAGAGCTATGCTGAATACTGTGAAGCACAGTAAAGTATTTCTGCATCCATTGGGGAGAATGTTGATGTTGAGGACAATGATTACAGTGGCTTCCAGGGCTTTGGCAAAACCTCAGAAGCAGGGTCTTTTGTGATTTCACACTGTTGTGGCTTCTGTTGCCCTCCTCTCTGGGGTTGCAGCTCTCTGCAACTTTATTTTTGTTGAGCCAAGAAAGAAGGCATATATAGATTTATAAAGAAATGAAGATTTCTGGCTACCTTTTTGTCAGCTTGACACAAGTTAGATTTATATGGAGAGAGAAACTCAGTTGAGGAAATGTTTCCATCAGATAGGCATGTAGGCAAGTCTCTGGGGGCATTTTCTTTCTTTCTTCCCTCCTTCCTTCCCTTTTCTCTTTTTTGAGGGGCAGAAAAGGAGTTTATTTGGTTTACAATTCCAAGTTACAGTCCATCATTTTGGGGAAGTCAAGGCAGAAATACAAGGAGAAAGTCACAATCACATTCACAGTCAAAAGCAAAGAGAAATACACATAGCCATGCTGCCTGCATGCTTACTCTCAAGCTAGCTTTCTTCACTCACACAAGATGGTACTGGACACATTCAGTGGGGATCTTTCATCCCACCACAATCAAGACAACCACCTGTAGACAGGCTCACCAGGTGCTCCTTCAGCTGAGAACGTCTTCACAGGTGGTTCCATATTTCAGAAAGTTGACATTTAAAACTGCTATAAGCACAGGGCATTTTCCTGATTGATGATTGATGTGGGAGGACCAAGACTAATGGGGGTGGTGCCACCCTCCAGACATGGTCCTGGATGGTATAAGAGCTGAGCAAGCCAAGAGGAGCAAACCGATAAGCAGCATTCTTCTCTGGCTTCTGCTTCAGTCCTGCCTCCAGATTCCTGCCCTGACCTCCCTCAGTGATAGACTGTGGTAGTCTGTATAGGTATGTTCCCCCATAGACTCATTGGTTAATTCTTGGCCTATGGGGAGTGGCACTATTATGAGCTGTGGCCTTGTTGGAGGAGGTGTGTTACTGTGAGGGCAGGCTTTGAGGCATCATATATACTCCAGCCATGCCCAGTGAGACAGTTCACTTTCTGTTGCCTGTGGATCAAGATATACACCTCCTTTTCTCTTTTGTTAATGTATGAGCGCTCTGTCTGCATGTATGCCACATGGTTTCTAGGAATTGAACTCAGGACCTTTGGAAGAGAAGCTAGTACTCTTAACCATTGAGCCATCTCTGTAGCTCCAAGATATAGAACTCTTAATTACCTCTCCAGCACCATGTCTGTCTGCATGATGCCTTGTTTCTTGCCATGACAATAGTGGACTAAACCTTTGAAACTATAAGCTAGCCCCAATTAAAAGTTTTCCTTTATAGGAGTTGCCATGGTCATGGTGTCTCTTCACAGTAGAGTGTTACCTGAAATTGGAAGCTGAAATAAACCCTTTCCTCTCCAAGTGGCTTTTGGTCATGGTGCTTTAAAACAACAAAGAAACTCTAAGACATCTGTGAAAACTTTAAAAAGACTATTTTTATATATGTGTATGTATGTGTGTTTGTGTGTGTCCCTCCTTGTGGGTATGAGCACTGTGTGAGAATGTCCATGAGACCAGAGCAGGGCATAGGATTCCCTGGAGCTAGAGTTACAGGGGGATAGAGTTACAGCTATGTGAGCTACCTGACATGGGTGCTGGGAGCAGAACTCTGGTCCTGTACAAGAACAGCAAATGCCCTTTATTATTGAGCTTTCTCTTTGCACCCTCTATGAAAAACTTCATGATTTAGAAGATGTGTGTCTTTCATAGATGGAAATGATGTTTGGAATGTTAAGCATTTCTTTGTGTTGAGTTCCATAAATTCTTGTTATTGAGAGACTGTGAAAAATGGGTATGTGAGGTAAGAAAGAGTTTCTCCTAATAAATGAACAATAAATGGTATGTGTGGGTATTCTTGAGACATATAATGAATTGGGCATTTAGATATGTAGGTCACATATAATTCTCCACCATTTTTTCCTTTCTAAGCTTTTTGTAGGCTATGAATGATTATTTACTCAATCAGCCACATAAGCTGTAAGACTCTCTGGAATATGAATAAGATAGCACATTATATTCAGAATCTCTAGTAAATATACCTAATTGATACAGCTGTACAACTTAATGTCATAGTCCAGTCTTTTAGTCTTTCTCTAACTTTGTTTTAATATACTCAGAGACTAGTCTCATCAACATCCCCCAACTTTCTGAAACATTTATAGTAATTTTTAAATAATTTATTTAACTTTATTTTATGTGCATTGGTATAAAGGTATCAGATTCCCTGGAACTGGAGTTATAGACAGTTGTGAACTGTCATATGGGTGCTGGAATTGAACCCCGGTCCTCTGGAAGAGCAGCTAGTGCTCTTAACCTCTGAGCCATCTCTCCAGCCACCAGTAAATCTTGAGATTCATTTGATGAAAAAGTTTTTTTTTTCCCTGTGTGTATTCTGCATCAGAGCCTCCAGAGTATATTGAGATTTTTAGCCCAATATTGTTGCTAACTGGCTACAAAAGGTAGTTACAGTTGTGGTAGATCTTGAAGAGAATGTGTGACTACCTTTCTCAAACCAGTTCCCCTGTATGATATCCCAGGAATGTTGTTTGTTTTGCTTTATTTTTGCAAGAAAATTCTGTTCTCTTTGGGCAAATGAAGAGAAAAGCCTACTCCTTTTGGTAAGGAAGACTCAGAGTTACTGGTAGGCACATGATTGTGAGTTGTATTTAAATACAATCAGACACTCTCATTCAGCATACCAGGGCTCCATTCTTTCCAAAAACGTTACTCTATTTTGATACAGAGATTTGAAATGAAATGAAAAATTAATTGCTCTATTACTACTAAATTTTTTTATAGATGTTCTTTTTAAATTAGAAACAAGATTGTTTTACATATCAATCCCAGTTCCCTCTCTCTCCCCTCCTCCCCTACCACCCCCACCAACTAAAACCCAACCTATCACATATCCTTTCTGCTTCCCCTGGAGGGTGAGGCCTTCCATGGGGGTGTCATCAGAGTCTGTCGTGTCCTTTGGGATAGGGCCTAGGCCCATCCCCGTGTGTCTTGGCTCAGGGAGTATTCCTCTATGTGGAATGGGCTCCCAAAGTCCACACCTGTGCTAGGGATAAGTACTGAACTATTACAGAAGGTCCTGTAGATTTCCGAGGTTTCCTCACTGAAACCCACATTCCTGGGGTTTGGATCAGTCCCATGCTGGTACCTCAGCTATCAATCTGGGGACCAAGAGCTCCCCGATGTTCAGGTCAGCTGTTTCTGTGATTTTCACCAGCCTGGTCTGGACCCCTTTGCTCATCACTCATCCTTCTCTGCATCTGGATTCCAGTTCACCTCAGTGATTAGTTGTGGGTGTCTGCTTCTACTTCCACCAGCTGCTGGATGAGGGCTATCGGGTGGCATATAAGTCAGTCATCAATCTCATTATCAGGGGAGGGCATTTAAGGTAGTCTCTTCTCTGTTGCTTAGATTGTTACCTGGTGTCATCTTTGTAAATCTCCAGACATTTCCCTAGTGCCTGATTTCTCTGTAAACCTAAAATGTCTCCCTCTATTATGGCATCTCCATTCTTGTTATCTTCTATTCTTCCCCTGACTCAACCTTTCTGCTCTCTCATGTCCTCCTCATCCTCCTCTTCTCCCCTTCTCCTTCTCCTAGCTCCCTACCCCGTCTTCCCGTGCTCCCAATTTGCTCAGGAGATCTTGACCCTTTCCCCTTCTCCAGGGGACCATGTATGTCTTGCTTAGGGTCCTCCTTGTTTACTAGCTTCTTTGGCAGTGTGGATTGTAGGCTGATAATCCTTTACTCTATGTCTAAAATCCACATATGAGTGAGTACATAGCATGTTTGTCTTTTTGTGATTGGCTTATCTCACTCAGAATGGTTTCTTCTAGTTCCATCCGTTTGCCTGCAAATTTCAAGATTCCATTGTTTTTTTCTGCTGAGTAGTAGTACTCTATTGTGTAAATTCTCTATTCATTCTTCAGTTGAGGGGCATCTAGGCTGCTTCCAGTTTCTGGTATTATGAATAGTGCTGTTATGAACATCGTTGAAGAGATGTCCTTGTTGTATGAATGTGCTTCTTTTGGGTATATGCCTAAGAGTGGAATTGCTGGATCTTGTGGTAGACTGATTCCCATTTTCCTGAGGAGTCACCATACTGATTTCCAAAGTGGCTGTACAAGTTGGCAATCCCACCAGCAGTGGAGAAGTGTTTCCCTTTCTCCACATCCTCTCTGTAAGAGGGAATGCATGCTTTGTGACCAATGGCCTCACAGTACTTGACACTCATGCTTCATAAGCATGGCCACTTTAGGGCTGTTACCTCTCCATCTAGCTTGACTTTAAGTAAGATATGTGATTTTCTACTGCATGCAAGGCAGATCTCCCCCCCCCACACACATAATGAATAATGACTTAAGAAGTGAAACTTACTCAAGGCAAAGAATGACACTTGTTAAATACTACTTTGGCCTTGATGTTGTCTTCTGCTATGGCATACTAGCTACAAACCTATATGAGAACCGTAGGCTCCATTATAGATTGAAACTATTAAAGTTAAAGTCAAAACTATTAACACTAACATACTTTATCATGTAGGGGAACACTTTGATATTTATGTATTTGTGTATTAATTTGCTAAGTAGTAAACTTTCTGATGTGGTGGACATTGTGAATGCATAGTAATGAAGTAGACAGGCTCTGAGTAAAGTCCATTCTGTCTCTTTGTATAACTGAGAAAGAATACTGCAGTAGTTAAATATTTCCTTCATAGTGGGTATAAATCTCAGTACACAAATAATGTCCTTTAAAATAAATTCACTATTGCTAACCCCCATTCTACTGGCATAGTAGAAATATTCAGTCAGGCTTGGTTTCACGTTTTCTCTTGTTTTACGTTTTGAGTCCAATTACTAGACAAGTAGCTAATATTGGGCATGACCTGTGTGTACTCTGCACCGGTAGTTATCTGTGAAATGACTGACCGTGGTGCTAGTCCTGGTTCTTAGTTCTCCTATGTTGTTGCTGAGCCATTTCTGATTTCTCTCTGCAAAGCACATTTATCTTGGGCGGCTTTTCCCATGGTGTGGCCACCCTGTGTGTGGGGCTATGTCTTTGAGGTCTTCTGTTTCTGTGCCTTGCGGTCTTCTGTTTCTATTTCTGTGTCAATGTATCCCCCATCTCTGCTCTCCTCTGCCCTGGGGAAACTTCCTTCCCCCTAGTTGGTGTATAGTGGGCTGAGACATTTTGTAAGTGTCTTTCAAGGTTTAATTCTTACCCATAACATGCTACAGAAATGAAAGCCAGGAAAATTGATAGGTCCAGTTTACTTTCTACCTCTATTTACCCTTCCTTGAAGGTGATGAATAAAGACTTGAAGTTTAAAGCAAATGAATCAAAAATAAAATCCCACAACTGTCTTTTTTACCTGTTAGGTGATAAATATTAAGGTAGATTGAAAAGTTCATTAACTAAAATTCTACCAGTTATAAATTACATATTTATTGCATGTTGTATTGCATGTTATATATTAAACCCTATGATCTGCAATATGAGAATTCATTGTAGCCAATTCCTCTTAAACATTTTCTCTTGAACTTTGGATGTTTGAATTAGAATCAAAATATGAAACAAGCTCATCTCTTAAAAGTGTCAGACGTGCTAGATTTCTTTCTTGGCTCCCATGGAAAAAGTAAACACAACATAAAACACCCATTAAATTTTAGGGGTTAAGAATGTGTTTTATGTACTTTATGCTAAGAAAATTCCCAAGTTGT
Organism: Cricetulus griseus; assembly: GCF_003668045.3. Taxonomy (NCBI): domain Eukaryota; kingdom Metazoa; phylum Chordata; class Mammalia; order Rodentia; family Cricetidae; genus Cricetulus; species Cricetulus griseus. The sequence goes on from NC_048595.1 coordinate 326,492,777, forward strand.
ATAAACTTGGAGATTCCAATGACTTAAGGGTCATGTGGGATGACAGCAGAGCAGTTAGCAAGTTCAAGAATTTAGACACAAAGGTGAAAGGCTTCTTGCACTGATCCAAATCTCCTCCTAAGTCTAGGTTTCAGACTGGTATATTTGAAAAACTCCCTAAGGGTTGTGGGCGAAGGCTTTCTCACACTATGCCAGACCATACTGCATATTGTCAGTCAGTCTGGTTTATTATGCTGCCTTGTAGGCCAGGTCAAGAAAATTACCAACGCTGAAACAGAAGAGGATAAGATGGGCTTATTGTGAACATGACTGCTTTCCGCTTCAAAAAAGGAAGATAGTTTATGTTATTTTGAGAATTGTGAAGTGGGAGAAGATCAGCATTTCATACTACTAAAATAGAATCCTCCTGGCCCCACATCTTCCTTATTCCTTGGCCCTAATTCTTTACAAAAGAAAAATTCTGCATTTTAATGGAATAATCTTATAGATGTACTTGTCTTTTAATGTGTAATGGTGAACCATAAAAATAGCTTATTTTGTGGCAGCATGAAATCCTTTTCTTTTCTTTTTTTCCTCCTAGCTTTATTTCTTATCTTTACCTGCTGAGAATGGCCAGAGGGTTTTATGCAGAAAGATGTGTTATGCCTTGCCTTTGGTTGCATAGATATGTGCTTTTGGAACAACTGGCCTGAAGGAAGATAAGATGTTAGACAGAGATGTGAGAGCTCGGCAACCCCTGTAGTTGGTGCCCGTGGATTAAATATGTGTCCAACACCTTGGAGGTAGGGCGGAGGCTCTAGAAGAGTCAGCTACTCTTTGAGTGACCATTATCCCCTATATGGCAAAGCACATGGGTTAGACAATATAATTCAAAGTTTTGAGATCATGATAGACCAAAGACCAGATTAGAGATCCAATATCAAATGTATTCTATGATCCCCTGGACTCTTATAATATTTATTGGTGGATGAGGTAGTTGGTAGCTCAGAAATGCCTGGGATTGTATTTTCTGTAAACCATAATGGAAAATAGTTTATTCAATTGGAATTAGATTTTCTTTTTAAATTTTAAGGCAAAGAACAACATGGGATTCCACATGCCTACAGATTGTGGAACAGACCTATACTCATGTGTGCTTCAAAAGATAGACAAATGCCTTCTCTACCTACTATATATTGGGCATGTGATCGTGCCAGAGTAAGACAGTATGGCTATCTCTCTTGATCCAGCAGATTTAAATTCTGTAAAAAAGTTAAGAAAACAAAAGAAATGTTACTGATCCTGTTATTTTCTGTGAATATGGGTGGAGTGGGGTTAGACGTAATCTCTGTCCTTGAGGAACCAAGAGAAACTGAAAGAGAAACTAAATTAAATCAATAAAGCATTAATGGTGCCAATAAAAGTTCTTATGGGTGCGGTCAGGGATAGTCCTGGGAGGTCCATCTCCAGCATTGTGAAAGAATTAGTGTTCAACCATATGTCATGGGGCAAAAACAGTCTTATGCCCAAAAATTTTTGAAAGAAATAGGCATTTTATTGTTTGTCTGTCATGTGAGTTTACCCATTATTAGACATGTCTATGTTTCTTTAAAGCTGTTTGGTAAGCAATGAATCTGTACAATTGTTCATGATAATAATCTGAAGATTTAGGTACAGATAATTTTTATACTCTGAAGCTCAGAGAGTTTGTTATTCTGCTAGAAAATAACCCGAGCAACATTATTTGGGGGAAAACAACAGAAGAAAATGTCAGAAATCGTGAGGTCTTCCCTAAAGAAAACAAATTCTGTGGAAGCTCATTTTAGTTGGGAACAGAAATGTGCTTTGGGCTAAGAAATCAATAAATGCCCATGAGTCTTCTCAGGGCAACAATTCTGATTATTTTAAATGGAAAAGGAAAATGCACTTCAAGCCAGTATGTTAAAACTTTACCCCTTATTATATTAAAAAAAATGAGAACAAGGTCTCAACTATGTAGCTCATGCCAGCCTCAAACTCTTGATACATCTCCTTCAGCCCTTCATTGCTGGGATTACAGCCATTCCACCATTGCATAGTTAAGGAACATCATACAGTGTTTAAGAATCATCAGAAGATGTCTTTACCACATTGGGACAAAGAGCACAACATTGGGGTCTCCATGCAATACCTGCCCTGGCAGAAGATAAAATTCCAGAAATCAAGTAGCACACATGGAGCAAAGATACTCTGGTGTCTGATATAGCACCAATGTTCCTCTGGCTACTTGGAGGGCCTGGATGGCTCCTTACCTTTGTAGGATTGCCTTTTGTCATCTGCATTGGGTATTGGATAAGGAGCTTTAAAACTCAAAAGCAGCTACAGATTCATTTAATACCAGGTAGTCATTGCCCTAGTGATATTCAAGAAGAGACCAAATTCAGAAGCAGATAGTAAATCAATTGAAGGATTCAGAGTGACAAGACCCATTGGTTATTCTATGGCAACTCTTAGATGGAAGGTGAGGGAGCTTATTTAAAATCTCTGCATCAGGTACACATGTATGTGTTGGAGTACCAGGGTATGCAGAGAGGAGAGTGCACCATAGCCCAGGTAATGAGGCTGCTTCTGGTTTCTGAACTATCCAAAGAGCCTTAGAGGCACCAAAAGTGCCTTCCTTTGCATGATTGCATTTTCTCCATATTTTCTGGGAAAGACAAGAAAAACAAGTGAAAAGGCCCCATGGGATATTTTATAACAACACATCTTCAGATCTAATTGCTATTTTTAGAAAACAGGGAATAAGAAGTTGCTTGCAATAGTTATTGAAGATACACATATTATCTTGGGAGTACTGCTATTCTGTTATATTCACATGCCCAGTTTCACTGTAAAGATAATGGAAAACTCAAGTTTTCTTAAAATAAAAGAGGAGCAGTGGAAATTTGGGCATATATGGTCTCACACACAAGCAAATTCTGATTTTCTGTGCAGGTGAATTCCACACCAAAGTGAGTAGAGAATTAAGGAGACTTGGGCACATGTGATCACTCACACACAAGCTAATTCTGATTTTCTGTGCAGGTCAAGTCCCGACTGAAGTGGGTAGAGAATTAAGAAGGAATGATGGCTTCAAAGTAAACTGGATGGAAGACCCATTCCATCAAAGAAAGTGCATGCCTCATACCATAAACCAAAAACCCTTGACTTGGGAGCTCAGAGATTCCAAGAATTAATCTAATACTGTTATTTTGTCAAACTTGCCTAGTATCAAAATGCCCTCTAAATCCAAATCTCTATACACACAGATTAGCACAGTTTTCAGTCCTCACCTGGGAAGCTTCTCTGTGGAACTATGGGTAGCACTTAATGTAGAAGTTCACAGCTGGTCAGAGTGCAGAGACTACATGTCTGTGAAGTGCTCAGTCATTAATGGGACATCTATGTCCCACTCCCTCCCCACAGGGCTCAGGGAACATGGAGGAAGAGAGGAACATTATAAGATTATGGGAAGATTCTAAGAGCAGAGGCTGCCAAGGACCAGGCAAGACAGCACAGTAAAAGTAGTACTCCGGAACTCACAGTAGCCATGGTTGCTTACATAGACTTGTGAAGTATTAAGGCAATCAAAATTCTAGAATGGGGCGGGGGTTCGAAGGGCTCATGATCCTTTGCCCCTAGCTGAAGAGTTGTTAACAGCTGATGGCTTCTTGGAGGAGTGAGAATTAGTTTCCTTTAGGAGTATGGTCCATGGTAGTTCAACTAAGTGGATGTCTTCATACCCATGCATATATGGTAAACACTAATTAGAAGCAGTAAGTTATTAAAAAAAATTGAACATGATGTTGGGAGGCAGCTTGGTAGTTGGACTGTGAAGGGGTTAGTGGAAGTAGTGGAGGGGTGAACTAATCAAAATTAGTAAACGCATAAGCAAAAAACGTGATGTCTGCCATAAATCAATAAAATGTGAATTCACCACCACCACCACAACAAAAAAGTAAACTGAATGAAAAGTAAAGATTTTCAAGAATGCAGTCATCAGCTGTCACTATGACAGGATTGGCCACTATATTGAGCACCATGAAGGCTTCTCTGACCTTAATATGAAGTGTGTGTGCGTGTGTGTGTGTGTGTGTGTGTGTGTGTGTGTGTGTGTTTGTGTGTGTGTGAGTGTGTGTGTGTGGTTGGAGTGAATTCAAAAGAAAAGGAAAAGATATAGAAGAGTTAGAAGAGCAGAAAACTTCATGAAGGTTTGGCCATTTGTGATTAACCAACAGCATTTTAAGATAAATTCTATGACCAGGGAGACTTTCGTTGGGGAACTGGTATAATTGCTTTCCAGGCTATCCAAGTTGAACTTTCCTTATCTGAAATACTTTGAACCACAAGTGTTTACATTTCATATTTTAGAATATATGCATACACATGGAACCTAAATTTAAGTATGAAATTCGTGTGCTCCATGTCTACCTTCTTCACATTTCCTGAGGCTACTAAATTTTTGATGTGCTTACATTTGGACTCTGACTGATACACAATATCAGACATGGAATGTCTTACATGTGGCATTATGTTAATGCTAAGACAAGTTTAGATTTTGAAGCATTATATAGATTCTGATGTTTGGATTAGGGATTCGAAACCTGTAAAGAGTGAGGGTTCATTCAGGAAAACAACTTCCTTGTAAGTTTATGTACCAAAAGAGGTTGATTTTCCCCATCAAGTGATTTTACCATCTTTCAAAAACTCTTCAGCTTTAAAATGGTGCATGTAATTATCCTTGTTTCTGGAGCATAGTGTGATATTTCAATACTTGAATTGTATGTTATCGTGTCACAGCTCTGGCACATCCAAACCCTCCTTGACCATTTCCTTGTATATTTCTCATTTCTAGTATGATGCATCATAGAATACAATGTTGTATGGTCTATGACAATTCCTTATTCCACTACTTTGAGCCCAGCATGTATCAGAAGACTTAACAAGCATCATTTGTTTAGATTGCTGCAGAACAGGAGCCTACAGAGAGAATGTGTTCTTCATATAGTCTTTTTTTTTTTCCTTGACTTCCTACAGTTAGCTTCCTGAGAATCCACGGAAGTCCTGTTAACCAATCTGGCTGCTTCCCTGCTGTGTGGTGAACCTTGCACCTTGGGAAAAAATTGTTTCACAGGATGTGGCCGAAAAAGATGAAATCATTGCTTTGCCTCCGAGTTTGAGTTTCCAGAGAGGACTTTCACAGCAAGGAAGTGTCTATTTTTAGAATTACCATGTTCTGTTTCAATGTTTTGAACATTCATTTAAAATCTACTGTATTTAGTGAAGGTTTGATGACCCACACAGGGAAACTAGTTTTAAATGATCATCTGTAATTCCTGGCTCATCAAAATGCCCTCAAGACTGAGAAAGGCAGTTTTAGCTATACCCAGTGAGGGCAACTGACAAGAGAAATTCCATGGCTTGAACATAGTCTGAGCATAGGAGTGCTGGTGAAGCCCATCTTCAACATCAGCCACACATGTTCTAGCTCTGCCTTTTCACCAGGACCTGGCTCTTGCAACATGGCCTCTGGGGGCAGGAGTGGGATGGAGTGATGTGACTGCTCTAATGTCTGGATGGTGTACCTTCCCTTTCCACATGGAAATCATGATTGTTTTCTGAAACAACACTCAGGAAACAGGATATTTTTGCATCATTTGCAGGTATGTACAATGTTGGGGGACTAGGTCTGATGCAATTTCATAAGAGCTTTTGGCAATGCTATTTTGTAATGCTTAGTAATGTTTGGTAATACTTTACTCTTATACTTCTGTTGGGGGCATGTTCCAAAGCTATGACTGAGAACAGTCAAGTGGGGCCAATGAGAGTACTGGATCTGGAGTCCAGGTTGATTGGGACATAGCTTAGTCTGCTAGTGGGAGATTGGGGAAGTGTTAAGTGCACTAAAATGTTCTGAGATAGAAATTATACCATACACATTCATGTGCCTTTTCAGCAAAGGCTTATTGATTGATTGCAGGATAATCACTAATCACGGCCCTTGGCAAGAGTTTAGCAGGGGGTGGTATTCATGAATGCAAAAAAATTACCCAATAAGTGCATAATCATAGGATGATGAGAGCTCACTAGGATAGGAGTGTTGTATGAATATGAGTAACAACAGAATTCGGTATGATGGGGTGATTGAGCAAGGGATGAGAAGTGTACTTGGGTAATTTTATGTGCCTGTGAGTCATCAGGGGCTTTTGCTGAAATGCAGATTCCCATTCTGGGTCTAGAGTTGGGAGTGACTTGAGACTGTATGTCTAACAGGTTCCTGTGTGATGCTGGACCACACTGTGGGTACCAATGGTTACTACTGGGCAAGGATGAAGTGAAGCGTGGTTTCTGAGAGAGATGAGCATGTGCTTACACAGTCTGCATGTCACTTTCTGACTCCCAACCACCCAGGCAGAAACACAGAGATTGCCCTACCTGACTCACGTTTAATTTTCAGATATGTAGATTCTCCTGGCAAGACATTTCCCTCCTATAAGCTCACTATCAGTGTTCACTTTAAAACCTGTGTTTGTAAATAGTGGGACCTGCCATTAAGAAAGCAGTCTAAAGAGTCCAAAGGTATGTTTTCCACCTTTCTCCATAAATTTTACCAGAATAAATGAGGGAGAGGTAAAAAAAAAACATATATACTGTATAACATATTTTATATAACATATACTGTATTTTATGAATTTCATATACAAATGAATATTTATGTATTTATGTATGTATTTCATATGTATATCTAATATACATATGAATATATATGTATTTCACTTTTGACAAAACCTAAAAATGAACTCTCAAGTGACAATGTCTAGGAAGGGCTGCCAAATATGGGTGCAGAGAGACCCAGAGAAGATGCATTTGTGTGTAGACATCTCCGACATAGGTGGTAGAGAACTGTTTCTTTAGGCAGCACATGCTGAGAGCAAACCAACCACTTTTTGGAACCCCAGGAGAAGCATGTGTATGTTGACTTACTGCGTGTTCCTGGGCTCTATTTGACCTCATAGAAAAGTGGAACAAGCAGAATTGCACACACATAGGACAGCTCCTTTTGGCCCATCTCCTGGTAAGATGGAATAGAGGATGGTGTGTCCATAACAGACCATGTCCATTGTCTGGAAAGTAGAAGTCACAAAGGTGCACATCAATTCTGTCCTGTGAGTCTCTCCTAGATGCAGAGAGAACTGCTGGCTTGGAGCAGGAGCCAGAGCCAAGGGCAGGAAGAACACACTGAACATATTATGAGTAATGAAGAGGGAGTGGATGCCGGTTCCATGAAGACACCATTACATAGAATGACAGGAGGAAAGGAATCCTCTTGAATGAAATCCTCACCAGTTTAAAAAAACCCTGCCACCAAGAATTTGAAAATTATGACAAAACTAATGTTCATGAAATATTAAAAATGGACAGTGAAGATCAAAGCAGATCAATTATAAACTCTGGGAAGACAACATAGGCACTACAGAGGGAGGAAAAACAGAAAGCCATTAAAATGGTGGAACTAGGCTAAGTCTTGTGTCAAAGAATCATTTAGGGAAGACATTTGTTACACGTAGTTTTCCAAATATTATTGTGTGTATGTGTGCGTGCGTGCGTGCGTGCGTGCGTGCGTGCGTGTGTGTGTGTGTGTGTGTGTGTGTGTGTGTGTGTTTAAAAACATATGATTATATGTGCAGTGTTGTGCAGTTGTCACCATGTGGAAGAGATACTGTGTGCCTTTAGCACAGCACCCCTCTGTCTCTCCATCCCTGATTTATTCTTTATCTCTATGAATTTGTTAAAGCTGGTGCTTCATGTAAGTGCTCTCACATAATATTTTTGTTTTTGCTGATTTAGTGTGATGTTTTAAACATTGTTAAATGACAAAGATTATATCAGACCTTTACTTATTCTAATGTCTGAATAATATTCTGTTGTATGTATAAGCCACTTTGTGTGTGTACTTGTGTGCTTTTGTGCATGCGTGTTGTGCTGATGATTGAGGCTACAGCCTTTTGCAAAAGCTCTACCACTGAGCATATACCCAGTTCTGTCTCTGCCACATGTTGCTTATCCGTCTTGTGTTTACAGACACCTGGACTGCACCTACTTTTTTGTTACTGTGAAAAGTTGCAGGACACATTCATTTTTAAAAGAAAGAAATCAAAAGTAGATGAAGCAAAATAATGAAGAAATAAACACAGATAGAGGAATTGAATGATGATTATTTGTTCAGCAATATGTAGATTTGTTCAACAACATGGTAACTTGTTCAACAATATCTACATAAATGTAGAAATATGGATTAAAATATGTAGTTCTTACATAGAATATGATCTGGACTGGCCACAGGGGATCTTGAAAATAAAAATATTAATTGAAAGAAAGGGAGAGAGAGAGAAAGAAAGAGGGAGAGAAAGAAAGATTGTCAAAAGTCAATGAAGATGTTTGCATAAACGGACCCTTCTAAACCTTAATGAATGAAGCATTTTGACCACTGACTTCTTGATATGAAATTGCAATTATATTGCTGACAGAGTCTACCAAAGAGCAAATAATCCCCCTCCAAAGAAAGAACTGTCAGCTAGCATTTAGATTTAAGAGCACTGGTAAAAGAATGATTTCTTCTGTAATTTTCAAAGTTTATACCATTTGTGGTATTGTCTCTTCAGCAGGACCAAGTCAAGTGAGATTAATTTCAAGAACAGTGAGATTGCTCAATTTAGGAAGTGTATTGGAATATTGTTTGGTGCTGACGTCTAAATAGTAGAGCCACACGGCAACACCATGGATGTGGAAAATGTTTATTAGAAACACAAAGTCCTAATAGATCTTCCTTACTATTGAGTAACAAAGAAAAAGAGTAGTCTACAAAACAGACTGAATTTGTAATTTCATGATTAAAAAATATTGTGTCTTATGCCAAAAGTAGCTCATGCAGATGGGATAAACAATGGAAGCATTCACAGTTAATGAGGTAAAATGCAATGCTAACACCATTAAACATTGATTTGAGGTGCTGGCCAATTTTCTTTAGGATAAGAGAACAAAGGGGAAAAGAAGAGGTAAAAATAAGCATACCTGAAAAAATAATTGTGCTTAGAATATTCCAGAGAACTACTTGGAAGAGCACTGCCAATGCTATAAGCAAGAGAGGAGAGTTGGCTAGATGCAAAAATCAACAGCCTTATACACATAGACACTTGATACATGGTATGACACAATAAAGGACCACACAGCTAAGAAGCTGATGCTGACATTTACATGGAAGAATAAAATGGCCAAGAAGAAATTGCCCTCAGAGAAGTCATGAGAGAAATCATGAGAGTATTACTGGGTTAAATTTCTAACACAGCCTTATACTGGTGTAGAGAGCTATACCAATGCAGAGAAGGCATAGTTCACTTGCTCTTGAAGCCCATAACAGAAAAGGTTTGTTGGATACAAATTTTGCATAAACAACCTGTGTGTCTACTGTTGTGTATATCCGGAATAGCCTTGGAAGCACTCAGGAGACCAACCCTCCTTGGGAGCCCGAAAGATAGGGAGAGATCAATGCTATTGCCACTGTAGTTTCTTGTGTAATTTGCAGATTGTAATTTGTGGTATTGTCTCTTTAGCAAAGCAAGTCACTTTTTTATTTTGTGAATCCAGTTAAATACATAAACAGGGTTATAAAGGAACAAAGATACTGAGGATGAGTGTAGTGGTTTGCTTGGATTGCAGCAAGGGACCCAAGTGCTTTGATGTTGACTTTGAAGCTCCCAGGGTTGAAATACCTTAGGAGGACTCTGGAGGTTCCAGGCAGGATGAACTCTCAGACATCAGCTTTCCCCCGCAAGGACTGGCCTGTGTAGCACTTTCCTTCTTCATCCAGTCTCCAGTAGAGGGGGCAGGAGGGGTTGGAGGTGGAGGCTTGAACCATTCCAGTTTCACTAGGGTGAAACTGATATTTTCCTGATGAAATACAAGAGGCTTCCAAACAACATTCTGTTCACACGAATAGAATCTGCTTGGAAATACAGCTGCATGGAATTTCCTTTATAAAACGTATAAGAAAATATATTCAGCATCACTGACCATCAAGGAATTGCGGATCAGTACTTGCTACTTGTTAGAATGACTAATACACAAAACAGGTAAGCAATTACAAAAGTTGGCAAGGATACAGAGAAAAGCAAAGTCCTGTGTGCTGGGGATGGGAAGATAGATTGGTTCAGCCATGTGGAGGTTCCTAAAGAAACCTATTAGAACTACATGAGCCAGCTACCCTTCTTCTGAATCATGCATCCAAAAGGAATGGAATCACTGCCCACAAGATTTATGCCCTCGTGTTCATCACATTAGACAAGATGTATTTACCAATACTCGGATTCACAAAGAAGTTGCAAAATGCATACCCACACTTACCTACACTCACATAGTTCAGTATTATAAAAAAGGAGCCAAATTATTTGTGAGAGCATGAATAGAACCAATTAATGTTACGCTAAGTGAATTAAGCCAGGCATAGAAAGAAACATGCTGCATGATGTCCCATGCAGAATTGAAACAAAGCAAACTCAGAACCTTAATGTATAGAAACAGTAGAAAAGTGGTCAGTTGGGTTGGGAGTGGAGGAAATGGGAAGACAGGGACCAAAAGGTGTAAATTTTAGTCATGTGGAAGAAGTAAACCTAGAGAGCCAATGTGCAGTGTGAAGACTAAATAGTGATACTTTATTTCAGAAATTTGCCAAAAGAGTAGATTTTATGAGCTTTTACCAACACACATACCCCTACATGAGATGGAGGGGGATGTCAATTTACTCCATTCCCCCTCATGTAGAAACCCTGAAGTTCCATGGCCCACACCCAGTCTGTTTCCCAGGTTTTTAGGATATTTTCTTCAGTGAGAATAGCTTGGTTTACCGACTAGCATGGGCAATATCACAGATATGTTTAACTTCTGTTTCAGAGGGCAACTCAAACACGGACGTGTTTACATTGCCCTTTACAAGTTTTCCCACTGGCAAAGCCTGTGACATGGGACAGGAGAAATGCTAAACAGAGTAAATCCCAACCTTGAGGTTCCTTTTTGATAAATGATTTTTGGGGAAAATGTTCTGAAGGTAGAATCTTGGAAACCAGGGTCATCATTAAATGTGTGCTGAAAGTCCAATTAGAGCATAGGTCTGAGGCATGTCCAAAAGACCCTGCTTGTTCTAGGAAGGAGGGAAGGGAGTAGACAGTAGGATTCTACTTGGCAAAATGCCGTATCACAGTCCCTGAATTGAAACCTAAACTGAGGAGGACTTTCTAGACTAAGAGGGCACTCCTGGGGATGCCAAACTAAAGCCTGGCTATTATTCACTTGTCATCCTAAGGAAGACAAGCTCTGGAATGCTCATAGGGGCTTCAAGTTTATTCAAATCACTAACCAAAAGTGGTAAGGTCTCACCCCTAAAATGGGTGAAGTCCCAATTATAAATAAAAATTTACTCAAGTAAAAAAATTTACAACTGGGTTTCACTCTTAATACACATGCTCTCTGTCTGTCTGTCTGTCTGTCTGTCTGTCTGTCTGTCTGTCTGTCTCTGTCTCTCTCTTTCTCTGTCTCTGTCTCTCTGTCTCTCTGTCTCTCTGTCTCTCTCTCTGTCTCTCTCACTCACACACACACACACACACACACACACACACACACACACACGGTATTTCCCCTTTGGTAGCAAAAGGTGCAGAGATAAATCTGACATAGTTAATTTATTGTGCACTATATATAGCAGCAGAAATGCTTCACCTCAAAGAGTATTTTACTTAAGCGCCTTTCTTGCTGAAATCTTAAAAGCTGCCCACATCGTTTGGTTCCCCACAGCAAGTTATTTCCAGCCCATGCTGTCGTGTCTCTCCCCTCCCCTATCTTCTCTCCATCAGCAACTTTGTGCTCCTCTCCTTTGCCAATTAGATGTGTTTAAGAAAAAGCCACTTGAGTCTTACTCTGTCCCTCGGTAAATTAGGAGTGTGGTGTAAGCAGGGTTCTGGCCCATTTTGGAGTTTATTAGTATTGGAGTAAAGGGGCCACAGATTTTGAAATTAATCAGCAGATAAACATGACACTGAGAGTAACCTGAGCCAGGCTGTCTTTGCCTCCCCTGAGGGATGAAGAGCCGTGGTGAGCAAGCACATTCAGTGCTCACATTGTTACCACATGATCAGGGGAAGAAATACGTATCTTTCAGGAGCTAAATAAAATTCTTTTCAAAGTTATCACTGCATCCAACATTTTTTTTTCCCTTCACGGTACTAAATTTATTTCACAATTTCAAATAGCATTAGAGGAAGGCACACGATTCTTGTGACTATTCAAATGCTGCAGCTTTTTCTCCCGAATAAGTTAAGCATTTCTAAGGCACTCTTCAGTTCATCATATGACTGTGAGCATGTGGCCCTCCTCAGCCCAGGAAGCCATTTAGAACAAACTTACTTATCTGCTTTGTCCAGGCCAGGCTTACTTCCTTCTGTAGCAATTCCTCTCTCTGAAATCTTCCCCTCTGACATCTGAAAAGGGAGACCTCCTTGCCTCCATGCAGGGATGAATTATTCCATCTGGACTGGACAGCTTCAAGCAGCATGGGATCTACTTATCCATAAGGTAATGTTGACAGTAGCGGGGAGGGGGGGTAGGTGTAGCAATAGGAGTAAATAAAAAAATATATTTTCTGATGGCTAAATAGTGGCTAACATTTGCTAAGCTTCTTTTATTTTAAGATTTCATTCTTCAGAACAGCCCTAGGGAGTGGGTGTTAGAATAATGAATGCAGGCTTCTAGAAAGGGAAGCTGAGGCTTGGGGAGGGTCATAAAACTTGTTCAAAGTGGTAGCGACTAAAGCCAGGATTGAAATCTAGGCTGTTGGACTTCCACAACCTACACTTCTGACCACTGCTCATAAAGACCAAGCTGTGTATTCCAATATTGCTGCTATCTGCATCCACCCCACCTTTCTCAAGGGAAAAGCAGGTTGTGTTTTCATCTCTCCTATTATAGCATGTGTGAACTATAAGGCAGGCTGAATAGATGCAGTAATGCACGAGCTCCAAAGAAGAGCAAAGCCTTTCATAAAACTTCTAACCAGCATTGTCACATAATTTGTAACTGATCTAGTTATCCTAACCAGAACACAGCCTGAGGGTTCACTGGACAAGCCATTGCAGTGATAGCTAGGGGTTTTCATTATTATTGTTGTTGCTGCTGCTGCTGCTGCTGCTGTTTATACAGTGTATGTGTACACATGTACATTTGTGTGTGTGCATGCTGGTGCACACATACCTCAGTGTGCATGTGGAGGTCAGGGGTCAAGCTTGGGTGTTGGTCCTCACCTTCCACCTTGGTGGAAACACGGTGTCTTTGTTGTGTTTCCACAACAAGAGTTTCCAGGAATTTCTAGGGATTCCAGCATCTTTGTCTCTCATCTCTGCACCGGAGATCTGAGATGAAAGACGCTTGCACCATGCATCTAGCTTTTACATGGGTTTTCAGAATTCAAACTCAGGTCTTGGTGCCCCGTGGAAACACTTTTACCCATTGAGCTAACTGCCCGTCTTATGCCCAAAGTTTAAAAAGTTTTGCTTAAGTTTTCCTATTTGTCACTTTCTGTTTGTATATTTTTGTTGTTGCATCCCAACCAAAGTTTCCTCTCCCTCCCCTCTTCCCAGTTCCTTCCCCAATCCTTGATTCTCCTTGCCACCCTCCAACCCATCCACTCCTCCTCCATTGTTTCTCTTCAGATACAGGTGGGCATCCCATAGATACCAGCCAGTCATGGTAAATCAAGTTGTAGTGAGACTAGGCACCTCCTCTTCTAATAAGGCTGGATGAGGCAATCTGGTAGGAGGAAAGGGTCCTAAAAGCAGACAACATAGTCAGAGATATCCCCTGCTCTCACTGTTATGACTCTCCCAGGAAGACCAAGTTACACAACTGTAACATATATGCAGGGGGACTACTAGGTCAGTCCCTTGCAGGCTCCCCAGTTACTGGTTCAGACTCTATGAGACCATATGCGTCCAGGTTGCTTGGTTCTTTGTGATCTCTTGTGGTGTCCTTGACATCGCTGGGTCCTACAATCCTTCTTCACCCTCTTCTGCAGGATTCTCTGAGCTCCTCCTAATGTTTGTCTGTGGGTCTCTGCATCTGTTTCCATCTGTTGCTGGATGAAGCCTTTCTGATGACAGTTGGGCTAGGCACAATTTAGGTGTATAGCAGACTATCATTAGGAATCATTTCATAGACTTTTTTTGTTACTTGTATTTGGTTCTATCCTAGGTCTCTGGGGTATACTGCCTCTGGGTCCTGACCCTGGGATTGGGGGATCTCCCTCTCAAGTGTAGGTCATTCACACAGTTTCTGTGCCATCTTTATATCTGCAGGCAGAAAACATTGTAGGTCAAAGAGTTTATGGCTAGGTTGGTGTCCCAGTCCCTCTATTGGAAGTCTTGCCTGGTTACAGGAGATGGCTGGTTCAGGCTCCATATCCCCTATTGCTACGGGTCTTAGCTAAGGGTGACCTTAGTCCTAGATTTCTGGGAGTTTCCACTGTTGTAGATTTCTAGCTCTTCCAGAGATGCCCCCAGACTTCAGCTGTCTCTCCGAGTACTCTCTTCCTCCATTCAACCCCCAACCTGATCCCTACTGTTTCCACCCCGATTTTACCTTCCAGGTCCCCCCCCATCCACTGAAAATGTCCATTCTATTTCCCCTTCACAGTGAGATTCATGTATTCTGCTTGTCTTTTTGAGTACTCCAATAGACTAATAGGAATTCAAATAAGAGAGATCTAGATCACCTTTTATTTTATGTTAAGAGCTGATAAAGATTTTAGATTGACTTCCAGAAAGATAATCAGCATCTGGAAGTTGCCATATTTGGATACATGAATTGGTTTTAATTTGTCTCGTGATCTTTGGTTTCCTGTCTGATGCCAAAGAAGCAAGTGATTGATTTTCCATGAAGAGTTATTTATGTTTTGTTGCTTAATTCTGGGCTTTATGATGGAATATGGTTATCAAACAAATTAATGTGTCCTTTCAAGTCCTTGGGTCAGTAACTTATACTAGTATCACCAAAACTGCATCTTTAGATATTTACTATTTCTAATAAGGTTTACTTATGTTATTTTATGTTTATGTTGTGCGTACTTGAATGTATGCACATGGATGCAGAGTTCAGGAGAGGTGTCCTGGAACTGAAGGTCCAGATAGTGGCAAGCTGCCAAATGGGTGCTCAGAACCAGTCGCAGCTCTCTGCAAGGGCAACCAGTGCTGAGTCATTCCTCCCGCCCTCACTAACACTTTTAATGTGTCAAGTGATCAACAAGTATGTCTTTGTGATGGCACTATGGATGCTTCTGGAGTATTAATTTTGGACATCTCAATAATTACATTCTCAAGAGTAATTAACTTCAGTAATTGAGTGATGTTGGAGGCATCTCCCAGGCTGGGGGATTTTTATTAATGTAAATCTCTCTGAGACGTGGAAGACATGGGTGGCCAGCTGGTACCCACTCTCTGATCAAGGCACTGCTGTGCATTTGGTTCTTTTTTTCTCTTGGGGCTAGGAAGAAGTGGGATGATGATGTCCCATTGCTTCCCTGTTCCTTTTCTCTCATTGAGACCACACAACATTTTCTTCTAGTTCTCTTTTTTCACCCTCTTGATATTTGGAAGATGGCTTTCTCTGTTCCTTACCGTGAATGTATCAAAGGGAGGAAAACACAGGATGCAAGTGGGAGTTACTGGTGAAATTTTCCTGTTCCTTGCTACAGATACTGACCACCATTCACTCCCTGCATTAACCATGACTTAGGTGACACTGAGCAAGCTTTTCCTGGAAGTGGGGATGGCAGAACTGCTCCTGGAGAGTCTGCTGAACTACCCTGAGCAGAGTCTAACTCCAAGTGAGTGTCCCTTGCATAAGTTCTGACCACTTTCTTTTTTGAGCTCCAGGTTTCTTAGCTTCTGGTCCCTACCTTTTTAAACATAGTCTACATAAGATGACTAAACTTATCTTCACACCATGCTGTTTTTAATGTGTTTATTTATCAGGAAAAGGGAAAGGGAAACCTCCAAAAGCTTCTGAAGACTGAAGTTAAAATCAAATTTTTCATGCTGGTGTTCAAGGTCTTTGATAATCTCACCTCAACCCGTGGCTAGTGTTAACCACCCATTGGATTGTAGCCACTAGTCCAACAAGCATGCTCATGGTTTTGATAAAGGTATCCAGAGGACATTTGGAGAACACTGCTTTAGTATCATTTAGCACTCTACACTTATTGCAGGCATAGCATGCTTTAGTGTAGTTATGTCTCTAAATCTGTTACCTTGAGGTAAAAATTGAGTTGTGTGTGTGTGTGTGTGTGTGTGTGTGTGTGTGTGTGTGTGTGTGATTCCCTACATTTGAAGCAAGGCTGGACCTTGCCAGTTTTTGAAGGCTTTCATGATGCAGAATCAAGGTGAAAGTCTAGGTACTGGAAGACTGAAGTCTGAGGGGTGGGGCTAGGAAAGGATGCTTTGGTGAAGGGTGTGAAAGAGAAAGGGGAACGAAAGTGTTTATGATGTGACTCAACCGATGAAAGCAAGGCTGCTTTATGGATTGCCACTGTGGACAAAGTCTCCTGTCACAATTTCTGAGGACTGCCAGAGAGGATTTGTAGCTTTGAAACTACTTGGTAGCGGAGTTGTTTTTCTTTGATAATTGTTCTCTAAGCACAAATTGTGGTTCGCAGCTTAGGTTTAAGATTTTTGTTGATGATATAGTTCTAGATTTAGCTTGCATAGATCTTCAGTAAGTTTTTGGTGAAAAGGGGGAGAAAGTGAAGTTCAGCTGTAGAACGCATGTTTAGCATGTGCAAACCTTTGGGTTCAGTCCATTAGCATGCTCTCTCTCTCTCTCTCTCTCTCTCTCTCTCTCTCTCTCACACACACACACACACACACACACACAAAGATCTAAAAAACAAAACCAGAGAGAGAGAGAGAGAGAGAGAGAGAGAGAGAGAGAGAGAGAGAGAGAATGTACACATGCAATAGGCTTAACAGCAGACATTTTTAACCACTGAGCCATTTGCCAACTCCACAGACACAACTCTTCTCTTCTCTTCTCTTCTCTTCTCTTCTCTTCTCTTCTCTTCTCTTCTCTTCTCTTCTCTTCTCCTCTCCTCTCCTCTCCTCTCCTCTCCTCTCCTCTCCTCTCCTCTCCTCTCCTCTCCTCCTCTCTCTCTCTCTCTCTCTCTCTCTCTCTCTCTCTCTCTGAGACAGAGTTTCTCTGTGCAACAGCCCTGGCTGTCCTAGAACTTGCTTTGTAGACCAGGGTGGAAGACCAGGTGGTCTTGAACTCACAAGGATCCACTTAACTCTTAGCTCCCAAATGCTGGGATTAAAGACAGTTGTCACCACATCCAGCTACATACACAATGCTTGATGATAATATATTGCTTCACTCCCAAGCATTTATTGAATGTTTGGTACAGATAAAGCATCAGATGCGAGAGTAAGTGAGATGAAGTTCCTGCCCACAGCAGAGGGGGCTGATTTGCACATGCAAATTTATGATCTTTGGGGCAGAGTGCAGGACCATAAGGAGCTCCTCTCTCAAGCCTCCTCGGGACTGCTTCCCCACTAAGCTTGCCTTGCAGCTCAAAGCCTTGATTTCACTGATTTATTTATCTGATTGTGCTGATGAAGCCCATGTAGTTCATTTTTCTCCTTTTGTAATTATTAATTTCAGCTGTTGGCTTTTTTCTACCTTTCTTTAGCCGCTGTTTCTTGATTTCTCTAGAATTAATTAGCATCAATAACAGGTTAATTTTGCAAATTCATTGCCACTTAACAACAGGGAAATACTATCCATCATCCATTAGCAAAGGAAGGTTATACACTAGCGTAGTTGGCATCAGATTCACAGAGTCCCTAGCAGTTCACATTATATACTTACTGACACCTAGCTCACAGTGTGATTTTCCTCAGGTTGCATACCTAGTTGATAGTATAATTGCCATGATTTTGCAATTCCTACTATTATGTAATTACTTGTGTCCTCTGTCAATCTTTCTGAATCAGAATGTAAGTTTATTGAGTATACATACTTGTGTCTTTATTTTTGACCCTTAATGAATAACATATTGCTTAGGGATGAAAAGATCTGTTGGATAAATGACTAGATGAGATATTAGCAGAGTTTCCAGAGAAAGAGAACCAATGGGAAATATATAGATGTGCGAGAGCAGATTTATCACAGGAATTCACTCTTGCTTCTGGAGGTTGAGAATTCTCACAATATGTTGTCTACAAGTTGAAGAGCCAGGAAAGCTGGTGGTAAAGTCTAGTCAAAGTCTGAAGGTCTTCGGAGCCAGGGTAAGGGATGTCATAACACCTAGACTGATGCTGCAGACCTGAGAAACCAGTGGGCTGCCAGTTTAAGTGCAGAGATTTGAAGGCTTAAGAACCAGGAGTTTCAAAGTCCAAGGACTTTGGACTTTGAGAAGATGGATACCTCAGCCTAAGGTCCTGTGTGTGAAGGACACCTCAGCCTAAGGTCCTGTGTGAAGGACAGCTCAGCCTAAGGTCCTCTGTGTGGAGATGGACACCTCAGCCTAAGGTCCTCTGTGTGAAGAAAGACACCTCAGCCTAAGGTCCTCTGTGTGAAGATGGACACCTCAGCCTAAGGTCCTGTGTGAAGAAGGAGAGCTCAGCCTGAGGTCCTCTGTGTGAAGATGGACACCTCAGCCTAAGGTCCTTTGTTTTGGAGATGGACACCTCAGCCTAAGGTCCTGTGTGAAGAAGGAGAGTTCAGCCTGAGGTCCTCTGTGTGAAGATGGAAACCTCAGCCTAAGGTCCTCTGTGTGAAGATGGACACCTCAGCCTAAGTTCCTTTGTTTTAGAAATGGACACCTCAGCTCAAGGTCTTTTTTTTTTCTCTTTGTTTACTCTTAGCTGAGGAGTGGATTGAATGAAGATTTCCCCACTTCTTTATTTCCTGTGTTGATTTAAATGCCGATCTCTTCCAGACACACCCTCATAGACACACCTGTCTGAGTTTCCCTTAGATCCACTAAGCTGACATGTGAATTGGTCGCTACCATTGATAGTAATGACAAAGGAAAAAACAAAAACTCTAGGATACCCACTTGGATCCACATGAAAAAAAAATTCCACATTATAACATATAATATGAATAAAATGTTTTCATCTTATATGGAACACATTATGTTTGAGTTACTGTGCTAGGCACTATATTAAATAGGACTAACCAGGTGGTGGCAGCAATCACCTTTAGTCCCAGAACTCCGGAGGTAGAGGCCGTTGCATCTCTGAGTTTGAGGCCAGCTTGTTCTACAGAGTGAGTTCCAGGACAGCCAGGGCTACACAGAGAAACCCTGTCTCAAACAAAACCAAACAATAAAACTCACAACAAAAGTGTTTACTGGTTCAAATTTGATTAAGTGTGTTGGTTTACTGTATATTGCCTTTATTATGTTTAGGTATGTTCCTGTTATCCCTGATCTCTCCAAGACCTTTATCATGAAGGGGTGTTGGATTTTGTCAAAGGCTTTTTCAGCATCTAGTGAGATGATCATTAGGTTTTTCTTTCTCAGTCTGTTTATATGGTGGATTACATTGATGGATTTTCGTATGTTGAACCATCCTTGCATCCCTGGGATGAAGCCCATTTGATCACGGTGGATGATTTCTCTGATGTGTTCTTTGATTCAAATTTGCCAGTAATTTATTGAGGAATTTTGCATCAATGTTCATGAGGGATATTGGTCTGTAGTTCTCTTTCTTAGTTGTGTCTTTGTGAGGTTTGGGTACCAAGGTTATTGAAGCCTTGTAAAAAGAGTTGGGCAATGACCCTTCTGCTTCTATTGTGTGGAATATTTTGAGGAGAATTGGTATTAGCTGTTGCTTGAATTTGAGGTAGAGTTCTGCACTGAAGCCATCTGGCCCTGGGATTTTTTTGGTTGGGAGACTTTTGATGACTACTTCTATTTCATTAGGGGTTATAGGTCTATTTAAATTGCTTATCCGATCTTGATATAATTTCAGTAAGTAAAAATCTATCTAGAAAATTGTCCATTTCCTTTAGATTTTCAAATTCTGGGGAATACAGGTTTTAAAAGTATGACCTGATGATTCTCTGGATTTCCTCAGTTTCTGTTGGTATGTCTCCCTTTTCATTTATGATTTTATTAATTTGCAGGTTTACTCTCTGCTGTTTGGTAAGTTTGGATAAAGGTTTATCTATGTTGTTTATTTTCCCGAAGAACCAAGTCTTCATTATATTAATTCTTTGTATTATTTTCCTCGTTTCTACGTTATTGATTTCAGCCCTCAATTTGATTATTTCCTGGTGTCTACTCCTCTGAGGTGTGTTGGCTTCTTTTGTTCTAGAACTTTCAGTTGTTCTGTGAATTCTCTGGTGTGACTATTCTCCAGTTTCTTCATGTGGGCACTTAGGGCTATGGACTTTCCTCTTAGCACTGCTTTCAAAGTGTCCCATAAGTTTGGGTATGTTGTGTTCTCATTCTCATTGAATTCTAGGAAATCTTTAATTTCTTTTCTTTTTTAAATTTCCTCCTCAACCCAGGAGTGGTGCAATTGGACATTATTCAATTTCCATGAGTTTGTAGGTTTTCTGCAATTTGTGTCATTGTTGAATTCTAACTTTAAAGCATGCTGGTCTGATAAAATACAGGAGGTTATTTTAATATTTTTGTACCTGTTGAGGTTTGATATGTTGCCAAGTATGTGGTCAGTTTTAGAGAAAGTTCCATGTGGTGCTGAAAAGAAGGTATATTCTTTTGTGTTTGGGTGGAATGTTCTATAGATGTCTGTTAAACCCAACTGGATCATAACTTCTGTTAGTTTCTTTGTTAAGTTTCTGTCTGGTGTTTCTGTCTAGTGGTGAGAGTGGGGTGTTGAAGTCTCCCACTATAAGTGTGTGAGGTTTTATGTGTGATTTGGGTTTTAGTAGTGTTTCTTTTACCAATGTGGATGCCTTTGTATTTGGGGCATAGATATTCAAAATTGAGCCTTTATCTTGATGGATTTCTCTTGTGATGAGTAGGAAGTGACCTCCTTCATCTCTTTTGATTGATTTCAGTTTAAAGTCTATTTTGTTAGATATTAAGATTGCTACCCCCACTTTTTTCTTAGGTCCATTTGATTGGAAAATCTTTTCCCAACCCGTTACTCTGAGGTCCCATCTGTCTTTGAAGTTGAGGTGTGTTTCTTGTATGCACCAGAAGGATGATTTTGTCTTCTTATCCATTATGCTAGCCTGTGTCTTTTTATAGGTGAGTTAAGACCATTAATATTGAGGGATATTAATGACCATTGATTGTTCATTCTTGTTTGTTTTGGATTTGGTGGTGGTGGTGGAATTGTGTGTGGATTTCTACCCCCTTTTTCTTTTGGCTGTAGGTAAAGTGGGATTATCTATTGCCTATGTTTTTCTGGTGTAGTTAATTTCCTTGGGTTGGAGTTTTCCTTCCAACTCTTTCTGTAGGGCCAGATTGGTGGATATGTATTGTTTAAACCTGGTTTTGTCATGGAATATCTTGTTTTTTCCATCTATATTGATTGTAAGCTTTGCTGGGTATAGTAGTCTGGGCTGGCATCCTTGGTCTCTTAGTGTAGGTAGAATATCTATGCAGGACCTTCTGCCTTTCCAAGTTCCCATGGAAAAGTCAGGTGTAATTCTGATAGGTTTGCCTTTATATGTTATTTGACCTTTTTCCTTTGCTGCTCTTAATATCCTTTCTTTATTCTGTATGTTTGGGGTTTTGATTATTATGTGGTGAGGACATTTTTTGTGGTCCACTCTATTTGGTGTTCTGTAGGCTTCTTGTACTTTCGTTGGCATGTCTTTCTTTAGGTTGGGAAATTTTCTTCTATTTGATTTTGCTGAATATGATTTCTGTACCTTTGAGTTGGGTTTCTTTGCCTTCTTCTATACCTATTATTCTTAGGTTTGGTCTGAAAAGTGTCCTATATTTCCTGGATATTTTGTGTTAGGGATTTGTTGGATTTAAGATTTTCTTTGGTTGATGAGTCTATTTTTCCTAGTGTATCTTCAACTCCTGGGATTCTATCTTCCATCTCTTGTATTCTGTTGGTTACGCTTGCATCTGTAGTTCCTGATCATTTACTCAACTTTTCTATTTCCAGAATTCCCTCAGTTTGTGTTTTCTTTATTGTCTCTATTTCAGTTTTCAGGTCTTGATCTGTCTGAATTGTTTCCTTCAGCTGTTTTATTGTATTTTCTTGGCCTTCCTTAAGAAATTTGATGATTTCTAGTATTTTTTGTTTTTTTTTTTCTTCTTACATTTCTTTAAGGGGTTTTTAATCATATCCTCTTTGAGGCCCTCTGTCATTTTCATGAAGATGTTTTTAAGGTCATTCTCTTCTGCTTCATCTGCGTTGTGGTGTTCAGGTTTTGCTGGTGTACGGTCCCTAGACTCTGGTGGTGTCATATTGGTTTTTCTGTTGTTGAATGTGTTTTCATATTGTCTTCTTCCCATCGCTTCTTCCAGTAGGTGTAGAAGGAATCTCTTCCTCTCCTGGTGGGTGGAACCAAGTAGGTGCAAACAGATCCAATACTTAGATGTCTCTCCTCTTCCTAGTCCTGTGGATGGATGCAGGACTGGTACCCAGGCATTGGCAGTCTCTGGGTGGGCTGGATCCCTCTGAATTGGGTCCACTGCCGTGGGCAGTCCCCTGGCCTCAGGTGTCCCCAAGAAGGGCAGAGGACTCGGGCTGGAAGCATGCCCAAGCTTGCCTAGTCTCTTGGATGGAGGTGGGACTGGTACCAGGGCCTTGGCAGTCTCTGTGTGGGCTGGATCCCGCTGAATGGGATCTGCCACCTACAAGTAGGATTTAAATGTTTTCATGGAGATAAAATATTGTTTAAAGAAAATCAGAAAGTGGATTTAAGTTCCATAGATGAGGTGACTTTTGCTTGACCATTAGTGCTGAATCTAAATTCTAGATGTAGAATGAGGAAGAGCAGGGAATAGGAACATAAGTGACTTTTAGGAACCTTCAAAATATCTCCTTTAGCTGCGGTACATGAAGTGAAGTGTGTGTGGGTGAGGGGAATGGAACAAAGTATAAAAGGAAAGTCAAGTTCTCAGGCAATTTCATCTGCTCAAGTTCAGGGCCTGGCAGTTGGTCCCTCACCGTTTATTAGCTTGAACTTTGGTAGTGATGATGTTATATGTCAGGAGGAGATGGGGGTTCGTCTGACGGGAAATCACATGGTGAGGCAGGCCCAGAGGAGATTTTTAACAGCTCAGCAACAAGGAAGGTCACATGTCAATCACAGGGTGGCAGTAGACATGTACAATGATACAGTATGACTGTTGGGGAATGACAGGACATAGAAAGTGCAAGACTGAGTTCAGCCAAAGACAATGTGCCATCAGCAACACACATTTTGTACTTATTATGGGCTATTCAAAATTTTCATATACATATTCATGTCATTTATCAGTGAGCCTGTAGAGGACAAGACTTGACTTCTTCTGCACAAAAGGCATGGCAGATACTCCCTTAATGAGTGTTAGTAGATGACACATTAGCAGAGGCAGTAGGGTGATGACATTGGAGGGCATGGGTGCTTCTTTTTGGACCTGCTGGAGTTTGGGAATGTGACTTAATTTTTGTTTGGAGGGACATTTCAAAGAATAAATTTCAAAAAAATCTGGAAAATAATTATGGTTTGATGTTTAAGGGAAGGGATGCTGAGGAGTAGAAGTGATTAGGTTGGATACAGAGAGAACCCAGGCACTCACTCTATCCCTCCAGATATCAGGTGGAATTCAGAGAGAGGAAAAAAATCCTCCTCATACTTATTAGGTGACACTGTGATATGGAGCAAGCCCTCAAAGAATGGGAAGGACTGGGTTTGTTCCGTGAAGCCAAGGGGAACCAGGCATGATGGCACAGGCACATAGTATCAGACTTGGGTGGCTGAGAGAGGAAGATTAGGAGTTTCAGACCAATCTGGGTTTCACAGTGAGACCTCTCTCAAAGCAAAGAAAATGCTAGAGGAAGGGAAGTAGCACATATTGGCGGCCATTGAGCAAGGCTGGTTTGTGGTTTCTGTCTTGCCTCAGTTTCTTCTTGAGTAACATAAGGTTTTCAATAGTCATAATAAATAATTGTACATACAATCATGCACGCAACTCTCAGAGCAGAGCTTCAATGTAGTAAGACCTTCATAAGCATTAGTTCTTATTCAAATCTTTGAGGACCAACCACCTTATCTATATTAGTCATATTACTTAGCAACTATGTGCATGGGTGTTATCTTCATCCCATTTCATAACTTATCAGATTCCCATAGCTACTTAGAGATAAACCTTACCCTAAGATAGAGTCTTACACCATCATTTGGCCCTAGTGCAACATTAGGCTTATGCACTTTCCATTATAGCACATCACCCCTACGTATATAGGGCAAGATCACTTGCTGATCAAATTAAATATGATCAGTAGATACTAAGGGGTGTGGCAGGAAGCAACACTGGAAGGATGTACGCTGCTAGAAAACATCACCTGGCAGCCTTGGGGAAGTCCAGGGACAGTGGAGAATCCACCCCAGAGGGGCTGGATTGTTGGATCAGCTGAATGTGTGGCTGATGCACACCAGGTAGCAGAGATGGTCTATGAAGGAGTCCAACCAGCAGCACTTAGAGGACAGAACTCAGGGACTCAGTGGGAGTCAAGCCAAATACTCTGCAGTCACAACAGGAAGTTGGAAAGGGAGCTTTGTTCCCTTCAAGAAAAGTGCCTTCAGTGGCATTGCCACTTTCCCTAGAGAGCAGCATCTGAGCACCAGAGTGGGCCATTTCCTTAGGTAATGGCAGTTTGGCTTCACTTTGCAGTCAGTCTTACTCTGTCACTCTTCTTTATGGCAGAGGTGCCTGCACTTCCCTCCCCACCCCACCGCTCCCCATCCCACCCCCCAGGGTAGGATGTTTTCTGTGAACAATTTAAGGGGAGGGTTACAGTGTACTGTATTTCTCATCCATGACAGAGTGTGGTGATGGTGGGCATTTTGGAAGTTAGGAATATCAGTTCAGTTGACTTCCTGCTTTCTGTTTTGGAGCTCTGAGTGTCACTTCCCATTCCAATAGGATCTAGCAGCATACACAAAGCTGAGAATTCTTGTGGAGGTGATTTGCCATGGGGATAAAGTAAGTTCATGGTTTGGGGTTATCTGTCCCAGAGTGTGCCTTTCAGGTTTTTCATTTATTTTTATTTTTATGTTTAATACTAGGAGTGAAATGAGGAAAGCTTTTACTATTATGTTTCAGGTCCAAGTCCCAAGTCTTTAGTATGTTATTTCCATGCACCTGAATTTCAAAATAAGCTTCTCAGGCTAAGATATTGGCCAGGTCTTGAGATCCTAGTGGCTTTCTTGGACAGTTGCTAACGATATTATGCATGAGTTATCACCTGTAGGTTTCTTGTCTAAAAGGTCACTGTGCCTGCCCATGGGAGGATGAGGGAGGGGAGGTGTCTTCAGTGTTTTTTCTCCAACCTGTCCCTTCTTTTTTTTTTTTAAAGATTTTATTTATTTTGTATACAACATTCTGCTTCCATGTACATCTGAACACCAGAGGACGGCACCAGAACTCATAACGGATGGACTCATAATGTGAGCCATCATGTGGTTGCTGGGAATTGAACTCAGGACCTCTGGAAGTGCAGCCACTGCTCTTAACCTCTGAGCCATCTCTCCAGCCCCCAACCTGTCCCTTCTTCTCACCCCTTTTTGTTCTCTATAGTTTAAAGTGTCTTTGGGTTCTTGATGTTATTTGCTTCTTTCACAGCTCACTGAGAGGTGGGTGTTCTAATTTCACCTTTACAGACGGTGAAACAGGTTTTAGTGACTTAGCTTAGATCATGTAGTTAATGACATCATGATAACAAGTGTCTAGTGCTCTATCTTCAGACGTCTTGTGTTTTCTTCTCCCCATACCACATGAAATTTCTGGTAAGATGTTGGCAGGAAGCAAGGAAATAGTGGTTGGGCTGGGAAGCATGGGCAGATTCCTATGCAATTGAATTTTGTACCCAGATGAACAAAACCAAATTGGCATGCAGATCCTTCAGCATAGAAGCCTCCCCCCCCATTAATTGCCATCATGGTGGAAAACTGTCAGGTGTGGACCCAGCCTGTTTTGTGCTGTTTTTGGTGGTACACATGTTCTACTGGAGGTCAAGCCACATTCATGTTACCCCAATCTGGGTAAGGCAAATGAAGGTGGGGGAGTCAGTTGTGAGTTGTGTCAACATTAGTATGCAGCCAAGAAAAAGGGGTCAGAATTAGTGGGGGCTTAGAAGAAGTCAATGGTGGAACTCTACTTACTAGGAATCCAGGGAGGGAGGCTGTGGAAGCCATGGTTGCTGCCTTGTTTCACAAGTTTTTGAAATGACCTGCTGTGTCAGGACTCTCGAGAGGACCCTCAGATTCTAGAGCAGGTCTCAGGACCAGACATACAACAATAAACTCCAAGGGTCCTTCTGTGTCAGGGCCAGAGGCCAGCAGGTGTTTTCCTGGCATGTCTGTGAGCAGTCCCCAGTGATGCAGTGATTGTTCTTCCTGAATCTAGCTCCTCCCTCCAC
Source organism: Cricetulus griseus (assembly GCF_003668045.3). Classification (NCBI taxonomy): domain Eukaryota; kingdom Metazoa; phylum Chordata; class Mammalia; order Rodentia; family Cricetidae; genus Cricetulus; species Cricetulus griseus. The sequence goes on from NC_048595.1 coordinate 326,519,434, forward strand.
GACTGGAAAGCAGAAGTGGTGAGTGGGTGGTGAGCTGGGTTTGGCCTTAGGCCACAACCCACAGCCTGCTAGTCTCATTGCTGTTAGAGCCTGACCTTTGTCTTTCTGGACTTAAAAGAGGAGTAGATGAAGGGAAAGTGAAAAGTTAGGGAAGGGAAGGTTTGGCAGACATGGGCACAGCCAGCAGAAGTCTCATACTAGAGTGTGCATCACAGAGGATCTTGAGATTCACCATCTCCAAAGCTGCAGTCCCAAAGAAGAGGGTTAAACATTAGCTTGTTCTCACTGGCTTTATTACTGAATCTCTAGTCAGTCCTGGAAACGCACATTTTAAGTCACATTCTGTTGTCAATAGTTCATGTGCAGAAAACAATGTATGAATATATTGCTGATCTTCTAGGATTACGAATCTCGAGATAACATGATTTTTAAATTTCAAAATAACAAGCAACAAAAACCAAGGAGACTTAGATTTCACATAACTGGCCAACCTAGGAGCAAGCACGGATGGAAATCGAGTGCTTGGGACATCAATGAGAACTCCGAGGTCAAGGATAAAAAACAGAGGCAAGAAAGGGTTTGTATCGCAGTGATGAGAGGCAAAAAGGCATCCTGGGCCAGCACCCATGTAGGGTGTGCATCTCCGTACATGGCCCCCAAATGAGGTATGCAGTGTTTGCTGTATTTCATTATTTTTAGAGGCTGGTAGTGAAATGTTTGTAAATTGAATTTTATTTTTAAAACACAAGGGAATCTCATCACTTAAAAGACTCTCATGGGAATTACCCTTTAACAGCAAAGAATTATTTTAGGGAGTAGATGCTCTTTCAGTGACTGGCTTTGAACTTCTGGATTTTAAAGAATTTCCTGACAGTAGAGGCCAAAATTTTGCTCTTTTCCTGATTCTGGAATGTTTTCTGTTTTTGAGTCAAAGTCCTACTCTATACGCCAGGCTGGACTTGAATTTAACAATGCTCTTGCCTCTGCCTCTAGTGTGCTGGGATTATAGGATGCACCACAACACTCAACTTTGGATTGTTCCCCTTATTAAGTCATTGGTTGCAAAATTCATAATTGAAGTTAGTAGTTATTTTCAAGTTATTATTTATTTCAGATATACCAAAAGTCAGGGGTACTATTTTAAATGTAGAATTTAAGGAAAAGCACAGCGTTATTTTCTTTAAGCTTCTGTGCTTTTTCAGGACAAGGCTTGTCTAGTAACACTTTTGGAGATTGTTAGCAAAGGAAAATCTTTCCAGTAGAGGTGCTCAGCCACTACGTCTGGCTTTTGGAAAATGAACATTATTCTTTTTGCAAAACGTTGCTGTGAGCTCAGTCATGTACACCATGAAAATAATTGGTGTGTTTTAGCTCGCCTTGTGCCAGATTTCATGCTTGTTAAAAGGTGATTGGACTCAAACCAGCACATTTAAAGGTCAACTGGTTGTTCTGAAACTGCCGAGCTTTAACTCTTTAATTTTCCAGGGCTTTAACCAAATGGCTATGTTAGGAAGGGGCAGTGTGCACCGCACGCTAACTTTTGGAACGTTTTGTTCTTGACATACTTTTTGTGAAGTTCTCTGGGCTCCCAGTGGCTACAGAGGATCTGAGAAATGAGTTCTCTGCTGGCTTTTAGAAATGAGTAAGGGCAGCAGGGGCCGAGTTCTTTCATAGTTGCTACATTCCGATGGGGCAGCTCTAATGTAACTGTGGTCATCATATGGGTGTCATCACGGGCTTGAAGTCCTATCCCACTTTTAGAAGAGCTTCAAGTTGTTTAGAAACAACAACAACAACAACAAAGCAAAACCCAGACCTGTCTCTTTCTTCTTTGTTTTTCCACCTTTGAGCAGCCTTTTAAGTTCCTTAAAGACTTGATAGAGAAACTCTCTCAAGTGTCCAATATCAAACCCAGCTGCTTGACAGTAGCTCACTGAGGGTGAGGTTTTGATGGTTTTTCTTAACCCCACTGATTCAATACCTTGGATCACGTTGTTGATCTCCAGAATATTTCCCATCTCCTTCTGCTAGGTTTCCTAAAATAAGGCTGAGGATTGGCCCATCTCAAGTAGGCTGGGTGAATTTCAGTTATCTGATGGATCAGTTCCTTGTACTTTGGGTTAGTGTCCTGCTGAGCCCATAGACATTGGCCAGCATTCTGTTATGAGGACTGATTTGGAAGCTCCAAACCTAGTGTGTTTCTTGAGGAAAAGCTTGAGGTCTGACATTGGGCAGACCCACAAATGTTACAGAAAAGTTAACAGGAAAAAACAGGTGGATCGGAATAACTCCATCTTTTGTGTGTGTGTGTGTGTGTGTGTGTGTGTGTGTGTGTGTGTGTGTGTGTGTGTGTGTGTGTGAATCCTTGTGGTTCTAAGTGAATGAAAGTTAGAAACTTGCACATTTGATTTTTAACAAGCTGACAGTGAGGCATCCTCCCCTTTCTTTGTTACTTCATAGTCTATTCTTAGTTCTCTTCTTCCCATATTCCTCACAAATTTTATCTATGAGACTATGTGTTAGTTGCTTTAAAACAATCCTGTGCCTTATTAACTTCATCAGAAAAATGGAGTTGACATTACCCACATACACATGATTGTGAAGGTCAGATGATTTGATGCTTATAAAATACCTTGTATAAATAAAATAGGTGATCAATAAATATTAACTCTCACTTAAAAATCATTTTCTTATTTTTTTAAATTCTTTTCATATTGCATACCATTTATTTGGCCTGCAAGTTTTACTCTTGGTGAAGTTGCAAAAACTTATGAGTTTGGCTTAAGGTTGTTCTCCTCATGCCTTAAAATTCTAGGTTTCTTCCCCCCACCTCCCATGGAAAACTAGCTGAGACTGGTTGAAAGACATCTGTGACATGGGCGTTCTGCTCCAGATAGTAAAGGTGGTTCTTGAGGGTAGAGATGGAAACGTCCCTTTCTATTTGGTGTCAAGTGACTGTCAGCCCGCTGAAAGAATCTGGAAGAGTAGAGTGAATGACACACAAAGGAACATAGCTCAGCATGGTTCCTAGGAAGGAACCTGTCCATGGAAGCCAAGAGATGTGGATAAAGGCAGCTGTCCTTTATTTTTGTTCCCTGCTTCTGCAAGGCCTGCACACCCCTCTCAATGTGTGTTGTGTCCAGAACCTTACTGGCTGCTCCTAAACACACTCTTTCAAATGTTCTGACTTCTGCTTACCTTTATCACACAGCCTTTTTCATATTCTTCTCTGATACACTCACACATGACCCACAGTTCTTTCTTAACTCCATGCTTTAATTATGAATTTTTCATTGTTGACTTTCATTCAAATTCTATTTTATCATTAATTAACACTCTCAAACTAGTGTTTACATCTCAGTTAAATAAAAATGCTATCGATACAAAATATTTATATGTATGAGTCAATTTATTTTGTCATTATTGTGAAAGATCAGCACAATTGAGGAAATAAATATTTCTTTTGATTCCTAGTTCCAGAAGCTTTAGGTAACAGTTTTTTTTTTTTTTTTTTTTTTTTTTTTTTTTTTTGTGGCCCTGTTGCTTTAGGCCTACAGCAAGATAGAATGTCGTATCAGAGAGGGTCATAGAGAGGATTTTTCACCCTAGAAGATGTGAGGAATGGAGCAAAAAGAGGAAGGAGGGCAAGATAGATTCTTTGAAGACTCCAGTGACCTACATCTTACAACCCAGATGCATGTCCTAATAGCCACCACCTGCAACACCAGGACTATATCAGTGGATTAATACACCAATGGGGTTTTAACTCCCATGATCCAATCATTCCCCCTTAGGCTGAAAACCAAGCATATAACACATGAACCTATAGGGGGAGGGGCTTCATATGCAAATCACAATAAACAGTATGTGTTATTATAGCAGGTTATAACATTTATGATTCTGTTGGTAGTCATCAGCATAGTTTAGCAATGTTTATGTCTTCACTCAACAATAAGAAATGTATTCCTCATTATAGTCTATATGTGCACCTATATTTGTGTATACACATCTGTATCTATCTATCTATACATACATATGTATAGCATACACAAATACTTCATGAAACAATGCACACAATCTGCAGTTTCAAAAACTCTATCACCTAGAGCAATTTACATCCCTTGGACTCTTGGGTACGCTCTGCAACACAGACATTGCATACAAGCTAGTTTGAGGCCATTCTGATAGATTGCATTTTGAAATAAAGAAGCAGGTGAAGGAAAACTCAGGCCAGACCCACCACATCATCTGCAGAGCATAGCGTTGTTTCCTAATAAAGATTAACTTTTCCTTTTGTGTTTTTTCCTAATAAAGACTAACTTCCAATATTGCAGAGTAAGCCGGTTTAATGGCTTCTAATATTATAGATTAGAGGTGGAGAAGAAAAGACTGTGGTGTTCTCAGATCAAAATGAGACAACTGTATCATACCCCATCAGCCCATCCAAGGCTCAGGATCATTGCAGATGAGGGGTTGGAAAGATTTTAAGAGCTAAAGGTAGTGGTTACCTATATCCATCCAGTATCTGCAGGATATATAGGCTGATGCACACATGAGCTATGGAAGCCGGGATTGCATGCACAAGACTTATGTTTATTCCTCATAATGGAGCAAGAGAGAGGATAGGAATCGAATGAGAATTTCTGAAAGTTTTAGCATCTCAAGGTGGACTCAGGCTAAAAAATGATGTAATAATGGCTAAGCTGAGGGAAAAAATCAATGTATTAGTGTATTCTGTGTATCATGACATTTCATATATTCATGTGATAAACTTTTCATGGTATTTTCATATGTTCATATAATATCTGTTGATCTTATTCACCCCATTACCTCTCTCATCCCTCTTCCTAATACTCCCCTACTTTCATCTCTCTCTCTCTCTCTCTCTCTCTCTCTCTCTCTCTCTCTCTCTCTCTCTCTCTCTCTCTCCCCGTCCAAATTGCATGCGTCAGAGAAACCACACAATTCTTCATTTTTCTAATCCTGGCTTATTTCACTCCACACAATGATCTCCAGTTCTATCCATTTGCCTTGTAGTTGCAGCTTTTGATCCATAGAGGGCTAGGATTAGAGCTTCAGACTGCACCTTGCTTTTCTCTGTATCACCTTTCTTCCCTCCCTCCCTCCCTCCCTCCCTCCCTCCCTCCCTCCCTCCCTCCCTCCCTCCCTCCCTCCCTCCCTCCCTCCCTCCCTCCCTCCCTCCCTCCCTCCCTCCCTCTCTCCTTCCCTCTTTCTTTCTTTCTTTCTTTCTTTTTCTTTTTCTTTTCTTTTTTTTTTTTTTTTGTTGAGACAGGGTTTCTCTGTGTAGCTTTGGCTGTCCTGGAATTCAGTCTGTAGACCAGGAGGTCCAATTCACAGAGATCCACCTGTCTCTGCCTCCCCGGTGCTGGGATTAAAGGTGTGCACTGCCACTGTCCAACACATCACTGTTTCTTTGTCACTGTTAGCTTCCCTGTCACTGATTTCTTCATTCTTGGTGTTCTTCCTCTCTGTGTTTAGAATGAAGTGTCCTGTCACTACAACTTTTCTGACTGGCAAAGATACTTAGACATATCTAATCTGCCACCTTCCCTAGGAGCCCGAGTCATTCCTTATTTCCAGATTCATATTTGCTAAAGTTTGTTTATAACACAGGAGGGAGCAGTGGCAGGCTTTTGCAATCATTCATGGATAAGAGCCATGAAAAATTTGACTTGTAAAACACATCCTCAGCCATGGTTAAATAAGGTGATGTGCAGATTCTGTGTTCTGATCTCCTACTGTGTATGAGTAGGTATCATTTTCATTGTATGATTGCTACTGTGTTTTTGAATTTTTGTGTTTTTTTATTTTTTTGATGGTGATTGGCTCCATCAAATGACTTTCATGCACAGGGCTGAGGCACTCCTAAGCACAAGAAGACTAGTGTGTTCCTTTAGGGCAGTGGTTCTCAACCTTCCTAATGCTGTGACCCTTTAATATAGTTCCTCATGTTGTGGTGACACCCAACCATAAAATTATTTTTATTGCTACTTCACAACTGTAGTTTTGCTACTGTTATGAATCATAATTTCAATATTCATGTTTCCAGTGGTCTTAGGTGACCCCTGTGAAAGGATCATCTGACCCCAAAGGAGTCATGACCCACAGGTTGAGAACTGCTGTGTTAGAAGAATGTGAGTGCTAGAGAAGTTTGTTTCAGAGATGACTTACAGAGCTGTTTAGTGTGTTTAGCATTAACAAAGTATCCATGAATGTCAAATGAAGTATCTTGATGCACAAACACACACAGGAAACAGGGCTTATTTGTAAAATGTGGTTGATAAAGTGTTGTGAGCAGTGGTTCACATGAACCTGGGAACAATAAGTCAGTGTAGGTGGACTTTCTCTGACCCACCAGTCAACTTTGTCAGCTTTGTCTCACCATCTGGCTCCCAGATAACCACCCAGAGACTTCTTATTTATTATAAATGCTCAACCAATAGCTTAGGCTTCTTTCTAATTAGCTTTTACAATGTAAATTAACCCATAATTTTTATGTATGCTCTGCCACATGGTGGTACCTTTTTCCAAGCATGCTTCTCTCTGCATCTCCTGGGGACTCCCATGATTCTGCCCTTCTTTCCAGCATCCTCTCAGTTTGGTTCTTCCACCTAACTTCTTTCTGCCTAGCAATTGGCCAGTTAGCCCTTTGTTTGTTTGTTTGTTTTTTGAGACAGGGTTTCTCTGTGGCTTCGGAGGCTGTGTGGGAACTAACTCTTGTAGACCAGTCTGGTCTTGAACTCACAGAGATCTATCTGCCTCTGCCTCCCAAGTGCTGGGATCAAAGGCATACACCACCACCTCCCGGCCAGTTAGCCCTTTCTTAAACCAATGAGAACAACATATATTCATAGTGTACAAAAAGATTGTTCCATAGCAGATCAGTGGTGGCTAATTTAGAATTCTCAGCAACTTTATGGAATAAATAAAGCACTGTGAACATGAATCAACTGTGTAAATGTTTTATTTAAGCTAAATCATGACAAGTGTGTATCTGTGTGTAGACAATTTGTGGAATTATAATCAACTTAAGCAATGCTGACCTCCTTTTATTTAGTTAAAGAGACACTGTTCTTTTTGTTTAGAACAAAATTCTAAACAAGTTTCTTTTTTTTTTTTAGAATTCTTTCAGTACATTTTAGCAGATATTTTTTGATAAATATGATGAATATACTGGGCACACTTGAGTTAGACAGTTTATGCCTTTAAAGCATTTCTAATCTATGACATAAGGTGGGAGATGTATTTGGTAAACTATATTGAAAGACATTTGTGTTCTGGAGCAGATAGCAGATGTCAAATGGACAGAGTTGGTGAAGGTCCTGATTACTCCTGGGCATCCAGAAACCAAGTATGGATAAAGAAAATAAGCAAACATTTTCTATAGGACAGGGAGCTACATCATGGCAGTGAAGGATGGGCTCTCCAGGAGCTCCAGGGCTTGCAGAAATAAGAACTTTCCGAGGTCGAGCACTAAGCAGTAAGTCCGAGTTGTTCCATGATGGGCTCCAGCAGTCTATTTTTCCATTTACGGGTATTTTAACAGGAATATGTTCATACATTTTATGTGATTCTCAAAAGGACTTGTAGCTCCAAAAAGTAAAAGAACATCTGTGCACATTCAGAAGGTGACTTTGTATTACATAGTATAGAGTGGATTCAAGTTAATGATGTATTTGACATTGTGTTTGTCCCCAGTCTAGCAGAGGACTTCAAAAACATGTAGCCTAAGGAGTGTTGAGAGACAAGTTTTTTTTTTTTTTAAACCAGATATGAAATTTGCCCTTCAATGGTAATATTCCAAGAAGGTGATTACAAAGTAATTAGAAACAAGAAGTAATGAATGTTATGTAAAAAGATACAGAACTTTCATTTTAATGTTAAAATTAGGAATTAATGTAAATTTCTAAAAGTGTGGTTTTCAAAGATGGCTTAGTTTTTGTGAATGAGACTGTGGATATTTCTTTTCTTTCCTTGATCTTTTTCTTTTAATTTAAAATCACCAAATGACCATATATATTTTAAAATAACTGTATTTTTGAGATTACACCAATTTCAAAATATATAATCACATCATTTCCTCCCTCCAAAACCTTCCATGTTACCTCTCCATGGCCTTCATGTTTTCTTTAATTGTTGTGTGTGCATGCTTGTGTGTGTGTGTACATATTCCTAAACACATAAACCCAGCCTGCTCAGGATATTTAATGTTACTATGCTACTTGTATGTATATGTTTTCAGTGCTGACCATCCATTTGGTATTGGGTACCAAAATGGTGTGATATTCCCGGGGAAGACACTTTCTCTGGCTCTCAGTATTCTCTAGTTGCCAGTATTTCTTTGTCTACAGTTGAGGCCTCCTGAGCTCTCCCACTTCCACAACAGCACGTCTGTTAGCACAACTGCCACGTAATCTGTAACTACATTCTAAAGGCTTGTAAGTGTAGTCCTCACCCCCCATCAAGGAAACGTCTCTTCACAACAGACAAGAGACCATTACAGAAAACCACAACTGTTGCAAGTGCAGAGCTGTGGAGCCCAGTCCTGATGTAGACTGATGCGTCTACAACACTGAGTCCTGCACCCAAGGCTCAGGGAACATTGCAGAAAAGGAGGAGGAAAGGTTGTAAGAGCCACAGAATCAGGGAGTTTGCTCTGAAATTGTGTTTCCTAAGAGTCAGCCTTCTCGACAGTGCAGCCTAAACACAGCTGGAACAAGGATGACATCATCTATTTTTATAATCAGAAAAATAGTAAGCCGTATTGTGTCTCACTGGACTTGTGACTTATCTAGAGCAAAATTTATTATTATTTTCTAATCTTTTTGTTAATTTTTTCATATATTTCCATTATATTCTTCCTCATACCCCAACTGCTCTTAAACCTTCCCCATGTTCTCTCTCTCTAAATCAAAACAACAACAACAACAACAACAACAACAAACCAAAACACATATGACAAAAACCATCATAACAAAACAAAATTCTTGAGCCTGGAGCCTACCCTGGCACATGGTTGATATACCTAGTGTTACTCCACTGAAGAAAAATGATTTTTCTCCTCCCTGAAGCTATCAGCTGCAAATAGCTTATTGGTGAGCGATGGGGTTTTGTTCCCACTTCCCCTTCTCCCTGGGATTTGGTCTGGTTTGAGCTTTTCCAGGCTTTATGTACACTGTCACAGTCTCTATGAGTTCATATGTGTATCAGTCACATTGTGTTCGGAAACGGCTGTTTCCTTGAAGTCATCCACCACCTTTGGCTTTTGTAATCCTTCCTCCTCCTCCACATCAGTCCCTGAACCTTGATGGGAGGGGTGTGATAATGACATCCCATCAGGGCTGAGTACTCCAAAGTCTCCCATCTCTGCACATTGTCTAGTAGTGGGTCTCTATTTAATTTCCATCTGTTGAAAGGAGAAGCTTCCCTAGTGAGGGCCAAACAATGCATTGATCCATGGTTACAACAATATGTCACTAGAAGCCACTTCCCCGCCTATGTTCCTTTAGTAGAATAATAGGGCCAATAGCCTGTCTAGTCTCAGGTTCTTGGCCACGTTAGTAATGTCAGGTACAAGTTCCATCTCATGTCCCTTAAATCTTATAAAAAAGTGGCTGGTTACTCTCATACTACTTGTACAACTGTTGCACCAGTGTATTTTACATGTTACAGGTACTAGGGTTTGTGGCTGGGTAATAGTGATGATTTCTTTTCTACAATAGCATGGAAAGTACCTTCTAGCATCAGAAATGCTAGAAGTAGGGGTAAAGGTTCCATCTGGGTCCCAGCTCCATTCTCCATGATCAAGAACATAAATAAATGGTGCCCTCACCAGTAGTACAGACCTCAGTGTGTGGAGCATAACCAATAGCCTTGATAATTGCCTGTGATGTTTTGGGGGCAGGATCTATAGACCACTATCACTTTGGTCAACAACTCAAGATATAACACATACCTGGCACTGGAGGTTTTACTTGGTGACACAAGATGACGCATTAGGGTCCTGTTTCCCCCACTGAATGGTGGTGACTCCATGTCTTAGTGTCTACATTTCAAAATGTCATCTTATTCATTTAGGATGAAAGTTAAGATGAAATGTGTTATTTCACATTTTTATTAAGCCCCCTTTCTTCCCATAGTCTTATTTAGCTTAAAGTTTTGTACTCAGCTTTTTTTCCTTTTTGTCCTTTCTTTCTCTGAAACCTAATCTGTCTGTCTTTTTTTACATTATATATAATAAATTTTATATAGGCAAAATATAGATTTAATAAGTCATCACAATATATACATGTCAATATAAAATGACATAATAATTAGAATAAAGGTGCCTAGTGGTTTAATTTTTCTGTAATTGCTTGTTTTTTTTTAATTAGTTCAAATTACGAACAAACTTGTTTCATCTGTCTGTCTTTTTAGTGGTGGCACTGGCATATTCTCTTTCATACTCTGGATATGGTTTTCATGGTTTCGTTTTGCAGATAGCCACACTACTCCTTGTTTCTGATGAGTGATGCTTCTAATAGCTGCTTATTGTGTAGAGGAAGCATTCATCGAACAATCTCTTCCAAAATTCTAAGCCTTGGTCACACTCATGTGTTATTTCCTTAATTGTTTATCCCCTTTGGGATTTCATTAACATTTCTTCTTTATCTTCACCTATGATAGGAACATGTGTGTTTGCCCACATATGTATACATATATGAGTATGTACACATGTGTGTTTATGAGCTAATGTTTGTATATATATATATAAGCATATATGCACACATATAAGTGTATGTAAACACATGTTCTGGTTCTTTTAGGCTAGGCACTTCACATCCTATATACTCTGCAGGAACACACACCCAGCCATGCTCACTGCCGTTACTTATCTTTTTGACTCCACTTTCAGCAAATGCTTTCAGGGCCTCAGACTGCATCATGGATGACGAAGCTACAAGCTAGCAATTATACTTTGAAATCTCAGTGACGAGGTTGTAAGTCGAGCAGGCACTGTGAACTTTCCAGCTGGGCTAGAGATAAGCAGGGCGCTATTTAATCTCCCCAAAAGCCTGCCAGTTAACAGACAGATACATATATTAGATGATGGTGGAAGTCCATTCATATGCTCTATGTATGAATGCAGACCACATTAAAATGCCACCTTGACAAAATTGCCAAGGGCCAGATCAGAAGACTCTATGGGTCAAAAAATCAATAGCAGAACTTACACGAGGCATATTTTTGAGTGTTCACTGAAATTTAAAGGAGGTATCTGTAATTGAAGTACCATGCTTACTTTATTTCCATAAATCTGAGGTCTGGCTTTGAAGTTGGCTCCAGGGCATACACATCAGTACCAAGCCTTGAATATCTGCCTGCTGAATCAAAGGCATGATGAAAAGTACCTGACAAATATGACACTGGCTTGCAATGTGCAGACACCCATGACTGTGTTACAGTGCTGAGCTCAGTGGTTCACATTGAGGGGCTTTTTGTAGCTGAGAGTTCTTCATTCATCACCCAGAACACAAAAGTGAGCAGAGAGAAATATAACCAGCTGGATAAAAGAATCACCCATTGTTACTTTCTTAAAATTCAAAGTGATATGGATGAAATATATGTTTCATAAAGCTTCTCTGGTCAGAAGGAAGCAGGTAAAGTGCCACAGTGGCTGCTGGAGCTCTCACTTTGCAATGCTCTAAGAACGGTCCTGGCTGGGCCATGGTGTCACACGCCTTTCTAGTGCTCTGAAGGCAAAGGCAGGCAGATCTCTGTGAGTTTGAGGCCAGCCTGGTCTACAGAGCTAATTACAGGTCTACAGTTAATTACAGCTAATTACAGGACAGATAGGGCTGTAAACCCTGTCTCAAACCAAACCAAACCAAACCAAACCAAACCAAAACCAAACACAAACAAAACAAACAAACAAGTGGTCCTGGCCATAATTGGCCTCTAAAACACTGTGAAACCATTGATGGTCTTTCTCCTATTGAGTTGTTCTTCCCTGCCCTACCCTCTCCTTTCTGCAGCACCTTCCAGTGTACCCTTTCCTTTTCTTCTTCTTCCAGTTAGCATTAGTCCTTTTCCAAGAAATCCTTTCTGGAAGGATCAGTCAAGCACACTTTAGTGTAATATAAAACTTCTATCATTCTATTTACAGTGGAATTTGGCATTGTATGTCTTCAACAGGCAAGTGTGTGGAGCACTGTACGGGTATGGCAGGATGGAGGGAGCTCAAGCATAAGTAGCCTGTTCTTCACACAATAATTGGCAAAAAATAAAGTTAAGTAGAAACTCTTTTGCTGTTGGAAATATGGCTTCTTGTTTAAAAACATTAGCCCCCCCTTTTTTTACAAGATGAATTTTAATTTTCGAGTAACAGTCACTTCATCAACTTCAATTTCAAACAAATTTGAAAAGGAGGATGCAAACCTGTTGGGAAAGATAGCAAGAATGATTATATTTTAGGCTTGGAACTTATTGATAAGTGTCCAGTAGTTTAGCTCCATTCTTTCTGTGTGGAGGAGGCTGTTGTATGACCTGATCATCTTCTGTAGAGACAATGAACTTCCTGAGGGACAATACAGGGTCTTTGCCAGGGATGAGACAAGGTCTCAAGGGCAAACACAGCAGAAACCGCCTATCAAATGCTGCCTTTCATATGCCTTGCTAAAAACACATACCTAAAAAGACTAAAAACCAAATCAAACCAAACCAAACAAACAAAAGAAACAACAAACCATTTCCAAACCTCTAAAAGATCTAGAAAAGTAGGATATGATTATATGAAATCAATATGCAAGATCATTGAAGCAAAAAAATGGCTTCAAGGAATCTCTACAGAACTTTTTTAGTCTCCTTGAAGCCATTTTTTGCTTCTATGATCTTGCATATTGCTGTTAGAAAACTTAGTAGTCCCCAGAATCATGTGGAAAGCTAAAGGAAATGGTTGGCTAACATTCGGCATAGCTAGCATGCCCCTATTCTCTTTGATTTTTCAATACGCTTCCTTCTTCAATTCCCTTTCAGAAATCCTAACCTACTTGGCTCATATGTGTTCCTCTTTCTGAACTGAGATTATCTCTATACCATGATGATGTGCCCTTCCATTGTTCATTGAGTGACTTGTCACTCTGACTAGATATTAAGCTTTCTTAGGTCAAGAAACACGTCTTTGGAATTTCTTCTCTAGTTTCACAAGAATCATTGTATTTACAGATGCTGTTTAATGAATGTTGCTTTGCTCACTGAATGTTTCCAGAATAAAATATGTTACCTATACTCCAAATATTAACCTATGTACTGATGTGTGTGTATGAATATTAAATGTAATATTTTTAAAGTTCTAAAGAGACTGTCCCATGTTACAGAATTCATATTTGCTTTTGAACTGGAAAAATGCACATGAAAATATTCTGCTTGTTCTATGCCAGAGGAAAGCCGAAGTCCTCAAATGTTTAAATCACTGCTTTGGGGTAATAGACTGCTGATTCAATATGACACTTAAACTGTGACCTCCTCTAACATCTGGGTGTGTGATACTGGTCAGTTGTGGATCTTTAGGTAGATTCAAGTGGGAATTATGGGTAGATGAAGAGTTTGTCTTCTGGTGCCAGTACCTATCAGTCTCTTCACCATTGTTTTCTGGCATTGTTTCTGGCAGTGGCTGATAGCTCTCTGCTTCTCTAGTGTTACTACTCTGGTGCAGGCTTCAGGTGCTGAATTCTAAGCTCTATTGTGATAAGCACTGCAGCTCTTACACTGGTCTAGGAAGCTGGAATTCCTAGACTTTGACAGCAGATACAATTACAACTTTCGGGCCTAGTGAGCCTCCCCTGTTTCTTGTTATTTATGCCCTGGGCATTCCCTGGAACTCTCCAGCTGCCTCCATTCACCATTTCCCCTATCGCCACTGCTTCCCTTGCAGTGGTCCTGTTGGTTTGAGGCTGCCTCCTAGATATCACCTTTGTTTCTGCCTCTCTGACACTGTTGCCTCTTACCTGTGTTGCTATAGTTGCCACTGCTGGCACCATGGCTGTTATTGCCAGTGTCATCAGCACAGCCATTGTCGCATCCTTCTTCATGTTACATCTAACTCTACTGATGGTGACAATCAAAGGAGGCAGTAAAAGCTGACCTGAGAGGAGTTTTTTTTTTTTTTTTAAATTAATCCCAGTGTTATAGTATCTAGGGGAGGATGGTATTTAGCATAGGGTGTCTCCCAGTATGTTCATAGTGAACCTACATTTGTAGCTAGGAAAGGAGTGTTTAGTATCACTCACAGAAGACCGTCATTTAAATGAAGGACTGTGCTCATACCCATCATGGCATTGTCTCCTTCGAACCAGTCACAGACGTCTTCTGCCTGGTCACAAGGGGAAGCCCTACTTTTCTGGCATGTGTGGAAACAATTGCATGATCCTTTAGCTTTCACTGAGACACGTGAAGGTGATAAGTTCAGGTCAGTATGTTTGAGATAATTGTGATTTGGGCATTGCACAACTTAGGAAGCAGAGCTCTACTTTAGCAGCAAACAGCTGTGGTTGTCATGTAGCTTCCTCCAGGCATCTGTGTAGGAGCATTTAAAGTGACTGATCCTGGCATGATGGTAGTTTAGCTGGTCTCGAAATTCAGTGTAAGTCCTCACTCACTGAAGAGAAGGGTCTAAGAGCTGTCAGCTAGGATGTCAAATTGCCCCTCCCTCAGAATCTTAGCTTATTTTAAGGGAAAATACATTTAATTATATTTAAATATAGATATCATGATCAGTGAGTTTTAACATTGTCTCCCTGTCAAGATGGGTCTCCTTCAGAGATGTTTTTCAGGACCTGTTTGTTTAGAAATGATACTCACATCAGTTGAAGGGTAGATGTCATTTCTGACTCTTCAGATATGTCAGTACTAGCAAGAATTTGAAAGCAGGTCACAAAAGGTTTGAGTGATAACATGGGAGGTAAGACACATGACATCCTTAGAAGGTATCTGTCCCCAGTCAGAAGAGAGTTTCTTCCTCATTAAATTATCTTCCTATTGAAAACAATATTTTAGAAGCAGAGTTTTAATTTAGCAGTCTTGCTGATGAAGGCATGAACGACTTTTTTCAAGATTCAGAAATTAACCCCCAATCTGCAATAAATGTTCTTCTTACACTCTACCTTTGCACTTATTACAGGGGACTCTTTCCCGTGGGAGAGTGGAGACAATATTTCAGGTGTAGTGTAGTGACTGGGCAAATCACTTAATCTCTTCAGCCTCAGTTACTGCAGCTGTAGGAAGGAGAAATGGTGTCACTCACTTCTTATAATAGCGGTCATTTCCATCTCTAAATACCCGACACATGCTAGCTACTTGCTCTGCCCATGGCATACATTATCATAAGTTTCTCATCTGTTCTGCATGGCAGGAATAATATTATCATCTATGCATTACAGTTGTAAAAGTTGTAGCTCAGATTTCTTCAGCAAGCTTCCCACATTCAGAGAGCTAACCTGTGGCTACAGCAGATTTAATAAAAATCAGTAATTTATTTATTTCTGGTGGAGAGGCATGTGCATGTGGAGGTCAGAGGACACTTGTGGGAGAAGGTTCTTTCCTTCCATTGTGTAGGTCTTGGGGATTGAGTTCAGGTTGTCAGACTTGGCATAAATTACTTTTGCTCACTGAGCTATCTCTCTAGATCCATAGCAGATTATAAAACTTCATATGTATATTCAAAAAGTCCCTGCCTGGTTTTTCTTGGAACTTTGAAAGTCATTAAAAATAACACATGAGGACATTTTGAAAACTTCCAAGTTTTCTGAAAACGCATGTTATTGTTATCTCCATCCTGATGGATGTGAATTATCTATCATGTATGCATTGAGTTCCTTATAACAAATACTTAACTTTGAGCCAGATTTTAACTAATCTATGAAAGTAGGGATTTCCCCCTAATGTATCTTGTATAAGGTGTATTATAAGGAAATCTTATTGTCATACTTAGGATCAGGTGTTTCTTTCTATTTCATTGTTTTTAGAGGAAAGGAATAATGAATCAAACTTGCCAATAAAAACTGACTGGATGTTTCAAGAGATAACTAACTGCCCATAACACAGTCTTTATGTAACACTCCCTGAAGCATGAATGATGTTATAAAAGTATCAGAGGAGAAGAAAGAAATATTCAACAAGGACCAGTGTATCTCTACTGAAGATTCAAGTGTCATCTATGCTCCTGACCAACTGTTTAACTTCCCCACCTGGCTCTTGATGTTTATCTTTAGAGTCAATAATGGCCAACAGGTTTGTTAAAACTTACTTGAAAAGTTTACCCTTGATTCAGAGGCATAAAACTTCTGTGAGAAGATGGCTGGGAATCTACAGAACTTCCCTGATATAAGCATTGCATTTGGAAAGAGGTTTTCTTTTGTAGGGAAGCATCCTATTTCCATAGAGAGGCACCAGCAGGAGATATCTCTCTATCTTCCTTGCCAAGGAAGGAGCTATGGGAGTCAGGCTATCAGGTAGCCAGTTAATCTCCGTGACAGGTTAACATTCAAGAAAGGCTTTTCCATTGACGTTTTCCAGAACTGCCAGCATCTCTGTGAAAGTCAGTAAAGCTCTGCAGATGAATCAGCTGAGCCCAGGAGTGAGCTGCCATTTCTGCTCCCTTGTTCTTAAGGTGCAGATAAAAAGACCCACCATAGGAAGGAACTGTGAGATTAAAGCCATGCACATAACACATGAGCATCATCTGGCATAGACTGATCACCACTACTGATCCCATTTTCCTAAATATACCTTCTAGTTGTTCTTGAAGACTTGGTGTGTTCTATTTTGCTGACTCAGGTAGATTATCTAAAGAGTTCAGAAGAAAATGCATTCAAATTCAGAAAAGATTGAGGACGTTTGATTTTCAAGGCTTTATCAAACATCATTGGTGTGTGGAATATAGTTTTGTGTAGGTTTGGCAAGAGACGCATGTTGGGGTCTAGAGGGAGAAATAATGCCATTGGAGTGCTAACTTGTTACTTATTTTGGGTCTCTTTAGTTGTGTGAATATTGGGGCCACTCATTTACAGATTTTATTTAAAATTGTAGGTGAGATGGTATAGCAGAGTGTTGTCTAGTTCTTCTGTCAGAGATTTGGCCACATTTAGGTCTATGAGTAAAGGCATGAGATAATCTCGACCCACTGAATAACCAGGCTCAGTTTTCCTTTACCCAGAGCTTGAATTTGGTTGAACCTTAACAGACTAGATAGAAGAAACAAAATTGATTATGAAAGTGATATTTCTAAGGAAAATGATGGGTTCTGCTCCATTTTGCTGTGTGTATTTGGTCATTGATTTTGAGTAGAGGATGGAAGGGGCAACCTTACATTATCTCTGAAGCTTTCTTTCCACAGCTGCAGAACCATGCCACACCTTAGAGATGAAGACGTTTGCCAACCACATGGCTTGGCAACCTCTGTGCAAATTCCAGGGCCTAGGGTAAAGGGATTCTAAACCGAACACCTTTTATTATATACCTGTACACTTTGGGAGGTAGAATTAATGTCTTAAGCTCTGGAGGCTCAACTTGGGCTCCACTTTACCTCTGGCCAGTTTCTTCTGGTAAAACCAGGGAGTCAGGGCTTACTCTCAGGCCGCTGATCTTAGACAGTTTGCTTAATGCATGCTGCCTTCATCTTCCTGTGAGTAAGGACATCTCAGGTAAGTTCCTTGTCTACCTCTGTCTGGGGTACAGGTGTGTGTGTACATATGGTGTGGGTGTATCTTTGTGTGTTTGTGCCCTGTCCTTCTTCAGCTCCCCCTTTCTAGGGACATTTGTCTGAACTCCCGTTGGCCCCTTTTCCTATCCAGACTTCTCTGTGCTGAAAAAGAAGATTAAGTTTGAATGGGTCATTGTTTCTTGTAAGATAAACAACAGTTGATAAAGGCGGGGGATGACCTAGTTCTGAAGCCAACAAGCAAGGAGGAGTTTATGGCTCTGTGCTCTTTAGACTTAACCAGTTTTTCCTCTTGGAATGCATTTTATGGGACATGACTAATCATCCTGGCAATATGTTACCAAAGTCTTTTTGGCTGTTGATCAAAGTCTCTACTAGTCCAGCACATGAACTCTGAGAACCCAGACATTGAGAACACAGTGAGGAGCTGGAGAAAGTATGTGTAAAGAATGTTGGCTTTTGACTCCCATAGAAAGGGAACAAAAAGAACAGGGATAATGAATTGAGAGAAGAATTGTGACTAACCAATGCATAGGAAAAGATGCCCAACCTTTTTAATAATCAAAGAAGTAAAAATAAAGGTAACAATGCTAAAGGCTATCACCACCACCCCAATCATATTTCCAGGAATGTAAATGGTTGGCCAAATTTGCTGTGTATCTGAGTCTGAGAATTCGGCATGCTTTTTTTTGCAGCTTCCAGGTACAGCCTTTCTGATAAACACAGTCATGTAAAATATATAGATTCTTCGATCAACAGTTCTTACTTTAGGACTTATCACTAGGAGATAACTACATGATATATGCATATAAAGCACAGTGTATTATGTGTTCGCAGAAGTGTATTCAGAAGCACTGTTAGGTGATTGGTATAATAAAGTATGGCCAATACCCACTGTAAAATCCCATGTAGTCAACATAACCTATCTTGTGGCACTTTAGATATTGCCATGGGAATTTATCCAGTGATGCAAATCAGGGTGTTAAATAGACTCACATCCATCTGTTCCTCTAAGGCAATGTTAGCAGAAATGTGACATGTCCACTTAAATTTTAACAGGAACAATTGGAGTGCTCTGTACTTCATTTCCAATCGAACTCCCAGCTGTGTGCCTTATCCACTTTGTCCTTAGGGAAACTTACACAGACTTTCTTATTCTTAGTCAAAATGAAGATAATAAAACTAACCTCTTTGAGGTTGCCGTACGACTCAAGCCATAAAGCACACGTCAAGCACCTGGGATGAAATAAATAAAAAGTTCTTTGATTTCTTGTCCATTCAGAGTTTCAATTTTCTTTTCATTATATAAGTACAAACAGCTGTGTTCTTATGCTTAAGAGTAAAAGGGAGGCAGCTAAGTGGGATTTGAATAGCTTCCATTTATCTTAATGCAGGAAGAGCCCTTGTTCCAAGTATGTGGACCAGTATTTTCCTAAGGCTACAGCCTGCCAGAAAATAGCCGTATTGAATCATTGTTTTCTGAAGCCAGGAGAGGAGACTGAGTGACTGGTGCTGATGGAGAGCCTAAAATAATATCTCATTCTTGTCATCCTTAGTCACTTTAAGACCAAATGATTTTGTGTAGATCTACGGTTCCTCTCTTGGTCTGGAAGAACAAAGCTTTTGTTAATAATGCTCTTAGACAACGGAGCTTTGTCCTATGCCCAGGAGTACCATCCCACCTAATGGGAGAAGCTGTTCCAAGTGCCTTCAACCACCTGCAGAGGGCGATGGGCAGACTCACAAAGTACAACTCAGTTCTTCCATATTGCACTGAAGTTAGTGGATTCAGCCACCTGGAAATGCCCCTTGGGCCCATTTAGCTCTAAAGAAAAAACAAATAGCACCTCCTGCTTTTTTCTTTCTATATCTGGGAGTTGAAAAATGAAATGGTAATATTTTTTATGTTTTTATTTTGAAAATCTCTGGTTCATGGATAATTATTTTAGGTAATTTTGCATAATCTTTTTTGAACTGTTGACAGTATAGAATGAGGGATAATTACGGCTCAAGGATTTTTATCACTGGTTAAAGGATCATTAGAAGAGCATGAATTAGACAGTCAGTGTCTAATGACCTTCCTCCCATTTCTCTCTTCTACACAAAACAACCCCTGGCTTGTTCTCATAGCAGGACGTCTATCTTTGATTTTCATTTAGTAGTAGGCCATATCTAAGGTGAGAACAAGTAATGCTCCAGACTTTGTTACATGGTTTGCCCATATTGTCTTGACATTTCTCAAGGGTAGTCCAGAAATGGCTAGCTTTACAAGCATGGTTGGGGAACCATGTGAAATGAAAATGCAGATTCCAAGGCTCTGTTCTCTAGACTCACGGTGTTGGAATCCTGTAGTGGGACCCAGGGATCTTCCACTTTAACAAATGCCTTTTGGTAATACTTATGCACATAAACTTTAAAGTCTCCTCTTACTTTCTAGCGTCCATGGGATTCAAATATAATGGCTTTTTTTCTTTCCAGTTTTCTGATTTCTGTGCTCACATTTCAATGATATACAAAAAAATAAAAATAAAGCCTCACGAACTGTTGAGTAGGGAACAAACCATATCTCCTTCAGTTGCTGATGATTGCACATGTGTTTCTATAGCTAAGTTGCCTTTTAGGAGATAAAAATCATACCTGATTTTATTATAGGAGTGAGAACTAAGTGAGAAATCCCCTCTTAACAGATGGTGCTACACATTTTGGAGAGGAAGACTTACAAGTCCCAGGGATAGGACAGGGATGTACAGGGCTCTCTGTGTCCTGCACGGAGAAAGTTTCTGATATTGTGGTGTGATTCCCAGGCCCAGGAAGTCCTGTCTGCTTTTTGTGTGTCTTCTTGTAATGCCTACCCCTATTAGAATGAAATGCAACTTGAAAGTTAGTGAGCACATTTAATTGTATTTTCACAGGCTGGCTTAAACTGCTGCTCTGAGGATGGACCTAAATTTATTCATTTAATGAGAGGAGCAGAGAAACCCCATGGGCTCCTTTGGTAGGGGGAGTTAGGAACATAGGGAGGTTATGTTTGAGGGGGCAGAATAAATTGATTAGGAGAAGGTCTAAGACAAATTTTACTTTGGGCCTAATCATGAGATTTCTGTGTTAGTTTTGTTTCCCTGACACAAGTTATTTAGGAACTAAAGAGACATCTGTTTTCACTTACATTTTTCATATTTGAGTTCAAGATCATACAATCCAGAGAGAACAAATACAATCCACTTTGGCTTCACCTAAGAGCCTTCTACTGAAATGTCATTCTTAAATGCGTGTAGCACCTCCTAATACTGCAACCTTGAGGACTAAGATGTTCTATCTGGACCCCTGGAGAAAAATGTGTCTAATCCATAGCAGTTGTTCTCCAGTATACCCAGAAATCTTTAGGCTCTCACACAATCCTCTTTCTCAGTGCATGTCCAGTGTAGGTAGTCTAATATCCTTGGACTGTAACAGTACTTCAGATAGTAATGCCTCAGGGTAACAAGTGGGTGTTGAGAGGGAAGAACGTCATGTCCTGTGGCAGCTGAATCAACAGAGGAGAAGTGGGAGCCAATAGCCTGCTTCTGAGTCCTAAACACCCATGACCTTCCAGTGGGTTTTGCCAGGAGCAGGATAATGAGAATGAATGAGATTTAGTTTAGCTTATTCTACTCTTTGCCAGGCCCCACACAAAGCTTTAAATATGTGATTATTTCTAGCAAATACAATGAGCTTTATGGCATTTCTTTATCAACTCGAGAAAGACCAGAGGTGATTTTGTAACTCTAGCAAAGAGTTTGTAGGTATATTGATTTCACTATAATCCTGGCATTTCTTTGTATTCTCTTTGAAGGTTTTATTTTTTTTTCCTAAGCTGAAAATGGCACTCAGTTTTCCCAATGTTTATTTTCTTTTAGCACTATACTATGTGGGAAGTAGTACTGATTCCTTAATTTACACAGTATGAAGTAACCATCTTCCATAAAGAGGAAGTTAACAGGAATGTGCTCACAGTGAAGGGGTTCATTGTTGATTAGCTTGTGTAGATGGGTCTATATTTCCAGAAGCTCATCTCAGAGTCTAGAAGCAGGTAGATGTGGCGGGTGGGTATTTATATGGAAGTAGAGGGAGGTAAGTGTGAATGCCTACTGTGAATGAATAAGTGAATGGATGGGGGAACAAATGAATGAAGTCTACTCCTTCCAGATGGAGGCTGCTCCTTTACCAAGTTGACTGACCTGTTTTACGGCTACTCAAAGAGTTTATTAAAACCCCAGTTAATAGTCTTCTGCTTTTAGAAAACTCTCATCAGAGAGAAGAAAGACATAATTAGCTTCAATATTCTCCCATATGTAAGCTGGGAATTTGGCATGAATTGAGACATGGTTCATGTGTTTTGGATAATCAGCACAGTTTGGGATAGACACCCCGCTCCCATTCAAATCCTTTTTGGTTAGGATACCAGAAATGGAGACTAATGGCTCCATTATTATTTTTCTCTTTATGCAAGACTTTTTAACTTGCCTGAAACCTGGTACCAACTATCCTATGAACCATGTCTGCTTCAATTACCTCTTTGTCATGTCCCAGGAAAGTGTACTTACGAGATGCATCAAATGAAGGTTGGTTTCAGCATCATGTGATGGATGACCAAGTAGAAAAATGACAGCAGTGACTTGTCATCTCACTGTGCTTTGATCTCAGAGGCATCAAGACAAATACCTTATGTATAAATTTACCTAAGGTGCAGTATGTGATAATAGTACATCCATACCAACACTCCTGGATGCTGAATAATTCACCTTCATTTTGTATACTGTGTACATATATTATTATCTTAACAATAAAATCAAAGAAATGATCATTCTTCTGTTAGGTGCTGTTAGGTATTGTGGCCAGACTCTTGATGAAACACCACAGCTGGAATTTGAACATAGAAAGTCTGGCTTCTTACATGCTTGAAGCCTTGCTAGAAGCACAGACATGGTTTGAGCAATGTATGTTAGTAACACACCCCAACATTTTCCCTTACTAAATCACCAGTTTTTGCATATCTCACTTCATAATACTTCAGAGAAACAGGCAAAGAACATGGAGGACCATAGCAAAGTGGATTTCTCTCCTTCTTGTAAGGCCTTTTTATATAGAGGAAGAATTCTGACTTAACATGAATTCATGTTTAAGTATAAGAAGATAACAGTTTTCATTAAGCTTAAGTGTGATCTATCAGGCAATATATTTTGAAATTCTTTTCACATACATTATTAGTATCATTCCATATGTTCATGCTTTTAGAAAAGACTGAGTTAAAAATCATTTTAAGCTGAAGTGTAATGAATTTTAGAAATTTGTCACATAGATTATTAGTGTGATTTCATATGCTTAAGTTCTTAGGAGATACTGAGTTAAAAGGCAATACTAGGGCTGGGATTGTAGCTCAGCTTGCTTAGCTTGAGGTTCTGGATTTAATCACCTTCTCTACAAAATAAATACAGAAAACAAACAACAATAAAAACAAAACCCCCTTTCAAAGTTCCTTTATATGGTGAGTATAAATTTTATTTGAAATATTTGTGCCTAGAAGGGTTTTGTTATATAAATCAAGAATGCAAGTCCATCCTACAATGACCACAGACTTGAATCTTGAGTATTCATACTTTTAATTTGAAGTATAACACTTTTTGTTGTAGCAAGGCAAGTCTTGTTGACATTTTCTTTTCAATTAGATTTTTCATATGGTGCTAATGAAAGACCCCGAAGGGATACTTTCGTAGAGGGAGACCCACACACCCAGGAATCAGCGAGGCCACGAACTGGATGCAAAAAACAAGAGGCTTTATTGGAGACGCAGGTACCTGGGGCGACTTAGCTTCTGTGTGGCTAAGCGCCCCGAGCCAAGGGAAAAGGGGTCCTTATATAGGAAAAAGGCGCAAGCTAGGAGCAAGGATTCTATTGGATAATTCTAATGAGGCATTATACAGAGCTATTCCCATTGGTCAATGTATATGAGGCGCTATACAGGGTTATTCAAATGAGGCAAAGTACAGAGTTATTCAAATGAGGTGAAACACAGAGTCTTTCAAATGAGGCGAAATACAGAATCATTTCCATTGGATGGTTCAAATGAGACACAGAGCCATTCCAGATCAGCATATTCTCAAGGTCTGGTGTCTGGTACAGCAGACTCAATTCCCCCCCTTTTCCTGATGGCTGACCTTGGGGGCGGAGACCTTGGGACGGAGTGTTTCTCTTCGGGCGGGGCGGGGGCTCAGGGGCAGAGCTCCAGGCCGGCTCACTCGGTGTTTGTCCTCGTGCTGACCCACCTGGTGCTCGCCCTCGTGCCAGCCCACCCGGTGCTCGTTCTCGGGCTGGCCCACCTGGTGCTCATTCTCGGGCCGGCCCCACCCGGTGCTTGTTCTCGGGCCGGCCCCACCCGGTGCTTGTTCTCGGGCCGGGCGGGGAAAGGCCACCGGGGGTGGGGATCGGGGAAGCCGCCGACAGGAGGAAGAGGAGACAAACTTGAGAAAGAAAGGGCTAAGGGACAGGGGTCTTTCATTCCCCCATTTCTCTTGTAACTGAATGGAATCTTTCATTCAGAGGTCTCTAGATACTCTGGATCTATTTGCTTTAGCTGATGATATTGTTGAGTTAAGACTAAGGCCTGTACAACAGATAGTCGTTCTCTGATGAATTGAGTCAGTTTGTTCAGAATGCAGGGACCAAATATGAGGATCAAAAATAGAATAACCAGAGGTCCCATGAGCGTGGATATAAGGGTAGTCAACCAGGGGGATTTAGCGAACCATCCCTCGAACCATCCTTGTTGAGACTCAAATAGCTGTTGCCTCTGTTTTAGCCTCTCCCTAAGTTTGGCCATGCTATCCCTAACTATTCCTGTATGATCTGCATAAAAGCAGCATTCTTCCTTGAGGGCAGCACATAGCCCCCCTTCCTGTAAAAATAATAAATCTAATCCTCGTCTGTTCTGCAGGACCACCTCAGAGAGTGATGTTAAGGATTTCTCGAGTGCACTGACTGACTCTTCTAGGACCTGGATATCCGTGTGCATGGCTTGTTGTAGAAGCTTAAAATGATTAATTCCCTGTAGGGCAACGGTTCCGGTCCCTATGCCGGCTGCTATGCCCCCCACTGTTATTCCTCCTAATAATAGGGCCACGGTAAAGGATATTGGCTCCCTCTTATATCGGGTTGATTTCTCTAGTACGCTGTAAACATATTCAGGTTGGTGGTATGTGACTTTGGGCCAAAGTTCTATCAATATACAAAAGTCAATGGTGGTGTTGAGAACAGTGGTAGAGACACAGGGAGTCAACCCAGTACTGCAAGCCCAATAAGTTCCATAAGGGGCAACAAGGTATCGGCTGTCCTGAGATAATGGCTCTACTTGGTTACATAATTCTTGATGTGAGGAAGGAATCCTGCCTATGCATAGCCCCTTTCCTGAGACCTCAGATATTGTGAGCTTGTGCTGCATAGCAGCTCCGCAACTGGTAGGTGCTGAGGTCTGGTTGGAGTAGTTGCCCAGTATTGCCACGCCTTCATAATATGGGGGCCGGGAAACTAGGCATAACCAGCATTCCTGAGTCTTGTTGGGGTCTGAAAAATTTAAGGCTTGGTAAACTCCTTGGATTAATTGTAATAATCTATCTCTGGTACCTGGAGGGTCTCTGGTTATCTCGATGTTTAGGGCATCTGGGGTGGGGGAGAAGGTGACAGCACCTGGTGTAGGAGTGATAGCTTTAGGAACGGTAGGGGGTTTAGGGACTTGAAAATGGGTTGGGGATCTCTGGTCCGCTATTACTATGTTTGGCCCGACTGATTGTTGGCTTAGGGGAGTAATTTGTCTGTACAGGGAGAATAAAGTCACCGGATCTTTCCCTGCTCGGTGCAGCCTGAGTCCCCAGACCTTAGGACTATCCCAAGTAGTTCTTTTTCCAGCATCTGTGAACCTTAGGATGAGAGGGTTGCATTTTCCTCCGGGGGTGGCGCCTTGAAAACCTCCCCCTCCGGCACTATCATAACAAGGTCCGCAGGCTCTTTGCCCACATCTCCATGGTCCTTTCCCTGCGTACCCTGGGATCTCCCTCCGTTTGAGAGTGATGAAATCCCAAGAGGAAGAGGGTTTCCAGTAAGCCTCCCCTGTGGTTTCACATCCCCATCTTGCACAGTACCCTTCCTGCGGCCCCCCGCAGCCATGAGTTGGTTTATGGCCGGGGCAAACATAAAAATCCTTGCTTCTTGTTCCTATCCTTCCCCCAGGGTGGTGGCATCCGTACCCTGGGAATGGTTCCTGGTCAGAGGGATCCCAATCAGACCCTACTAAGTCACATAGGTCGACATAGAGAGGAGGGAACCCATCATGTAGAGTCCCTATATAAGTGCTGAGGTTGGCTATTTCCCCGGTCCCTAGATTGGCTATTTTCCAGGTGATATTATAAACCCTGTGGGGGTTAGTTGCTACATGGGGGGTAAACAGACAACCAATCAACAGGAGGGTGTACGAGAGAGTCTTATCTTTAAAGGATTTTGAGTGCGGTGTGCGGTCCATTCTGATGCAGTGGCTGAATCGGTGGGTCGGGCTGGCTTTACATGTGAAGCATGTATCCAAGCTGCAATGCCGTCTACCTTGAGTGCGGTGGGAGTGGTAAGCAAAACGATGTAGGGTCCCTTCCAGCGGGGTTCAAGGTTCTTGGCCTGGTGACGCCGGACCCAAACAGTGTCCCCGATCTGGTAGGAATGGGGGATGGTGGGATGGTCCCTCTGGTCTTTATAAGCTTGAGCAAGGGGTTTCCAGACCTCCCGTTGTACTAGTTGGAGGGCCTGTAAATGAGCTTGGAGAGAAGGGGAGTTAGCAAAATCTGAGACATCTTGATCAAGAAAGTTAATGATAGGAGTAGGTACTCCATACAGGATCTCAAAGGGTGTGAGCCCATGTGGTCCAGGGGTATTACGAGCGCGGTAGAGTGCTAGGGGGAGTAGGAGGACCCAGTCTCTAGTGCCAGTTGCAAGCGACAATTTTGTTAAAGTCTCCTTGATTGTTCTATTCATCCTTTCTACCTGTCCTGAACTTTGGGGTCTATAAGCACAATGTAATTTCCAATCAATCCCCAACAAGGTGGCCACTGACTGACTTACCTGGGAGACGAAGGCGGGCCCATTGTCTGTTCCCAATACCTGAGGCATCCCATAACGGGGAAAGATTTCTTCAAGCAATTTCTTAGTAACGATCTTGGCTGTTTCATGTTTAGTAGGGAAGGCTTCAACCCATCCTGAAAAGGTGTCTACAAAAATTAATAGATACTTGTATCCATATTTTCCTGGTTTAATCTCAGTGAAATCTATCTCCCAATGTGTTCCGGGCCGGTAGCCTCTGACCCGGTTCCCGGGAGGAAGCTTCAGTCTGGATGCGTTGACTCGGGCGCACGCATCACATTGCTCAGTTACCTGTTTTAGAATATCGTTCTTCCCCAAAAGGAAATTGAATTCCTCTTCTCGTTCGAGGAGCTCCCGCATCTTCTTGGAGCTCAGATGTGTCATCTTATGTAAAAATGTCACTAGGTACTTGGTTACCCGGTAGGGGATGACAGTCTTTCCTTCATAAGTCCAATCCCCGTTTGGTTCCTTTGCGGCTCCCAATTTCTCTAGGGTTTGGATGTCTCTTTGTTCATAGTCCCATGAGGGGAAGGGATGGTCGTTGGTGGGCTCTAGAGCCAGGAGGTTAGTGGTGTCTGTGGTCAGGGCCGCCTCTCGGGCAGCCAAGTCTGCCCTTCGATTGCCCCTTGCTTCGAAAGAATCCCCTTTTTGGTGTCCAGGGCAATGTATGATACTTAAGGCAGCGGGCAGATGAAGAGCCCTTAAGAGAGCGAGGATTTCCTCCTTATTTTTAATGTCTTTCCCTTCGGAGGTAAGCAGCCCCCTCCGTCTGTAAATTTCTCCATGTATATGGGCAGTGGCGAAGGCATAACGACTGTCTGTATACACGGTGAGCCTCTTACCTTCTGCCAATTTTAGAGCCTGCGTGAGTGCTATGAGTTCTGCCCTCTGTGCGGAAGTTCCAGGGGGGAGTGCCTGGGCCCAGACGACCTGATTCTCTGTGGTGACTGCCGCGCCCGCCCTTCGTTCTCCTTGATGCAAAAAGCTGCTTCCATCCGTGAACCAGATGTGGTCCGGGCTAGGTAGAGGCTGGTCAGTCAGGTCGGATCTCGCTCCATGGGCCTCGGCCAATACCTGTAAGCAATCATGAGCCTCGGGCTCCCCAGGGAGGGGGAGCAGGGTGGCTGGGTTCAGAGTCACCAAAGGCCCGAAGTGGACCCGGTCTTTGTCTAACAGCATAGTCTGGTAATGAGTCATTCGGGCATTAGTAAGCCATCTGTCTGGAGGCTGTCTGATGACTGCCTCTACTGCATGAGGGGCATGTATGGTCAAAGGCTGCCCCAAGGTTAGCTTGTGAGAATCTTTTACCAGCAGGGCTATAGCAGCAATCATTCGAAGGCAGGGTGGCCATCCCGATGCCACAGGATCCAATTTCTTGGAGAGGTATGCAGTGGGCCTTCTCCAAGGCCCCAGTTTTTGGGTGAGGACTCCCTTAGCATAGCCCTCCTTCTCATCTATAAAAAGTTCAAATGGCTTAGCTAAGTCCGGTAGACCCAGGGCTGGTGATTCAAGGAGAGCCTTTTTGATGTCGGTGAAGGCTTTCTTTTGGGGCTCTTCCCATTTAAAAGCAACCCCTGGCCGAGTGAGGGGGTAGAGGGGAGCCGCCATTTCGGCAAACCCAGGGATCCATAGGCGGCAGAAGCCTGCCGTTCCCAAGAATTCTCTCAGTTGGCGGGGATTTTGTGGGGTGGGAATGTCTAAGATGGCTCACATACGGGCTTCCGTTAGCCATCGACGTCCATCCTTTATCTTGTATCCTAAATAGGTCACCTGTTTCTGACATATCTGGGCCTTCTTGGCGGATGCCCGGTACCCTAGGCTCCCAAGAGTCTGGAGGAGGGCTTGAGTGCCTTCCTTGCATTCCCCTTTGGTTTTGGCTGCCAGGAGAATGTCATCTACATATTGTAAGAGGATTAGAGCGGGGTACCTAACCCGGAATTCTGCCAGGTCCTGATGTAAAGCTTCATCAAAAAGGGTAGGGCTGTTCTTAAACCCTTGAGGTAGCCTAGTCCAAGTCAGCTGCCCAGAGATTCCAAGGGCCGCGTCCTGCCATTCAAAGGCAAATATAGGCTGGCTGGTGGGATGCAGGCGGAGGCAGAAGAAAGCGTCTTTAAGATCTAAGACTGTGTACCAGGTATAGTTAGGTGGCAATCCACTCAGCAAATTGTAAGGGTTGGGGACAGTAGGGTGTATGTCCTCTATCCTTTTATTGACTTCTCTTAGGTCCTGCACTGGCCGGTAGTCATTAGTTCCCGGCTTCCTAACGGGTAGCAAGGGTGTATTCCAAGGAGATTTACAGGGCACCAGAATCCCTTGTTCAAGTAACCTTTTAATATGTGGCCGAATTCCTTCGCGGGCTTCTTTAGGCATTGGATACTGTCTGACGGATGCAGGAAGGATGGCAGCTTTTAAGGTTACTATAATTGGGGCCTGGTTAATGGCAAGGCCCATTCCTCCTGTTTCAGCCCAGGCTTGGGGAAATTCCGCAAGCCAGTGATCAAGGGTTTCCTGATTGTTCGAATTAGTCCTCTTTTCATGGAGTCTATATTCATCTTCTATGGACATTGTCAAGATGGTAAGGGGAATTCCCTCTGGCCCTGTGACTTTGACTTCTGACCTCTCAAAGTGTATTTGAGCTTTTAATTTGGTCAATAGGTCCCGTCCTAGTAAGGGGTAGGGGCAATCTGGCACATGGAGGAAAGAATGCATAACCTTACCGGTCGCGAGCTGGAGCTGCCGATTTGTAGTCCAATGGTACTGCTTTCCGCCTGTAGCTCCCTGTACCCATGCAGTCCGGTGACTCAGGGGTCCGGGTGACCGATTCAGAACGGAATGTTGTGCCCCTGTATCGACTAGGAAGGTGACCGGATGCCCCCCGACTTGCAGTGTTATCCTGGGCTCAGGGGGGGGCTCCTGGCCCCGACTCCTCTAATCTTCTAGGTTCAGGAGGTCAGAAACCCTTGGCGGTGGAAGCTTGGCCCGGGGGTTCTTAGGGCATTCTCTTGCCCAATGTCCTTTTTCTTTACAGTAAGCACATTGGTCCCTGTCCAGGTGGGGCCCCCTTCTGTCATCCCTCTGTCTATTCTGTCTCTGGCCTGTCACTACTGTGGCCAATAACCTGCTCATTTCTTTATTCCGCTTACGGTCTCTCGCAACCTCTTTTTCCTCAGCTTCCTGTCTTAGTCTTTCCTCTCTCTCCTGAGTTTCCTTCCTCCAACGTTCTTCTCTTTCTGTCTGTGTTTCCCTCTTATTAAAAATACGTTCTGCTTCCTTCAACAAATCTTGGAGTGTATATCCCTGTAGATTTTCTAGCCTTTGAAGCTTGTTTCTTATGTCCGGGGCTGATTGCCAAATAAAGGACATAGAAACGTTGGTGGCCTGACCTGGATCTTCCGGATTATAGGGAGTATACATCCTGTACGCTTCTTTCAATCTCTCTAGAAAAGCGGCAGGTGATTCCTCCGCACCCTGTATTATCTGCTTCACCTGGGCCAAATTAGTGGGTCTGCGTCCTGCCCCCCGGAGTCCCGCTACCAGCAACTGGCGATAGAGACGCAGGTGGGTCCTACCTGCTTCGGTGGTAAAATCCCATTCAGGTCTTTCAAGAGGGCAAGCCGCATCAATTTCATTGGGTAGCTGGGTGGGCTGCCCGTTTACTCCTGGGACATTTTTTCGTGCTTCTAGTAGCACGCGCTGTTTCTCTTCCGAGGTTAAAAGGACCTGCAAAAGCTGCTGACAATCATCCCAGGTGGGTTGGTGAGTCGTGAGTACCGACTCTATGAGAGATGTCAGCCTCACGGGGTCTGCAGAAAAAGAAGGATTATTATTTTTCCAGTTATAGAGGTCCGATGCTGAGAATGGCCAATACTGAGGTTGGCCGTTCAGCCCAGTTCGGAGGGGCAGAGTGGTTGAATCTGGAACGGGCTGCTCCCTACGACCTCTTAGTCGATAAGCCATTGGTGAAGGGTCAGGGGCCGCTTCCGCCAAGGCAGCGGCGGAGTCCGCTTCTGCCTCTGGTGGGGGCGGCAGTGGCGGATATGGCGGGGGCTCCTCCGTTAATAGATCAACCAACTGGTCTTCTCCCGGAGGGAGTACCTTAGGTGTCTTCTTTTCTTTAGCCTTAGTGTCTTTCACCACGGTAGGGTAAAGGTTGGAATGGGAAGGGGGGTTGGGAGGAATCAAAGGAGTGGGAGGTGTAGGGGCCGAAGGAATGGGTCGGTTGGAGCGGTTAGAGGGGGGAAGGAGAGAGGGGCCCTTGGGATGTAAGAAAGGACGTACCCAGGGAGG